>NC_080384.1:23618380-23966923 GCF_014773155.1 Arachis stenosperma | reverse complement strand
GGTTAGTTGAACGGAATTGTGAAAAGGAAGTAATCAGTCAGTTGAGTTAGTTTAACTTTTTGGCACATGCCAAGGAGCCACTAATCAAGAATCACAATTTCGTCCACCATTCATCCAATCCTTCTTACTCCTTTCCATGGCAAGCTCGTGTAGGGTTCACTGTTGTCAGCAGCTACCTCCCATCCGCGCAGTGAAAGCTAATGCACGCACTCTGTCACAGTACTGCCAATCACCGGTTTGGTTCCCTCCCCTACCGGAATAGAATCCTCTTTTGCGTCTGTCCTAACGCCCAGTAGGTTACAGGTTTGAAGCACGTCACAGTCATCAATCATTGAATCCTACTCAGAATACCACAGACAAGGTTAGACCTTCCGGATTCTCTTGAATGCTGCCATCAAGTCCTGCCTATACCACGAAGACTGATCTCATGGAATGGTTGGCTCGTTTGTCAGGCGAGCACTCGGTTGTCAGGCGATCAACCATGCATCGTGCAATCGGGAATCCAAGAGATTTCACTAAGCTCAGATGCTTTGTAGAACAAAATGGTTGTCAGTCACCTTTTCATGAGTGAAATGGTGATGGGCGTCAATCATCACCTTCATCATTGAAGAACAAGTGATATCTTGGATAAGAACAAGCGGAATTGAATGGAAGAACAATAGTAATTGCATTAATACTCGAGGTACAGCAGAGCTTCACACCTTAATCTATGGTGTGTAGAAACTCCACCGTTGAAAATACATAAGAACAAGGCTAGGCATGGCCGAATGGCCAGCTCCAAGGTCTAAGATAGCATAAAACAAAGATAGCTACCAAAAGTCTCTCAGTGATCTAAGTACAATAGTAAAAGGTCCTACTTATAGAAAACTAGTACATAGATGAGTAATGACATAAAAATCCACTTCCGGGCCCACTTGGTGTGTGCTTGGGCTGAGCAATGAAGCTTTTTCGTGTAGAGACTCTCCTTGGAGTTAAACGCCAGCTTTAGTGCCAGTTTGGGCGTTTAACTCCCAATTAGGTGCCAGTTCCGGCGTTTAACGCTGGAATTTCTTGAGGTGACTTTGAACGCCGGTTTGGGCCATCAAATCTTGGCAAAGTATGGACTATTATATATTGCTGGAAAGCCCAGGATGTCTACTTTCCAACGCCGTTGAGAGCGTGCCAATTGGGCTTCTGTAGCTCCAGAAAATCCACTTCGAGTGCAGGGAGGTCAGAATCCAACGCATCTGCAGTCCTTTTGAGTCTCTGGATCAGATTTTTGCTCAGGTCCCTCAATTTCAGCCAGAAAATACTGAAATCACAGAAAAACACACAAACTCATAGTAAGTCCAGAAAAGTGAATTTTAACTAAAAACTAATAAAATATACTAAAAACTAACTAGATCATACTAAAAATATACTAAAAACAATGCCAAAAAGCATACAAATTATCCGTCATCACAACACCAAACTTAAATTGTGCTTGTCCCCAAGCAACTGAAGATCAAATAAGATAAAAAGAAGAGAATATGCAATGAACTCCAAAAACATCTATGAAGATCAGTATTAATTAGATGAGCGGGGCTTTTTATCTTTTTGCCTCTGAATAGTTTTGGCATCTCACTCATCCCTTGTAATTCAGAATGATGGCTTCTTAGGAACTCAGAATCCAGATAGTATTAATGATTCTCCTAGTAAGTATGATGATTCTTGAACATAGCTATTTCTTGAGTCTTGGCCGTGACCCAAAGCACTCTGTCTTCCAGTATTACCCACGGATACATACATGCCACAGACACATAATTGGGTGAACCTTTTCAGATTGTGACTCAGCTTTGCTAAAGTCCCAATTAGAGGTGTCCAGGGTTCTTAAGCACACTCTTATTTGCCTTGGATCACAACTTTATTTCTTTTTATTCTTTCTCTTTTTTTTTTTCTTTTTTTTTTTTTTTCGTTTGCTTTTTCTCTTTTTTTTTCTGCTTTTTCTTGCTTCAAGAATCATTTTTAATGATTTTCAGATCCTCAGTAACATGTCTCCTTTTTCATCATTCTTTCAAGAGCCAACATTCATGAACCACAAGTTCAAAAGACATATGCACTGTTCAAGCATACATTCCGAGAACAAAAGTGTTGCCACCGCATCAAAATAATTAAACTATTATAAAATTCGAATTCATGCAATTCTTTCCTTTATCAATTAAGCACGTTTTTATTCAAGAAAGGTGATGGATTCATAGGACATTCATAACTTTGAGGCATAGACACTAAGATACTAATGATCACAAGACACAAACATGGACAAACATAAAGCATAAAAATCGAAAAACAAAGAATAAAGAACAAGGAAATCAAGGAACGGGTCCACCTTAGTGATGGCGGCTCTTTCTTGCTCTTGAAGATCCTATGGAGTGCTTGAGCTCCTCAATGTCTCTTCCTTGTCTTTGTTGCTCCTCCTCATGATTCTTGGCTTCTCTAATTTCATGGAGGAGAATGGAGTGTTCTTGATGCTCACCCTTAGTGTCCCATGTTGGAACTCAACTCTCCTAGGGAGGTGTTTAATTGCTCCCAATAATTTTGTGGAGGAAAGTGCATCCCTTGAGGAATCTCAGGGATCTCTGATGAGATGTACTCCATCCTTTCTTGGTGATGGGCTTGTCCTCATCAATGGGGGTATCTCCCTCTATGTCAACTCCACTGAATAACAGAGTGACAGATGAGATGAGGAAAGGCTAACCTTGCCAAAGTGGAGGTCTTGTCCGCCACCTTGTAGAGTTCTTGGGCTATAACCTCATGAACTTCTATTTCTTCTCCAATCATGATGCTATGGATCATGATAGCCCGGTCTATGGTAACTTTGGACCGGTTGCTAGTGGGAATGATGAGCGTTGTATGAACTCTAACCATCCTCTAGCCACGGGCTTGAGGTCATGCCTTCTCAATTGAACCGGCTTTCCTCTTGAATCTTGCTTCCATTGTGCGCCCTCTTCACATATGGTTGTGAGGACTTGGTCCAACCTTTGATCAAAGTTGACCCTTCTAGGTAAGGGTGCTCATCTCCTTGCATCATAGGCAAGTTGAACGCCACCCTCACACTCTCCGGACTAAAATCCAAGTATTTCCCCCGAACCATAGTGAGATAATTCTTTGGATTCGGGTTCACACTTTGGTCATGGTTCTTGGTGATCCATGCATTGGCATAGAACTCTTGAACCATCAAGATTCCGACTTGTTGAATGGGGTTGGTAAGCACTTCCCAAACTCTTCTTCGGATCTCATGGCGGATCTCCGGATATTCACCCTTTTGAGTGAAAAGGGGACTTCGGGGATCACCTTCTTCAAGGCCACAACTTCATAGAAGTGGACTTGATGCACCCTTGAGAGGAATCTATCCATCTCCCATGACTCGGAGGTGGAAGCTTTTGCCTTCCCTTTCCTCTTTCTAGAGGTTTCTCCGGCCTTGGATGCCATAAATGGTTATGGAAAAACGAAAAAGCAACGCTTTTACCACACCAAACTTAAAATGTTTGCTCGTCCTCGAGCAAAAGAAGAAAGAAGAGAGTAGAAGAAGAAGAAATGAGGAAGAGGGGGAAGGTGATGTGTTCGGCCAGAAGGGAAAGAAGGGGTGTTTAGGTTGTGTGAAAATGAAGGGTTGAAGAAGGGTATATATAGGAGAGAGGGGGGGGGTAATGGTTCGGCCATGATGGGTGGGTTTGGGAGGGAAAGTGGTTTGAATTTGAAGGGTGAGGTTGGTGGGGATTATGAAGGATGGATGTGAGTGGTGAAGAGAAAGATGGGATTTGATAGGTGAAGGGTTTTTGGGGAAGAGGTATTGAGGTGATTGGTGAATGGGGGAAGAAGAGAGAGAGTGATGGTGGGGTCCTGTGGGGTCCACAGATCCTGTGGTGTCAAGGAAAAGTCATCCCTGCACCAAAGTTGCTCAAAATCACGTTTTGAGGTATTTCTGGCGTTAAACGCCGGGCTGGTGCCCATTCCTAGCGTTTAACGCTAGGTTGTTGCCCTTTACTGGCGTTTAACGCCAGTCTGGTGCCCCTTTCTGGCGTTAAACGCCCAGAATGGTGCCAGACTGGGCGTTAAACGCCCAACAGCTAGCATTACTGGCGTTTGAACGCCAGCTTCTTCTCCTCCAGGGTGTGCTGTTTTCTTCCTGTTTTTCATTCTGTTTTTGCTTTTTTCATTGTTTTTGTGACTTCTTATGATCATCAACCTACAAAAAAGATAAAATAACAAAAGAAAATAATTAGCTATAAAACATTGGGTTGCCTCCCAAAGCGCTTCTTTAATGTCATTAGCTTGACAGAGGACTCTCATGGAGCCTCAGAAATACTCAGAACCGTGTTGGAACCTCCCAACACCAAACTTAGAGTTTGAATGTGGGGTTCAACACCAAACTTAGAGTTTGGTTGTGGCCTCCCAACACCAAACTTAGAGTTTGACTGTGGGGGCTCTGCTTGGCTCTGTTTGAGAGAAGCTCTTCATGCTTCCTCTCCATGATGATAGAGGGATGTCCTTGGGCCTTAAACACCAAGGATTCTTCATTCACTTGAATGATCAACTCCTCTATCAACATCAATCACAGCCTTTGCTGTGGCTAGGAAGGGTCTGCCAAGGATGATGGATTCATCCATGCACTTCCCAGTCTCTAGGACTATGAAATCAGTAGGGATGTAATGGTCTTCAATCTTCACCAAAACATTCTCTACAAGTCCATGAGCTTGTTTTCTTGAATTGTCTGCCATCTCTAATGAGATTCTTGCAGCTTGCACCTCAAAGATCCCTAATTTCTCCATTACAGAGAGGGGCATGAGGTTTACACTTGACCCTAAGTCACACAAGGCCTTCTTGAAGGTCATGGTGCCTATGGTACAAGGTATAGAAAACTTCCCAGGATCTTGCCTCTTTAGAGGCAGTTTCTGCCTAGACAAGTCATCCAGTTCTTTGGTGAGCAAGGGAGGTTCATCCTCCCAAGTCTCATTTCTAAATAACTTGTCATTTAGTTTCATGATTGCTCTAAGGTATTTAGCAACTTGCTCTTCAGTGACATACTCATCCTCTTCAGAGGAAGAATACTCATCAGAGCTCATGAAAGGCAGAAGTAAGTCCAATGGAATCTCTATGGTCTCATTTTGAGCCTCAGATTCCCATGGTTCCACATTGAGGAACTCAGAGGAGATTGGTACACGCCCACTGAGGTCTTCCTCAGTGGCGTCCTCCTTCTCTCTTTCCTCTCCATATTCGGCCATGTTTATGGCTTTGCACTCTCCTTTTGGATTTTCTTCTGTATTACTTGGAAGAGTACTAGGAGGGAGTTCAGTAATTTTCTTGCTCAGCTGTCCCACTTGTCCTTCCAAATTTCTGATGGAGGACCTTGTTTCATTCATGAAACTTTGAGTGGTCTTTATTAGATCAGAGACCATTGTTGCTAAGTCAGAAGTATTCTGCTTAGAACTCTCTGTCTGTTGCTGAGAAGATGATGGAAAAGGCTTGCTATTGCTAAACCTGTTTCTTCCACCATTATTGTTATTGAAACCTTGTTGAGGTCTCTCTTGATTCTTCCATGAGAAATTTGGGTGATTTCTCCATGAAGAATTATAGGTGTTTCCATAGGGTTCTCCTAGGTAATTCACCTCTTCCATTGAAGGGTTCTCAGGATCATAAGCTTCTTCCTCAGATGAAGCATCCTTAGTACTGTTTGGTGCATTTGCATTCCAGACAGACTTTGAGAAATCAAATTGACTTGTTGAGTCAATATCTTGTTCTGAGCCAATATGGCATTCAGAGTGTCAATCTCAAGAACTCCTTTCTTCTGACTAGTCCTATTGTTCACAGGATTCCTTTCAGAAGTGTACATGAATTGGTTATTTGCAACCATTTCAATCAATTCTTGAGCTTCTGCAGGCGTCTTCTTCAGATGAAGAGATCCTCCAGCAGAGCTATCCAAAGACATCTTGGATAGTTCAGAGAGACCATCATAGAAAATACCTATGATGCTCCATTCAGAAAGCATGTCTGAAGGACATCTTCTGATTAATTGTTTGTATCTTTCCCAAGCTTCATAGAGGGATTCTCCATCCTTCTGTCTGAAGGTTTGGACTTCCACTCTAAGCTACTCCATCTTTGTGGTGGAAAGAACTTTGCCAAGAAGGCATTGACTAGCTTTTCCCAAGAGTCCAGGCTTTCTTTAGGTTGAGAATCCAACCATATTCTAGCTCTGTCTCTTACAGCAAAAGGGAATAGCATCAGTCTGTAGACCTCAGGGTTAACCCCATTAGTCTTGACTGTGTCACAGATTTGCAAGAATTCAGCTAAGAATGATGAGGATCTTCCATTGGAAGTCCATGGAACTTGCAATTCTGTTGCATTAGAGAAACTATTGAGGCTTAAGCTCAAAGTTGTTTGCTCCAATGGCAGGGATAGAGATGCTTCTCCCATAGAAATCAGGAGTAGGTGCAGTGAAGTCACCCAGCACCTTCCTTGCATTGTTGGCATTGTTGTTGTTTTCGGCTGCCATGTGTTCTTCTTCCTTGAAGAATTCGGTCAGGTCCTCAACAGAGGGTTGTGCTTTAGCTTCTCTTAGCTTTCTCTTCAAGGTCCTTTCAGGTTCAGGATCAGCTTCAACAAGAATGCCTTTGTCTCTGCTCCTGCTCATATGAAAGAGAAGAGAACAAGAAAATGTGGAATCCTCTATGTCACAGTATAGAGATTCCTTGAAGTGTCAGAGGAAAAGAGAAATAGAAAGAAGAAGGAGAAGAAGAATTCGAACTTTATTAGTTAGAGTTCGAATTGTGCATTAAGAAGGAGTAGTACTCCATAAATAGAAGGATGTGGGAAGGAGGGAAGAGAATTTTCGAAAATTCAATTAAAAGATTTTGAAAACATTTTGAAAATTTGATGATAATTTTCGAAAATTAAAGTGAAAAAGAAATCAAGTGATTTTTGAAAAAGATTTTGAAATTAGAAATTAAAAAGATTTGATTGAAAACTATTTAAAAAAATGTGATTAAAAAGATTTGATTGAAAAGTTATGGTTTTAAAAAGATGTGATTGAGAAGATATGATTTGAAAACAATTTTAAAGGATATGATTTGAAAACAATTTGAAAAGATGTGATTTAAAAAAAAATTGATGACTTGCCTAACAAGAAAAGATATGATTCAAACATAAAACCTTCCTTAATAGAAAAGGCAAAAAATGTTCAATCAAATCATTAATTGTTAGTAAGTATCTTTGAAAAAGGAAAGAAATTGATTTTGAAAACATTGATTGAAAAGATATGATTTGAAAAAGATTTGGTTTGAAAAACTTTGAAAACTTGAAAAAAGATTGATTTGAAAACAAAATCTTCCCCCTAGCACCATCCTGGCGTTAAACGCCCAGAATGGTATACATTCTGGCGTTTAACGCCCAAAATGCTACCTTTTTGGGCGTTAAACGCCCAACCAGGTACCCTGGCTGGCGTTTAAACGCCAGTCTGCCTTCTTCACTGGGCATTTTTGAATGCTCAGCTTTTTCTGTATAATTCCTCTGCAGTATGTTCTGAATCTTCAATTCTTTGTATTATTGACTTGAAAAGACACAAATTAAAATATTTTTGGATTTTTAATAATCAAAATGCAACAAGAATCAAATAACAATGCATGCAAGACACCAAACTTAGCAGTTTGTGTACTACTGACACTATATGAGACACATAAATACTCAAGCCAAAAGAATTCAAAGATCAGAGTAAGAAATCATCAAGAATTACTTGAAGATCCTTAAGACACATGAATGAATGCATGTAATTGACACCAAACTTAAGATGAGACACTAGACTTAAGCAAGAAACAGCAAATATTTTTTTTTTTGGTTTTTATGATTTTGTAATTTTTTTTGTGTTTTTCGAAAATTAAGTGGAAAAAGATATCAAAATTCTTAATGAGAATTCCAGGAATCAGTGCAATGCTAGTCTAAGACTCTGGTCCAGGAATTAGACATGGCTTCACAGCCAGCCAAGCTTTCAAAGAAAGCTTCGGTCCAAAACACTAGACATGACCAAAGGTCAGCCAAGCCTTAGCGGATCACTGCTCCAAAAGCAAAATTGATGAAAATCAACAAGCTCTTGTGGTGATAAGTTGAAACCTCGGTCCAATCAGATTAGACATGGCTTCTCAGCCAGCCAGATTTCAACAAATCATCATGAAACTCTAGAATTCATCTTCAAGAATTTCGAAAAAAATAAATACCTAATCTAAGCAACAAGATGAACCGTCAGTTGTCCAAACTAGAACAATCCCAGGCATTGTTACCAAAAGCTTGCTCAAAACTTGAACAATCCCCGGCAACGGCGCCAAAAACTTGGTGGCGCGAAATTGTGAACAATACTTTTCACAACTCTCATAATCCCTGGTCATGAACTCCAAAAACTTGGTGGTTCAATTCCATGGCATTACACAACTTCGCACAACTAACCAGCAAGTGCACTGGGTCGTCCAAGTAATACCTTACGTGAGTAAGGGTCGATCCCACGGAGATTGTTAGCATTGAAGCAAGCTATGGTCATCTTGTAAATCTTAGTCAGGCAAACTCAAATATATATGATGATGAACGAAAATAATATAAAAGACAAAGATAGTGATACTTATGTATATCATTGGTGTAAGAGCTTCAGACAAGTGTATGAAGATGCCTTCCCTTCCGTCTCTCTGCTTTCCTACTGCCTTCATCCAATCCTTCTTACTCCTTTCCATGGCAAGCTCGTGTAGGGTTTCACTGTTGTCAGCAGCTACCTCCCATCCGCGCAGTGAAAGCTAATGCACGCACTCTGTCACAGTACTGCCAATCACCGGTTTGGTTCCCTCCCCTACCGGAATAGAATCCCTCTTTTGCGTCTGTCACTAACGCCCAGTAGGTTACAGGTTTGAAGCACGTCACAGTCATTCAATCATTGAATCCTACTCAGAATACCACAGACAAGGTTAGACCTTCCGGATTCTCTTGAATGCTGCCATCAAGTCCTGCCTATACCACGAAGACTCTGATCTCACGGAATGGTTGGCTCGTTTGTCAGGCGAGCACTCGGTTGTCAGGCGATCAACCATGCATCGTGCAATCGGGAATCCAAGAGATATTCACTAAGCCTCAGATGCTTGTAGAACAAGAATGGTTGTCAGTCACCTTGTTCATGAGTGAGAATGGTGATGGGCGTCAATCATCACCTTCATCATGTTGAAGAACAAGTGATATCTTGGATAAAGAACAAGCGGAATTGAATGGAAGAACAATAGTAATTGCATTAATACTCGAGGTACAGCAGAGCTTCACACCTTAATCTATGGTGTGTAGAAACTCCACCGTTGAAAATACATAAGAACAAGGTCTAGGCATGGCCGAATGGCCAGCCTCCAAAGGTCTAAGATAGCATAAAACAAAGATAGCTACCAAAAGTCTCTCAGTGATCTAAGTACAATAGTAAAAGGTCCTACTTATAGAAAACTAGTACATAGATGAGTAAATGACATAAAAATCCACTTCCGGGCCCACTTGGTGTGTGCTTGGGCTGAGCAATGAAGCTTTTTCGTGTAGAGACTCTCCTTGGAGTTAAACGCCAGCTTTAGTGCCAGTTTGGGCGTTTAACTCCCAATTAGGTGCCAGTTCCGGCGTTTAACGCTGGAATTTCTTGAGGTGACTTTGAACGCCGGTTTGGGCCATCAAATCTTGGGCAAAGTATGGACTATTATATATTGCTGGAAAGCCCAGGATGTCTACTTTCCAACGCCGTTGAGAGCGCGCCAATTGGGCTTCTGTAGCTCCAGAAAATCCACTTCGAGTGCAGGGAGGTCAGAATCCAACAGCATCTGCAGTCCTTTTGAGTCTCTGGATCAGATTTTTGCTCAGGTCCCTCAATTTCAGCCAGAAAATACCTGAAATCACAGAAAAACACACAAACTCATAGTAAAGTCCAGAAAAGTGAATTTTAACTAAAAACTAATAAAAATATACTAAAAACTAACTAGATCATACTAAAAATATACTAAAAACAATGCCAAAAAGCATACAAATTATCCGCTCATCAACTTGTCTGCCAATTGTAATGAGAACAAGGCAGGTTGTACCTCAATGATTCCCAGCTTCTCCATTACAGAGAGTGGCATAAGATTTATTCCTGACCCAAGATCACATAGAGCTTTTTCAAAGCTCATGGTGCCAATGGTGCAAGGTATTAAGAACTTGCCAGGATCTTGTTTCTTTTGAGGTAGAGTTCTCTGAATCTAAGTATCTAGTTCACTAATGAGCACGGGAGGTTCACTTTCCCAGGTCTCATTACCAAACAGCTTGGCCTTCAACTTCATGATAGCTCCTAAATATAGAGCAGCTTGCTCTCCAGTCACATCTTCATTCTCTTCAGAGGATGAATATTCTTCAGAGCTCATGAATGGCAGAAGGAGATTTAAAGGAATCTCTATGGCCTCTAGATGAGCCCAGATTCCTCAGGATCCCTAATAGGAAACTCCTTCTTGCTTGAGGAACGTCCCAGGAGGTCTTCCTCACTGGGATTTTCGTCCTCCTCCTCCTTGGTGCATTCGGCCACTTTGATTAAATCAATGGCCTTGCACTCTCCTTTTGGATTCTCTTCTGTATTGCTTGGGAGAGTACTGGGAGGAGTGTCAATGACTTTCTTACTCAGCTGGCCCACTTGTGCCTCCAAATTTCTAATGGAGGATCTTGTTTCATTCATGAAACTGAAAGTGGCTTTTGACAGATCAGAGACTATATTGGCTAAATTAGCAGTATTTTGTTCAGAGTTCTCTGTCTGTTGCTGAGAAGATGATGGATATGGCTTACTATTATTCAGCCTGTTGTGTCCACCATTGTTAAAACCTTGTTGAGGTTTTTGTTGATCCTTCCATGAGAAATTTGGATGATTTCTCCATGATGAGTTATAGGTGTTTCCATAAGGTTCACCTAAGTAATTAACCTCTGCCATGGCAGGGTTTTCAGGATCATAAGCTTCTTCAGAAGCTGCCTCTCTAGTATTGTTGGATGCATGTTGCAATCCATTCAGATTTTGAGAGATCATGTTGACCTGTTGAGTCAACACTTTGTTCTGAGCCAATATGGCATTCAGAGCATCAATTTCAAGAACTCCTTTCTTCTGAGGTATGCCATTGTTGACCGAATTCCTCTCAGAAGTGTACATGAATTGGTTGTTTGCAACCATGTCAATGAGTTCTTGAGCCTCTTCAGGCGTTTTCTTCAGGTGAATAGATCCACCTGCAGAATGGTCTAGTGACATTTTCGAAAATTCAGAGAGACCATAATAGAATATATCTAATATGGTCCATTCTGAAAACATGTCAGATGGACATCTCTTGGTCAGCTGCTTGTATCTTTCCCAAGCTTCATAGAGGGATTCACCATCTTTTTGTTTGAAGGTTTGAACATCCACTCTCAGCTTGCTCAGCTTTTGAGGAGGAAAGAACTTATCTAAGAATGCAGTGACAAGCTTATCCCATGAGTCCAGGCTATCCTTGGGTTGTGAATCCAACCATACTCTAGCTCTGTCTCTTACAGCAAAAGGGAAAAGCAAGAGTCTGTAGACTTCAGGATTAACTCCATTTGTCTTTACAGTGTCACAGATCTGCAAGAACTCAGTTAAAAATTGGTAAGGATCTTCAGATGGAAGTCCATAAAACTTGCAGTTTTGTTGCATTAAAGCAACTAGTTGAGGCTTAAGCTCAAAGTTATTGGCTCCAATGGCAGGAATGGAGATGCTTCTTCCATCAAATTTGGACGTTGGCTTTGTGAAGTCTCCAAGCATTCTCCTTGCATTATTATTATTATTTTCTTCTGCCATCTCTTTCTCTTGTTCGAAAATTTCTGAAAGGTTGTTTCTCTTAAAGATGTTTTTGGATTGTTGTAATTTAGCTTCTCTTAATCTTCTCTTCAGAGTCCTTTCAGGTTCTGGATCAACTTCAACAAGAGTGCCTTTATCCTTGTTCCTGCTCATATGAAAGAGAAGAAAACAAGAAAAGAAAAAGGAATCCTCTATGTCACAGTATAGGGATTCCTTTATGTTAGTAGAAAAAGAAAGGGGGTAGAAGAAGAGGGATGGAAGGTTTCGGATTTATGGAGGAAGAGAGGTGAAGAGAAGTGTTAGTAATTAATTAATTAAATAGAGGAGGAGAAGAGAAGGAAGAATTCGAAAATAAATTTGAAAAGATGGTTAGTGATTTTCGAAAATTAAAAATAAAATGTAATTAAAATTAAAACATGAAACAATTAATTAATTAAAAAGAATTTTTTGAAAAAGAGAGAGATATTTTCGAAAATTAGAGGGAAAAGTAGTTAGGTGGTTTTGAAAAAGATAAGAAACAAACAAAAAGTTAGTTAGTTGATTGAAAAAGATTTGAAATCAAAAATTAAAAAGATAAGAAGATAAGGAGTTAGATAAGATATTTTGAAATCAAATTTTGAAAAAAGATAAATTTTTTGAAAAAAGATAAAAATAAAAGATAAAAAGATTTAATTCAAAAATTTTGAAATTATTTACTTCACTAACAAGAAACTACAAGATAAGATTCTAGAATTTAAAGATTGAACCTTTCTTAACAAGAAAGTAACAAACTTCAAATTTTTGAACCAATCACATTACTTGTTAGTTAGTTTTCGAAAATATCAAATAAAGATAAGAAAAAGATTTTGAAAATATTTTGAAAAAGATTTTTGAAATTTTCGAAACTTAATAAAAAAATTGAAGAAGATATGATTTTGAAAAAGATTTTGAAAAGATAAGATTTTTAAAATTGAAATTTGACTTGACTTTGTAAGAAACAACTAATTTTGAAAATTTTTGACCAAGTCAATCAAAATTTCGAAATTTTTGGAGGGAAATAAGGAAAAGATATTTTTGATTTTTAAATTTTTAAAGAAAAACACAAAAATGACCCAAAACATGAAAATTTTGGATCAAGACACAAAATGCATGCAAGAATACTATGAATGTCAAGATGAACACCAAGAACACTATGAAGATCATGATGAACATCAAGAACATAATTTTGAAAAAATTTTTTATGCAAAGAAAACATGCAAGACACCAAACTTAGAAATCTTTGATGCATGGAAAATATGAATGCAAAAATGCACATGAAAAACAACAAACAACACAAAACATGAAATCATCAAGATCAAACAAGAAGACTTGTCAAGAACAACTTGAAGATCATGAAGAACACTATGAATGCATGGGATTTTCGAAAATTGCAAGAAAAATTTTTAAAACATGCAATTGACACCAAACTTAAAATTTGACTCAAGACTCACACAAGAAACACAAAATATTTTTTATTTTTATGATTTTCTAATTTTTTGGATTTTTATTATTATTTTTCGAAAATAAAGTTTAAAAACACGAAAAATAAAAGAAAAATTTTGAAAAAAGATTTTGAAAAGAAAATTACCTAATCTGAGCAACAAGATGAACCGTCAGTTGTCCATACTCGAACAATCCCCGGCAACGGCGCCAAAAACTTGGTGGACGAAATTGTGATCACTATTTTGTGCCTTTTGGCATCATTGTAAAATTATTCCTTTTTGAAATTGACCTTCTTTCACAACTCCGTTCAACTAACCAGCAAGTGTACTGGGTCGTCCAAGTAATAACCTTACGTGAGTAAGGGTCGAATCCACAGAGATTGTTGGTATGAAGCAAGCTATGGTCACCTTGTAAATCTCAGTCAGGAGGATTAAAGGTTTATGGGTTTGACAGTATAAAATAAAAAGAAAATACATAATAAAAAGGATAGAAATACTTATGCAGATTCATTGGTGGGAATTTCAGATAAGCGGAATGGAGATGCTGTAGAGCTCTCGGACGCCTGCTTCCCTACTGCTTTTACCCAATCCTTCTTACTCCTTTCCATGGCAAGCTTTGTATAGGGGTTCACCATCAACTGTGGCTACTTTCTTCCTCTCGGGAAAATATCCTATGCGGCTGTCACTCGCACAGCTAACCAGTCTGGAGGCATCACCCATGGTTGATAGCTACATCCCATCCTCGCAGTGAAAGCTAATGCTCACGCACTCTGTCACAGTACGGCCAATCACCGGTTGGTTCCCGCTTCCTACTGGAATAGAATCCCTCTTTTGCATTTGTCACTAACGCCCAGCAGGTTGCAAGTTTGAAGCACGTCACAGTCATTTATGATCGGAATCCTACTCGGAATACCACAGACAAGGTTAGACTTTCCGGATTCCCAGGATCCTACTCGGAATACCACAGACAAGGTAAGACTTTCCGGATCCAGATAAATGCCGCCATCTATCTAGCTTATACCACGAAGATTCTGTTGGGGAATCTAAGAGATACACATTCAAGCTTGTGTTGCATGTAGAACGGAAGTGGTTGTCAATCACGTGCGTTCATCAGTGAGAATGATGATGAGGGTTATTGAACTCATCACATTCATCATGTTCTTGGGTACGAATGAATATCTTGGAATAAGAATAAAAGAGGAATTGAATAAAAGAAAGTAGAACTTCATTAATCTTTGAGGTACAGCAGAGCTCCACACCCTTAATCTATGGTGTGCAGAAACTCCACCGTTGAAAATACATAAGCAAAGGGTTCAGGCATGGCCGAATGGCCAGCCCCCTAAAACGTGATCAATGATCTCCTAGGATGAAGATTAAAACAAAACTGAGACCAAAGATGTCTAATACAATAGATAAGTGTCCTATATATACTAGACTAGCTACTAGGGTTTACATGAGTAAGTAATTGATGCATAAATCCACTTCTGGGGCCCACTTGGTGTGTGCTTGGGCTGAGCTTGATCAATCCACGTGTAGAGGCATTTCTTGGCGTCAAACTTCAGGTTATGACATGTTTTGGGCGTTTAACTCTGAATCATGACGTTTTTCTGGCGTTTTACTCCAGACAGCAGCATGAACTTGGCGTTTAACGCCAAGTTACGTCGTCATTCTTCGAATAAAGCATGGACTATTATATATTGCTGGAAAGCCCTGGATGTCTACTTTCCAACGCCGTTCAGAGCGCGCCATTTGGAGTTCTGTAGCTCCAGAAAATCCATTTCGAGTGCAGGGAGGTTAGAATCCAACAGCATCAGCAGTCCTTTTGTCAGCCTTTTTCAGAGTTTTGCTCAAATCCCTCAATTTCAGTCAGAATTTACCTGAAATCACAGAAAAACACACAAACTCATAGTAAAGTCCAGAAATGTGAATTTAACATAAAAACTAATGAAAACATCCCTAAAAGTAGCTTAAACTCACTAAAAACTATGTAAAAACTATGCCAAAAAGCGTATAAATTATCCGCTCATCAATGGGGTGACACCAAACTTAGTTTGGAGCACTGTGATGAAAAGTTCTGTTCAAAGCTTCCAAGACTAGCATGCTCTTAGTTGCATACATGCTTTCTTGGCATGCTTTGAACACCAAACTTGTTCTTCACTGTATACTGCACAATAAGGATTCCACCAAGAGTTTGTTAAGTTTGGGTTTGAATTCATAAATATTGACTTATTTACTATCTTCTAAAAGCATATAAAACATGGGTTGCCTCCCATGAAGCGCTTCTTTAGCATCACTTGCTTGACGTTTCTCCCCCAATCAGGGTGGTTGGTAATGCTTGAAGTCCTCCCCTCTTGCTGTGGACTTGTATCCATTGGTTGTATCAATGATCTCTACATGTTCCAGGGAGAGTACTCTGTTGATCGTGAAGACTTTAGGTAACTGAGATGGTACAGTAGGGAGATTAGGGGGGATATCTGGAAAGTAAGCTGAGATCACTCTATCTCCTGGAGAGAAGTCTTCCGTAGGGATCTTTTTGTTCCTCCACTTCCTTGGTACCTTCTTCTTTGTTTCTTTTGATGTCTCATTGCTCTTGGTTACCTCTTTTTCTAAAGGAGTTATGATGTTGTCTTCACATGCCTCTAGAGGTTTAGGTTCCTCCAACTTTTCCTTGAGCTGTGGCAGTGGCTGTTTCCCTTGTTTATTAACCAAAGGGGTCTCCAGATAGGTTGGGTGTGCTTCCGTGCTTGCTTCCTCCTTTAGCATCTCATCATGGTCTTTACTTGGTTCCTTGTATTTTTGGTCTACTTCTTGTGAGAGTTTGAAGACATTAAAGCTGAGCCGTTCATCATGGATCCTCAATATTAGCTCCCCTTTTTCCACATCTCTGAGTGCTCTGGCCGTAGCTAGGAAGGGTCTTCCCAATATGATTGGGTGAATGTGACTCTCTTCCATGTCCAGGATGACAAAGTCTGTTGAAAGAAAGTATTTCCCAACCTTTAGTAGCACATTTTCCACCACTCCTATTACTTTCTTTTGAGTCTTGTCAGCCAGTCTGATGACCACATCTGTGAGCATTATCTCATTGATCTGCAGCCTCTTCGCCAGGGATAGGGGCAGTAAGTTGATGCTTGCCCCTAAATCACAGAGTGCTTTATCAAACATTGTTTCCCCTATGGCACAAGTGATATGAAAACTCCCTGGGTCTCTTCTTTTTGCAGGCAATTCAGGTTGAATAAGGGCATTACATTCCTTGTTTAACACTATAGTTTGGCCTCCTTTGAGTGAGCTTTTCCTGGGAAGAAGTTCCTTCATGTACTTGATGAATGCAGGCATTTGTTGTATGGCCTTGATGAATGGTATGTTCACATGCAGAGATGCAAACAAGTCTAGGAACCTTGAGTATATTCTCTTCCCCACAGCACCATTGAGCAGTTGGGGAAATGGTGCATAGAGCTTCAGCAACTCTTGTTGTGAGATTTCTGGTTCTTGGTGATCTCTATTCTCCTCCTCTGTTGAGTTGTTTTCAAGCTGTTGGGAGAGGTTGCTTTGCTTGTCTTCATCCTCTTGATCACTTGTAGTGACCATTTTGCAATCTTCCCATCTTACTTTCTTTGCCTCTCCTCTTGGGTTTTTCTCCGTGTCACTTGGGAAGCCATCAGTAGGTTTGGGAATCTTCTCCGCTAAGCATCCCACTTAAAATTCCAGCTTCTTGATGGTCTCTCCTTGGTTCTTAATGTTGGCTCTCACCTCTTCTTTGAACACCTTGTCTTCTTGAATCTCTTGGCATATTCCTTCAAGTAAGGTTTCAAGCTTAGAGAGTCTATCATCAATTGATGGTAAATTGGGATTAGGGATGGGAGGATGAGAGGTGTTGTTGTGGGGGTGTTGATATGTCTTCTGTGTGAATTGTTGATGGGCTGCATTGTTGTTGAAGTTGTAACGCCTCTGGTCTTGGCTTTGCTCTTGCTGATTCCCCCACCCAAAGTTTGGGTGGTTCCTCCATCCAGAGTTGTATGTCTTGGAGTATGGATCATGGTTCTGTCTAGGTGAGTTCCCAATATAGTTGGCTTGCTCAAGGTCCTCTTCTTCAACTTCTTCTTGGGTTGTTGATGAGGTGGTGATTGCTGCCACTTGGTTCCTCTCCATCTTCTTGGTGAGGTCAGCTAACTGCTTGGTGATGAGCTTGTTCTGAGCCAGCAGAGCATCTACATTGTTTAACTCCATTACTCCCTTAGTGTTTCCTCTTTCGGAAGCATAGAAGTAGTCATTCTCAACTACAATTTCAATGACATCTATTGCTTCTTCAATGGTCTTCTTCTTGTTCAAGGATCCTCCAGAGGAATGATCTACTGCCTTCTTTGATTTATATGACAAGCCTTCAGAGAAGATGTGCAGTTGGACCACTCATTGAACATCTCTGGTGGGCATCTCCTCGTTAGGTCTTTGAACCTTTCCCAAGCTTCATAAAGTGTCCCCCCATCTTGCTGTCTGAACGTCTGTACTTCAGTTCTCAGCCTATTGATCCTTTAAGGGGGGTAAAACCTTGCCAAAAACTTATTCACTACCTCCTCCCAATTTGTCAGGCTTTCTTTTGGGAAGGATTCAAGCCATTTGAATGCCTTGTTCCTGTGAGAAAATGGGAACAAGAGCAGCCTATAGACATCCTGGTGGACTCCATTGGACTTCACTGTGTCACAATTCCTCAAGAAGATGGTTAAGTGTTGATTCGGATCTTCTTGAGCACCTCCTCCAAATGAGCAATTATTCTGCACAAGAGTGATGAGCTGAGGTTTTAGCTCGAAATTATTGGCATGTATGGTGGGCTTCTGAATGCTGCTCCCACAGTTGCCTGGGCTGGGATTGATATAAGAGCTTAACACTCTTCTATCCTCCCCAACATGATTTGCTCTACCTCCTCCCCCATGGTTATTAGCCTCTTCTTCATGTTGGTTTTCTATGTTGCCTTCCATGTTTAGTTCAAAGTGTTCCTCCTCCTCTTCAGCACCGATTGCACGTTTCCCTCTTGCTTCCCTCCTTAATCTAAGGAGGGTCCTCTCTGGTTCAGAATCGAAAGAAGTTGAAGCCCCGCTTCTTCTCCCTGTCATACAACCAACAAGTACAAGCAAGGAAAAACTATGTGCAGAGAATATTGCTGTCAGAATTACTGTTAGTTGTGAGAGATGTAATATATCAAACAGTTAGTGGGTTAGCAAACTGACTTGTAAATAACAAAGAAAAATGAAAGAGTAGACGGGGGAAAGGGAAGGAGTTAATTAAGACAGAAAGTAAATTACTCAAACAGAAAATTAAATCGACAAAACAAAAATGCTCAATCTAGTAATCTTCCAATCTAATCATTGTTGATGCACAATCAATCCCTGGCAACGGCGCCATATACTTGATGCAGGTGGAAATTGTCTCTCAACAAATTTCCTTCGGCAAGTGTACCGAATTTGTTGTCAAGTAAAAACTCACAATAGAGTGAGGTCGAATCCCACAGGGATTAATTGATCAAGCAACTTTAATTAAAAGAATGTTCTAGTTGAGCTAATTCAGAATTTGGGTTGAGAGTTGCAGAAAATAAAATAGCAGTAATGTAAATGACATGAAAAGTAAATGCTAGAATTAAAGAGCTGGAAGTAAATGACTGAAATTAAATTGCAGAATTGTAAATGGGAATGGGGTGTTTGCTCATGAACATAAACGCAGAAATTAAAGAGAATGGGTTAGATTAGAATTTGGGGAGTTCATTGGGCCTAGGAGATGTTACAATTCTCCGGATCAAGTCATTTTCATCTCTTCCTCAATCAATGCACTCATTGATCTCCTTGGCAATCTTAATTGATTGAATTACAATTTCTTGCAATTCAATCTCTCAAATCTTGATCAATAGCCAATTCCTTGGTCAATTGCTCATGAGAAGAGATGAAGTGTGGTTACTGATTATACCACATGCATTTCCCAAATCAAGTATTGAGAGGATTATAGTCACATATCCATCCAAACCCAATTTGGTCTAGCATGAGAAAGCATTTCTAGCTTGATCTCTTCATTCCTCTTTCAAGGCTCAGAAGAGATCCAAGTTTGAATAGCTCCTTTTCCAAGATAACTACCCAATGGGATGAAGATCGAAAGCTTTCAAGTAAAATCAAGAGAAAAGAGAGAAGAAGAATAATGAAAACTAGTATTGATCCATCAAATTACAACAGAGCTCCCTAACCCAATGAAAGGGGTTTAGTTGTTCATAGCTCTAGAAAATGAAAAAAAAAGATGGAGAATACATCAATGAACTAGAAAATCAGAGTAAAATACAGAGAGTAGTTCTCTCCCTTCAACCTCCAGAACTCTCTAATAATTCAAAGCTACTCCTATATATACTACTCTTCTCAGCTTCTAGTTGGTTTTTCAAGTCTTGGGCCTTTGGATCTTGAGTTTGAAGCAGTTCTTTTCTTTATTTGGGCTTGGTTTTACTTGCAGAGAGAAAGTGTGAAGTGGGCAGAGACTTTAGCTCAAGAGGTTAGAGGTGTTAACATTCAGTGAGAAAATGGGTTCAAAAACGTTAGTGTCATTCAACTTTTTCACTAATGTTTCTTACCCAAGTAAAGGCCACGTTAACTTCAATGTTAGTGGCACAAACGTTGCCACTAACATTGCCTCTTTGTCCTTCGCACACGTTATTGGGACTCAACTTTCCCAATAACGTTGAGAGCATCTCCCTTTCCTACGTTAGAGTCCATGTTAACTTAGTTAACGTGGCTCTTTTAACGTAGGTGTGCCAATCTTCGAGAACGTTAGTGACACTCAACATTGTCACTAACGTTCCAATATGCCCCTATTCTCGTTAGAGTCCACGTTAACTAGGTTAACGTGGCTTCTAACGTGGCTTTGCAAACCATTTCCAACGTTAGTGACAATGTTTAGTGTCACTAACGTTGGCTCATCTTTCACTCATTGCCGTTAGCTTCCACGTTAACTATGTTAACGTAGAAGTTAACGTGGCTCCTTGGGGTTTTGTGGTTGCTTCCAACGTTAGTGACAATGTTGGGTGTCACTAACGTTGTCGACCATTCTTGCCTCTTACGTTAGCTCCCACGTTAACCAAGTTAACGTGGCACATTGCACCTTAAGCCAACATTAGTGACAATGTTGAACATCACTAACGTTGGCTTCCTTCCCCTTATTGACGTTAGAGGCCACGTTAACCAAGTTAACGTGGACTCTAACATGGCCACTTATGATCATTGGCCAACGTTAGTGATAATGTTAAGTGTCATTAACGTTGGCTCAAAGTCCTTCCTTCACGTTAGAGCTCACGTTAACTTAGTTAACGTGACTCTTAACGTGGGCAATGATGGCTTCGAGAGCATTATTGGCAATCATTTTTCTCATTAACTTTGCAGGTTACCTCCCATTCCACGTTAGTGGCTACGTTAATTAGATTAACGTGACTGCTAAGTGGTTCCTCCTTTCTTCCTTTGGTCCTGAAATCAAGCAATAGAGTGCATCAAAGTTCTAGTCCAAGTCATGGGTAATGCAACATACCAATTGTCACTAAATTCATGCAAAATCCTCATGAAATCATGTAAAATGCACAATGTATGCTTGAATCAAGGTGTAAGTGAATATCTACCCAAAACTAGCTTATTTCCTAAGGAAATGCATGAAACTACCCTAAAAACAGTAAAGAAAAGGTCAGTGAAACTGGCCAAGATGCCCTTGCATCACAACACCAAACTTAAAGCTTGCTTGTCCCTAAGCAAGTACTGGAACAAGGGAATGATGAATGGAATGCCAAGAGAAATGAGTCATTCTTGTGGAGGTTATGTTACTGATTTTATGGTGGTTTCATGCATAGCAACTTAGGTTCATTCCATTACTGGCTTTCAGACCTTTATCATGCTCTAAAACACTGGTTTTGCTTACATACCATGAGACCTTAATTGATCCTTTTATTGTCATTTCAGGGCTTATTTGTGTTCTTCAGGCTAGGTGCTCTGTAAGAGGGCAACTCTTTAAAATAAGCTTTCAGCCAACACTCCCGAACCAGTTGGTTCAAGGTGCTAGGTGTTGAAACACCCCTACGGACTTACTTCCTCAAGTCTCTCCCCCATTCATACACACCACAGGCATATGGTTTATTTGTTTTCTTTTCTTGAGACCTTGGTGTCCAGCACCTCTTTCGGTTACTAAATGCTCTGTAGTGAGGGTTACTCTTGATAGTGGACTTTCAGCTGATAATCCCGAGTTAGTTAACCCAAGTTACCAAGTGATAAGGCACCCCTAAGAGCTTATTCATCCAAGTAGATCCCTCACACAGGAACACCACAGACACATGCCTCAAGATTAAAACCATTGGTGCCTAGCCTTATTGCTTACTCTTTTTCTTTTGTTTTTCAATTTCATTGTTCTTTCCCTTTCTCTTATTAGGATCTTGTTATTTAGCTAGTCTCATGGGGTGTGTTCAAAGCATATGATTCAGGATAGATAGTTGTCTTTCCACCTCATGGTTGAACCAACTTAGCTAACTTATGATCACACCAAAGATTTAGAAAATTACTCCATATTATGAACTCCTCTCTGGTCTTTTTAAAACACAATCATTCTCTTTTTCATTTGATTCTAAGGACAAACATACAATTAAGTAAAGTAGTGGTGCAGTGACATAAAGAACCAGCAAACATAGACCTAAGCAATAAAACAAAAAATGCAGAATTGAAAAGGTTCAAACTAGCATGGAAGCATGTTCTATTTCATACAAGATCTTCCTTATTTAAAGCATAGAAAAAGATGGAGTAAAGAAGGAACTCCACCACCTTTTATTCTTGTGGTTGTCCATGCTCTCCTCCTTGCTTGTCTTCCTTGTGTCCCTCTTGAGTGCTTGTACTCCCACTCCCTTTGCCTTTTCCAAACAGTTTCTTCCAGAAACCTCCATCTTCCATCTTCTTCTTGAGTGCTTCCTTTTGCTGTTTCACCTTCCTCTCTTCTTGTTCTACAAAATCTTTTTGGACCTCATCATATGTAGGGATGGCATAGTGTAGATGATGCATATTACTGCATGTAGTTCAACCTTGCTTGAGTGTTTACGTTGAACTCCTCCCTATGTAATTGACGTCCTTCATTAAGTACAGTGAACTCATTGAATGTTCTCATCTGAGCTAATTGCCACTGATTGAGTTCTTGCAATTGCTTATCTTGATGTTCTTGCCTCTCAGTAACTTGGTGGATTGGTGCGCAAAATTGTGAACAATACTTTTCACAACTCTCATAATCCCCGGTCATGAACTCCAAAAACTTGGTAGTTCAATTCCATGGCATTACACAACTTCGCACAACTAACCAGCAAGTGCACTGGGTCGTCCAAGTAATACCTTACGTGAGTAAGGGTCGATCCCACGGAGATTGTTAGTATTGAAGCAAGCTATGGTCATCTTGCAAATCTTAGTCAGGCAGACTTAGATGTATATGGTGATGAACGAAAATAACATAAAAGATAAAGATAGAGATACTTATGTAATTCATTGGTAGGAACTTCAGATAAGCGCATGAAGGTGCCTTCCCTTCCGTCTCTCTGCTTTCTTACTGTCTTCATCCAATCCTTCTTCTTCCTTTCCATGGCAAGCTCGTGTAGGGTTTCACCGTTGTCAATGGCTACCTCCCATCCTCTCAGTGAAAGCGATTGCATATGTCCTGTCATGGCATAGCGGAATTCAGCTGTCGGTTCTCGGTCAGGCCGGAATAATATCCATTGATACTTTTGCGTCTGTCACTAACGCCCTGCCTGCTAGGAGTTTGAAGCACGTCACAGTCATTCAGTCATTGAATCCTACTCAGAATACCACAGACAAGGTTAGACCTTCCGGATTCTCTTGAATGCTGCCATCAGTTCTCGCCTATACCACGAAAACTCTGATCTCACGGAATGGTTGGCTCGTTTGTCAGGCGAGCACTCGGTTGTCAGGCGGCGATCAACCATGCATCGTGCAATCAGGAATCCAAGAGATATTCACTAGAGCCTTGGTTGCTTGTAGAACAAGAGTGGTTGTCAGTCACCTTGCTCATAAGTGAGAATGATGATGAGTGTCACGGATCATCACATTCATCAAGTTGAAGAACAAGTGATATCTTAGAACAAGAACAAGCGGAATTGAATGGAAGAACAATAGTAATTGCATTAATACTCGAGGCACAGCAGAGCTCCACACCTTAATCTATGGTGTGTAGAAACTCCACCGTTGAAAATACATAAGCATAAGGTCTAGGCATAGCCAAATGGCCAGCCTCCCAATGATCTAAGATAGCATAAAACGAAGATAGCTACCAAAGTCCTCTAATACAATAGTAAAAGGTCCTACTTATAGATAACTAGTAGCCTAAGGTGTACAAAGATGAGTAAATGACATAAAAATCCACTTCCGGGCCCACTTGGTGTGTGCTTGGGCTGAGCAATGAAGCATTTTCGTGTAGAGACTCTTCTTGGAGTTAAACGCCAGCTTTTATGCCAGTTTGGGCGTTTAACTCCCATTTAGGTGCCAGTTCCGGCGTTTAACGCTGGAATTTCTTGAGGTGACTTTGAACGCCGGTTTGAGCCATCAAATCTTGGGCAAAGTATAGACTATCATATATTGCTGGAAAGCCCAGGATGTGTACTTTCCAACGCCGTTGAGAGCGCGCCAATTGGGCTTCTGTAGCTCCAGAAAATCCACTTCGAGTGCAGGGAGGTCAGAATCCAACAGCATCTGCAGTCCTTTTTCAGTCTCTGAATCAGATTTTTGCTCAGGTCCCTCAATTTCAGCCAGAAAATACCTGAAATCACAGAAAAACACACAAACTCATAGTAAAGTCCAGAAAAGTGAATTTTAACTAAAAACTAATAAAAATATACTAAAATCTCAACTAAAACTACCAAAAACATACTAAAAATAATGCCAAAAAGTGTATAAATTATCCGCTCATCACAACACTAAACTTAAATTGTTGCTTGTCCTCAAGCAACTGAAAATCAAATAGGATAAAAAGAAGAGAATATGCAATGAACTCCAAAAACATCTATGAAGATCAGTATTAATTAGATGAGCGGGGCTTTTAGCTTTTTGCCTCTAAATAGTTTTGGCATCTCACTCTATCCTTTGGAATTCAGAATGATTGGCTTCTTTAGGAACTCAGAATCCAGATAGTGTTATTGATTCTCCTAGTTAAGTATGATGATTCTTGAACACAGCTACTTATTGAGTCTTGGCCGTGGCCCAAAGCACTCTGTCTTCCAGTATTACCACCGGATACATACATGCCACAGACACATAATTGGGTGAACCTTTTCAGATTATGACTCAGCTTTGCTAAAGTCCCCAAGTAGAGGTGTCCAGGGTTCTTAAGCACACTCTTATTGCCTTGGATCACAACTTTATTCTTTCTTTTTCTTTCTTTTCTTTCTCTTTCTTCTCCCTTTTTTTTTCTTTTTCGGTTTTTTTTTTCGCTTGCTTTCTTTCTTTTTTTTTTTTTGTATTCACTGCTTTTTCTTGCTTCAAGAATCATTTTTATGATTTTTCAGATCCTCAGTAACATGTCTCCTTTTTCATCATTCTATCAAGAGCCAACATTCATGAACCACAAATTCAAAAGACATATGCACTGTTCATGCATACATTCAGAAGACAAAAGTAATGCCACCACATCAAAACAATTAAACTGTTATAAAATTCAAAATTCATGCAATTCTTTTCTTTTCAATTAAGCACTTTTTATTCAAGAAAGGTGATGGATTCATAGGACATTCATAACTTCAAGGCATAGACACTAAGACACTAATGATCACAAGACACAAACATGGATAAACATAAGCATAAAATTCGAAAAACAGAAGAATAAAGAACAAGGAAATCAAAGAACGGGTCCACCTTAGTGATGGCGGCTCTTTCTTCCTCTTGAAGATCCTATGGAGTGTTTGAGCTCCTCAATGTCTCTTCCTTGTCTTTGTTGCTCCTCCCTCATGATTCTTTGGTCTTCTCTAATTTCATGGAGGATGATGGAGTGTTCTTGGTGCTCCACCCTTAGTTGTCCCATGTTGGAACTTAGTTCTCCTAGGGAGGTGTTTACTTGCTCCCAATAGTCTTGTGGAGGAAAGTGCATCCCTTGAGGCATCTCAGGGATCTCATGATGAGAGGGGTCTCTTGTGTGCTCCATCCTTTTCTTGGTGATGGGCTTGTCTTCATCAATGGGGATATCTCCTTCTATGTCAACTCCAACTCATGAACTTCCACTTCTTCTCCAATCATGATGCTATGAATCATGATGGCCCGGTCTATGGTAACTTCGGACCGGTTGCTAGTGGGAATGATTGAGCGTTGAATGAACTCCAACCATCCTCTAGCCACGGGCTTGAGGTCATGCCTTCTCAATTGAACCGGCTTGCCTCTTGAATCTCTCTTCCATTGTGCGCCCTCTTCACATATAATTGTGAGGACTTGGTCCAACCTTTGATCAAAGTTGACCCTTCTTGTGTAAGGATGTTCATCTCCTTGCATCATAGGCAAGTTGAACGCTACCCTCACACTTTCCGGACTAAAATCCAAGTATTTCCCCCGAACCATAGTAAGATAATTCTTTGGATCCGGGTTCACACTTTGATCATGGTTCTTGGTGATCCATGCATTGGCATAGAACTCTTGAACCATCAAGATTCCGACTTGTTGAATGGGGTTGGTAAGTACTTCCCAACCTCTTCTTCGGATCTCATGGCGGATCTCCGGATATTCACCCTTTTTGAGTGAAAAGGGGACCTCGGGGATCACCTTCTTCAAGGCCACAACTTCATAGAAGTGGTCTTGATGCACCCTTGAGATGAATCTATCCATCTCCCATGACTCGGAGGTGGAAGCTTTTGCCTTCCCTTTCCTCTTTCTAGAGGTTTCTCCGGCCTTGGATGCCATAAATGGTTATGGAAAACGAAAAAGCAACGCTTTTACCACACCAAACTTAAAAGGTTTGCTCGTCCTCAAGCAAAAGAAGAAAGAAGAGAGTAGAAGAAGAAGAAATGAGGGAGAAGGGAGATGGTGGTTAATTCGGCCAAAGAGGGGGAGAAGTGGTGTTTAGGTTGTGAAAATGAAGGAGTGAAGAAGGGTATTTATAGGAGAGAGGGGAGATGGAGTTCGGCCATTATGGGTGGGTTTTGGGAGGGAAAGTGGTTTGAATTTGAAGGGTGAGGTTGGTGGGGTTTTATGAAGGATGGATGTGAGTGGTGAAGAGAAAGATGGGATTTGATAGGTGAAGGGTTTTTGGGGAAGAGGTATTGAGGTGATTGGTGAATGGGGGAAGAAGAGAGAGGGTGGTGGTGGGGTAGGTGGGGGTCCTGTGGGGTCCACAGATCCTGTGGTGTCAAGGAAAAGTCATCCCTGCACCAAATGTTGCTCAAAATCACGTTTTGAGCCATTTCTGGCGTTAAACGCCGGGCTGGTGCCCATTCCTGGCGTTTAACGCCAGGTTCTTGCCCTTTTCTGGCGTTTAACGCCAGTCTGGTGCCCCTTTCTGGCGTTAAACGCCCAGAATGGTGCCAGACTGGGCGTTAAACGCCCAACTACTAGGCTTACTGGCGTTTGAACGCCAGCAACATCTTCCTCCAGGGTGTGCTGTTTTTCTTCCTGTTTTTCATTTTGTTTTTGCTTTTTTCATTGATTTTGTGACTTCTTATGATCATCAACCTACAAAAAAGATAAAATAAAAAAAGGAAATGGTTAATTATAAAACATTGGGTTACCTCCCAACAAGCGCTTCTTTAATGTCATTAGCTTGACAGAGGACTCTCATGGAGCCTCACAGATACTCAGAGCCATGTTGGAACCTCCCAACACCAAACTTAGAGTTTGACTGTGGGGGTTCAACACCAAACTTAGAGTTTGGTTGTGGCCTCCCAACACCAAACTTAGAGTTTGACTGTGGGGGCTCTGTTTGTCTCTGATTTGAGAGAAGCTCTTCATGCTCCTTCTCCATGATGATAGAGGCATATCCTTGAGCCTTAAACACAAAGGATTCTTCATTCACTTGAATGATTAACTCACCTCTATCAACATCAATCACAGCCTTTGCTGTGGCTAGGAAGGGTCTGCCAAGGATGATGGATTCATCCATGCACTTCCCAGTCTCTAGGACTATGAAATCAGTAGGGATGTAATGGTCTTCAACTTTTACCAAAACATTCTCTACAAGTCCATGAGCTTGTTTTCTTGAGTTGTCTGCCATTTCCAATGAGATTCTTGCAGCTTGTACCTCAAAGATCCCTAGCTTCTCCATTATAGAGAGAGGCATGAGGTTCACACTTGACCCTAAGTCACACAGGGCCTTCTTGAAGGTCATGGTGCCTATGGTACAAGGTATGGAAAACTTCCCAGGATCTTGTCTCTTTTGAGGTAATTTCTGCCTAGACAAGTCATCCAGTTCTTTGGTGAGCAAGGGCGATTCATCTTCCCAAGTCTCATTTCCAAATAACTTGTCATTTAGCTTCATGATTGCTCCAAGATATTTAGCAACTTGTTTTTCAGTGACATACTCATCCTCTTCAGAGGAAGAATACTCATCAGAGCTCATGAAAGGCAGAAGTAAGTCCAATGGAATCTCTATGGTCTCATTTTGAGCCTCAGATTCCCATGGTTCCTCATTGGGGAACTCAGAGGAGGTTGGTGCACGCCCACTGAGGTTTTCCTCAGTGGCGTCCACCTCCTCTCTTTCCTCTCCATATTCGGCCATGGTTATGGCTTTGCACTCTCCTTTTGGATTTTCTTCTGTATTACTTGGGAGAGTGCTAGGAGGGAGTTCAGTAACTTTCTTGCTCAGCTGTCCCACTTGTGCCTCCAAATTCCTAATGGAGGATCTTGTTTCAGTCATGAAACTTTGAGTGGTTTTGATTAGATCAGAGACCATGGTTGCTAAGTCAGAGGGGTTCTGCTTAGAATTCTCTGTCTGTTCCTGAGAAGATGATGGAAAAGGCTTGCCATTGCTAAACCTATTTCTTCCACCATTATTGTTATTGAAGCCTTGTTGAGGTCTCTCTTGATTCTTCCATGAGAAATTTGGGTGATTTCTCCATGAAGAATTATAGGTGTTTCCATAGGGTTCTCCTAGGTAATTCACCTCTTCCATTGAAGGGTTCTCAGGATCATAGGCTTCTTCTTCAGATGAAGCATCCTTAGTACTGCTTGGTGCATTTTGCATTCCAGACAGACTTTGAGAGATCAAATTGACTTGTTGAGTCAATATCTTGTTCTGAGCCAGAATGGCATTCAGAGTATCAATCTCAAGAACTCCTTTCTTCTGACTAGTCCCATTGTTCACAGGATTCCTTTCAGAAGTGTACATGAATTGGTTATTTGCAACCATTTCAATCAGCTCTTGAGCTTCTGTAGGCGTCTTCTTCAAATGAAGAGATCCTCCAGCAGAGCTATCCAAAGACATCTTGGATAGTTCAGAGAGACCATCATAGAAGATACCTATGATGCTCCATTCAGAAAGCATGTCTGAGGGACATCTTCTGATTAATTGTTTGTATCTTTCCCAAGCTTCATAGAGGGATTCTCCATCCTTCTGTCTGAAGGTTTGGACTTCCACTCTAAGCTTACTCCATTTTTGAGGTGGAAAGAACTTTGCCAAGAAGGCATTGACTAGCTTTTTCCAAGAGTCCAGGCTATCTTTAGGTTGAGAGTCCAACCATATTCTAGCTCTGTCTCTTACAGCAAAAGGGAATAGCAGCAGTCTGTAGACCTCAGGGTCAACCCCATTAGTCTTGACTGTGTCACAGATTTGCAAGAATTCAGCTAAAAACTGATGAGGATCTTCTATTGGAAGTCCATGGAACTTGCAATTCTGTTGCATTAGAGAAACTAATTGAGGCTTAAGCTCAAAGTTGTTTGCTCCAATGGCAGGGATAGAGATGCTTCTCCCATAGAAGTCGGGAGTAGGTGCAGTAAAGTCACCCAGCACCTTCCTTGCATTGTTGGCATTGTTGTTGTTTTCGGCTGCCATGTGTTCTTCTTCCTTGAAGAATTCGGTCAGGTCCTCTAAAGAGGGTTGTGTTTTGGCTTCTCTTAGCTTTCTCTTCAAGGTCCTTTCAGGTTCAGGGTCAGCTTCAACAAGAATGCCTTTGTCTCTGCTCCTGCTCATATGAAAGAGAAGAGAACAAGAAGATGTGGAATCTTCTATGTCACAGTATAGAGATTCCTTGAGATGTCAGAGGAAAAGAAAAATAGAAGAAAGAAGGCAGAAGAATTCGAACTTGATGAGATAAAGTTCGAATTGTGCATTAAGAAGGAGTAGTACTCCATAAATAGAAGGATGTGAGGAGGAGGGAAGAGAATTTTCAAAAATTAATTAGAAAGATGTCAAAAAATATTTTAAAATTTGATTGATAATTTTCGAAAATTGAAAGTGGAAAAGAAATCAAGTGATTTTTGAAAAAGATTTTGAAATTAGAAGTTAAAAAGATTTGATTGAAAACTATTTTGAAAAAGATGTGGTTGAGAAGATATGATTGGTTTTAAAAAATGTGATTGAGAAGATATGATTTGAAAACAATTTAAAAAAGATATGTTTTGAAAACAATTTTAAAAGATTTGATTTTGAAAATTAGTGACTTGCCTAACGAGAAAAGATATGATTCAAACATTAAACCTTTCTCAACAGAAAAGGCAACAAATTTGAGATGTTCAATCAAATCATTAATTGTTAGTAAGTATCTTTGAAAAAGGAAAGAAATTGATTTTGAAAACATTTGATTGAAAAGATATGATTTGAAAAAGATTTGATTTTGAAAAACTTTGAAAACTTGAAAAAAAATTGATTTTGAAAACAAAATCTTCCCCCTAGCACCATCCTGGCGTTAAACGTCCAGAATGGTATACATTCTGGCGTTTAACGCCCAAAATGCAGCCTTTTTGGGCGTTAAACGCCCAACCAGGTACCCTGGCTGGCGTTTAAACGCCAGTCTGTCTTCTTCACTGGGCATTTTTGAATGCTCAGCTTTTTCTGTTTAATTCCTCTGCAGCATGTTCTGAATCTTCAATTCTTTGTATTATTGACTTGAAAAGACACAAATTAAAAATATTTTTGGATTTTTAATAATCAAAATGCAACAAGAATCAAATAACAATGCATGCAAGACACCAAAGTTAGCAGTTTGTATACTACTAACACTATATGAGACACATAAACACTCAAGCCAAAAGAATTCAAAGATCAGAGTAAGAAATCATCAAGAATTACTTGAAGATCCTTAAGACACATGAATGAATGCATGCTATTGACACCAAACTTAAGATGAGACACTAAACTTAAGCAAGAAACATCAAATATTTTTTTGTTTTTTATGATTTTGTGAATTTTTTTTGTGTTTTTCGAAAATTAAGTGGAAAAAGATGTCAAAATTCTTAATGAGAATTCCAGGAATCAGTGCAATGCTAGTCTAAGACTCCGGTCCAGGAATTAGACATGGCTTCACAGCCAGCCAAGCTTTCAAAGAAAGCTTCGGTCCAAAACACTAGACATGGCCAAAGGCCAGCCAAGCCTTAGCAGATCACTGCTCCAAAAGCAAGATTGATAAAAATCATCAAGCTCTTGTGATGATAAGTTGAATCCTCGGTCCAATGAAATTAGACATGGCTTCTCAGCCAGCCAGATTTCAACAAATCATCATGAAACTCTAGGATTCACCTTCAAGAATTTCGAAAAAAAAAATACCTAATCTAAGCAACAAGATGAACCGTCAGTTGTCCAAACTGAACAATCCCCGGCAACGGCGCCAAAAACTTGGTGCTTGTTGCCGGATCAGAAATTTGGCACTGATGTTACCGGACAAAGAGCTTGCTCAAAACTTGAACAATCCCCGGCAACGGCGCCAAAAACTTGGTGCGCGAAATTGTGAACAATACTTTTCACAACTCTCATAATCCCCGGTTATGAACTCCAAAAACTTGGTAGTTCAATTCCATGGCATTACACAACTTCGCACAACTAACCAGCAAGTGCACTGGGTCGTCCAAGTAATACCTTACGTGAGTAAGGGTCGATCCCACGGAGATTGTTAGTATTGAAGCAAGCTATGGTCATCTTGCAAATCTTAGTCAGGCAGACTCAGATGTATATGGTGATGAACGAAAATAACATAAAAGATAAAGATAGAGATACTTATGTAATTCATTGGTAGGAACTTCAGATAAGCGCATAAAGATGCCTTCCCTTCCGTCTCTCTGCTTTCTTACTGTCTTCATCCAATCCTTCTTCTTCCTTTCCATGGCAAGCTCGTGTTGGGTTTCACCGTTGTCAATGGCTACCTCCCATCCTCTCAGTGAAAGCGATTGCATATGTCCTGTCACGGCATAGCGGAATTCAGCTGTCGGTTCTCGGTCAGGCCGGAATAATATCCATTGATACTTTTGCGTCTGTCACTAACGCCCCGCCTGCTAGGAGTTTGAAGCACGTCACAGTCATTCAGTCATTGAATCCTACTCAGAATACCACAGACAAGGTTAGACCTTCCGGATTCTCTTGAATGCTGCCATCAGTTCTCGCCTATACCACGAAAACTCTGATCTCACGGAATGGTTGGCTCGTTTGTCAGGCGAGCACTCGGTTGTCAGGCGGCGATCAACCATGCATCGTGCAATCAGGAATCCAAGAGATATTCACTAGAGCCTTGGTTGCTTGTAGAACAAGAGTGGTTGTCAGTCACCTTGCTCATAAGTGAGAATGATGATGAGTGTCACGGATCATCACATTCATCAAGTTGAAGAACAAGTGATATCTTAGAACAAGAACAAGCGGAATTGAATGGAAGAACAATAGTAATTGCATTAATACTCGAGGCACAGCAGAGCTCCACACCTTAATCTATGGTGTGTAGAAACTCCACCGTTGAAAATACATAAGCATAAGGTCTAGGCATGGCCGAATGGCCAGCCTCCCAATGATCTAAGATAGCATAAAACGAAGATAGCTACCAAAGTCCTCTAATACAATAGTAAAAGGTCCTACTTATAGATAACTAGTAGCCTAAGGTGTACAAAGATGAGTAAATGACATAAAAATCCACTTCCGGGCCCACTTGGTGTGTGCTTGGGCTGAGCAATGAAGCATTTTCGTGTAGAGACTCTTCTTGGAGTTAAACGCCAGCTTTTATGCCAGTTTGGGCGTTTAACTCCCATTTAGGTGCCAGTTCCGGCGTTTAACGCTGGAATTTCTTGAGGTGACTTTGAACGCCGGTTTGGGCCATCAAATCTTGGGCAAAGTATGGACTATCATATATTGCTGGAAAGCCCAGGATGTCTACTTTCCAACGCCGTTGAGAGCGCGCCAATTGGGCTTCTGTAGCTCCAGAAAATCCACTTCGAGTGCAGGGAGGTCAGAATCCAACAGCATCTGCAGTCCTTTTTCAGTCTTTGAATCAGATTTTTGCTCAGGTCCCTCAATTTCAGCCAGAAAATACCTGAAATCACAGAAAAATACACAAACTCATAGTAAAGTCCAGAAAAGTGAATTTTAACTAAAAACTAATAAAAATATACTAAAATCTCAACTAAAACTACCAAAAATATACTAAAAACAATGCCAAAAAGTGTATAAATTATCCGCTCATCATGGATGGCTTGAGTTAGTTGGGAGTATTGCTCTTGTTGTTGCTCCATGTGTTGTTTCTGCCACTCTTCTTGTTGTTCCATCTATTTGTACTGAATATGAAGTATTTGCTCTTGTCCCTCCATATGTCTCATTCCCAAATCTTCAATGGCTCTTAGAAGGTGAGTCATATTTAAGTTGGTTGGATCATGATGCTTTTCTTGTTGATATTCTTCCTGGTGATATTCTTCTTGATGATTTCCTTCCTTGGCTTTTTGCTTTCCTATATGTGGCCTTCTTAGTTGCTGAGCGGGTGTGGTATACACCAATCGCTCGACTATCATTAATTTCCCAGGGTTCACCCAGTCCGGTTTGCTATCTTCAAATACTACCTTGGCCTTTATGCACAATCTGAAAATGGTATTGGGGTACCAAAGTCTGGCACCTGATTCAAGCTTCTCGGCTGACTCTTGAATTCCTTCGGCTATAAGTTCATGCACGTTGATTTCTCCACCTTGTACTAGGCAATGTACCATAGTTGCCCGATTAATATTCACCTCTGAATTATTTGCAGCTGGGAGAATAGATCTCCTTACAAGTTCAAACCAGCCTTTGGCTTCTGGGCTAAGGTCTCCCCTCTTGATGAACCTGGGTTTCCCATCTTTATACCTCTCCCAGTCAGCTGCTATAACACAAATGTCACCCACGATCTCAGTGAGCTCGTCATTGTCTTGGCTTTTATTTATCCTTGTATGATAACTGGGCTCATCAAAGTGTGGTGCTTTCAGGTGAAGAGTTCTCATTATAGCACTTGGGCCGAAGTCCACTTCCTTTCCTCTTACATAGCTCTTGAAGGTTGGGTCCTTGATTTTGTCTTCTCTTACCACATTTGCATAAAATTCCTTGATGAGGTTTGCATTGATCTTCCCTTCTGGATTAGTGAGCAATTCCCACCCTCTTTCTTCTATCTTCTTCGGAATCTGTGGGTATTCGTTTTCATTGATTTGGAAGGTTAACTCGGGCAGTATCTTTTTGAGTTTTATCCACTCAAATTCTCGTTCATGGAAGGTAGTTTTGAACCTCTTTTCATCATAAGGAGTGTTCTCCATTGGTTCCTTCCTCTTCTGCCTCTTGGAGCTTGATAACGTCATGGATTTGCATTGCTGTTTTGAGGTGTTTTAAGGATACGGATAGATGAAGAGTGGGTTAGCTAGGACAATTCATGATGAAGGATTTTAGTGCGCCAAAAGTGTAGAGTGTGGAAAGTGGGGATTTGAATGTGAGGAGTGAGGCTGCACCAAAGTTCTTTTATATAGGGAGATTATGAGAGAATGGAAGGTGTGGATTGCAAGAATGGTTGCTTGATGGACGGTTGGGGTTGTCTATGAAGGAAGGACAAGGATCATCACTTAATGAGAGTGAAGGGTTCGGTCTTCAAAGGGTCTTCATTCTTTAATGTTGCATGGCAACATTTCCCCATGCGTTCCTTCTTGAGACAAGTGTGTAGTTCTCTTCATGAAATGGTTGAACCTCCCTCATTTAATTGTCCAATCAATCCCCATCAATGCTCCTTTTCGTTTTCCTATAAAGACAAAATAAGAAAGGTGAGAAAAGACATTAAAATGACAACATGAACTTTACGGCTAGAATTAAAAAAAATAATAAGAAAAGATTAAATTGTTTATTCATGAATTCCAACTAACTAACTAACTATTCGTGGGTCCTTGTATGCATATTGGTGGCACCATGGGGTGACACCAAACTTAGTTTGGAGCACTGTGATGAAAAGTTCTGTTCAAAGCTTCCAAGACTAGCCTACTCTTAGTTGCATACATGCTTTCTTGGCATGCTTTGAATACCAAACTTGTTCTTCACTGTATACTGCACAATAAGGATTCCACCAAGAGTTTGTTAAGTTTGGGTTTGAATTCATAAATATTGACTTATTTACTATCTTCTAAAAGCATATAAAACATGGGTTGCCTCCCATGAAGCGCTTCTTTAGCGTCACTAGCTTGACGTTTCTCCCCCAATCAGGGTGGTTGGCTAATGCTTGAAGTCCTCCCCTCTTGCTGTGGACTTGTATCCATTGGTTGTATCAATGATCTCTACATGTTCCAGGGAGAGAACTCTGTTGATCGTGAAGACTTTAGGTAACTGAGATGGTACAGTAGGGAGATTAGGGGGGATATCTGGAAAGTAAGCTGAGATCACTCTATCTCCTGGAGAGAAGTCTTCCGTAGGGATCTTTTTGTTCCTCCACTTCCTTGGTACCTTCTTATTTGTTTCTTTTGATGTCTCCTTGCTCTTGGTTACCTCTTTTTCTAAAGGAGTTATGATGTTGTCTTCACATGCCTCTTGAGGTTTAGGTTCCTCCAACTTTTCCTTGAGCTGTGGCAGTGGCTGTTTCCCTTGTTTATTAACCAAAGGGGTCTCCAGATAGGTTGGGTGTGCTTCTGTGCTTGCTTCCTCCTTTAGCATCTCATCATGGTCTTTACTTGGTTCCTTGTGTTTTTGGTCTACTTCTTGTGAGAGTTTGAAGACATTAAAGCTGAGCCGTTCATCATGGATCCTCAATATTAGCTCCCCTTTTTCCACATCTCTGAGTGCTCTGGCCATAGCTAGGAAGGGTCTTCCCAATATGATTAGGTGAATGTGACTCTCTTCCATGTCCAGGATGACAAAGTCTGTTGGAAGAAAGTATTTCCCAACCTTTAGTAGCACATTTTTCACCACTCCTATTACTTGCTTTTGAGTCTTGTCAGCCAGTCTGATGACCACATCTGTGGGCATTATCTCATTGATCTGCAGCCTCTTCGCCAGGGATAGGGGCAGTAAGTTGATGCTTGCCCCTAAATCACAGAGTGCTTTATCAGACATTGTTTCTCCTATGGCACAAGTGATGTGAAAACTCCCTGGGTCTCTTCCTTTTGCAGGCAATTCAGGTTGAATAAGGGCACTACATTCCTTGTTTAACACTATAGTTTGGCCTCCTTTGAGTGAGCTTTTCCTGGGAAGAAGTTCCTTCATGTACTTGATGAATGCAGGCATTTGTTGTATGGCCTTGATGAATGGTATGTTCACATGCAGAGATGCAAACAAGTCTAGGAACCTTGAGTATATTCTCTTCCCCACAGCACCATTGAGCAGTTGGGGAAATGGTGCATAGAGCTTCAGCAACTCTTGTTGTGAGATTTCTGGTTCTTGGTGATCTCTATCCTCCTCCTCTGTTCAGTTGTTTTCAAGCTGTTGGGAGAGGTTGCTTTGTTTGTCTTCATCCTCTTGATCACTTGTAGTGACTATTTTGCAATCTTCCCATCTTACTTTCTTTGCCTCTCCTCTTGGGTTTTTCTCCGTGTCACTTGGGAAGCTATCAGTAGGTTTGGGAATCTTCTCCGCTAAGCATCCCACTTAAAATTCCAGCTTCTTGATGGTCTCTCCTTGGTTCTTAATGTTGGCTCTCACCTCTTCTTTGAACACCTTGTCTTCTTGAATCTCTTGGCATATTCCTTCAAGTAAGGTTTCAAGCTTAGAGAGTCTATCATCAATTGATGGTAAATTGGGATTAGAGATGGGAGGATGAGAGGTGTTGTTGTGGGGGTGTTGATATGTCTTCTGTGTGAATTGTTGATGGGCTGCATTGTTGTTGAAGTTGTAATGCCTCTGGTCTTGGCTTTGCTCTTGCTGATTCTCCCACCCAAAGTTTGGGTGGTTCCTCCATCCAGAGTTGTATGTCTTGGAGTATGGATCATGGTTCTGTCTTGGTGAGTTCCCAATGTAGTTGGCTTGCTCAAGGTCCTCTTCTTCAACTTCTTCTTGGGTTGTTGATGAGGTGGTGATTGCTGCCACTTGGTTCCTCTCCATCTTCTTGGTGAGGTCAGCTAACTGCTTGGTGATGAGCTTGTTCTGAGCCAGCAGAGCATCTACATTGTTTAACTCCATTACTCCCTTAGTGTTTCCTCTTTCAGAAGCATAGAAGTAGTCATTCTCAACTACAATTTCAATGACATCTATTGCTTCTTCAATGGTCTTCTTCTTGTTCAAGGATCCTCCAGAGGAATGATCTACTGCCTTCTTTGATTCATATGACAAGCCTTCATAGAAGATGTGCAGTTGGACCACTCATTGAACATCTCTGGTGGGCATCTCCTCGTTAGGTCTTTGAACCTTTCCCAAGCTTCATAAAGTGTCCCCCCATCTTGCTGTCTGAACGTCTGTACTTCGGTTCTCAGCCTATTGATCCTTTGAGGGGGGTAAAACCTTGCCAAAAACTTATTCACTACCTCCTCCCAATTTGTCAGGCTTTCTTTTGGGAAGGATTCAAGCCATTTGAATGCCTTGTCCCTGAGAGAAAATGGGAACAAGAGCAGCCTATAGACATCCTGGTGGACTCCATTGGACTTCACTGTGTCACAAATCCTCAAGAAGATGGTTAAGTGTTGATTCGGATCTTCTTGAGCACCTCCTCCAAATGAGCAATTATTCTGCACAAGAGTGATGAGCTGAGGTTTTAGCTCGAAATTGTTGGCATGTATGGTGGGCTTCTGAATGCTGCTCCCACAGTTGCCTAGGTTGGGATTGATATAAGAGCTTAACACTCTTTTATCCTCCCCAACATGATTTGCTCTACCTCCTCCCCCATGGTTATTAGCCTCTTCTTCATGTTGGTTTTCTATGTTGCCTTCCATGTTTAGTTCAAAGTGTTCCTCCTCCTCTTTAGCATCGATTGCACGTTTCCCTCTTGCTTCCCTCCTTAATCTAAGGAGGGTCCTCTCTGGTTCAGAATCGAAAGAAGTTGAAGCCCCGCTTCTTCTCCCTGTCATACAACCAACAAGTACAAGCAAGGAAAAACTATGTGCAGAAAATATTGCTGTCAGAATTACTGTTAGTTGTGAGTGATGTAATATATCAAACAGTTAGTGGGTTAGCAAACTGAATTGTAAATAACAAAGAAAAATGAAAGAGTAGACGGGGGAAAGGAAAGGAGTTAATTAAGACAGAAAGTAAATTACTCAAACAGAAATTAAATCGACAAAACAAAAATGCTCAATCTAGTAATCTTCCAATCTAATCATTGTTGATGCACAATCAATCCCCGGCAACGGCGCCATATACTTGATGCAGGTGGAAATTGTCTCTCAACAAATTTCCTTCGGCAAGTGTACCGAATTTGTCGTCAAGTAAAAACTCACAATAGAGTGAGGTCGAATCCCACAGGGATTGATTGATCAAGCAACTTTAATTAGAAGAATGTTCTAGTTGAGCTAATTCAGAATTTGGGTTGAGAGTTGCAAAAAATAAAATAGCAGTAATGTAAATAACATGAAAAGTAAATGCTAGAATTAAAGAGCTGAAAGTAAATGACTGAAATTAAATTGCAGAATTGTAAATGGGAATGGGGTGTTTGCTCATGAACATAAACGCAGAAATTAAAGAGAATGGGTTAGATCAGAATTTGGGGATTTCATTGGGCCTAGGAGATGTTGCAATTTTCCGGATCAAGTCATTTTCATCTCTTCCTCAATCAATGCACTCATTGATCTCCTTGGCAATCTTAATTGATTGAATTACAATTTCTTGCAATTCAATCTCTCAAATCTTGATCAATAGCCAATTCCTTGGTCAATTGCTCATGAGAAGAGATGAAGTGTGGTCACTGATTATACCACATGCATTTCCCAAATCAAGTATTGAGAGGATTATAGTCACATATCCATCCAAACCCAATTTGGTCCAGCATGAGAAAGCATTTCTAGCTTGATCTCTTCATTCCTCTTTCAAGTAAAATCAAGAGAAAAGAGAGAAGAAGAATAATGAAAACTAGTATTGATCCATCAAATTACAACAGAGCTCTCTAACCCAATGAAATGGGTTTAGTTGTTCATAGCTCTAGAAAATGAAAAAAAAAAACAAAGATGGAGAATACATCAATGAACTAGAAAAGCAGAGTAAAATACAGAGAGTAGTTCTCTCCCTTCAACCTCCAGAACTCTCTAATAATTCAAAGCTACTCCTATATATACTACTCTTCTCAGCTTCTAGTTGGTTCTTCAAGTCTTGGGCCTTTGGATCTTGAGTTTGAAGCTGTTCTTTTCTTTATTTGGGCTTGGTTTTACTTGCAGAGAGAAAGTGTGAAGTGGGCAGAGACTTTAGCTCAAGACGTTAGAGGTGTTAACATTCAGTGAGAAAATGGGTTCGAAAACGTTAGTGTCATTCAAATTTTTCACTAATGTTTCTTACCCAAGTAAAGGCCACGTTAACTTCAACGTTAGTGGCACAAACGTTGCCACTAACGTTGCTTCTTTGTCGTTCGCACACGTTATTGGGACTCAAATTTCCCAATAACGTTGAGAGCCTCTCCCTTTCCTACGTTAGAGTCCACGTTAACTTAGTTAACGTGGCTCTTTTAACGTAGGTGTGCCAATCTTCAAGAACGTTAGTGACACTCAACATTGTCACTAACGTTCCAATATGCCCCTATTCTTGTTAGAGTCCACGTTAACTAGGTTAACGTGGCTTCTAACGTGGCTTTGCAAACCATTTCCAACGTTAGTGACAATGTTGAGTGTCACTAACGTTGGCTCATCTTTCACTCATTGCCGTTAGCTTCCACGCTAACTATGTTAACGTAGAAGTTAATGTGGCTCCTTGGGGTTTTGTGGTTGCTTCCAACGTTAGTGACAATGTTGGGTGTCACTAACGTTGTCGACCATTCTTGCCTCTTACGTTAGCTCCCACGTTAACTGGTGCGCGAAATTGTGAACTATACTTTTTCACAACTCTCATAATCCCTGGTAATGGCTCCAAAAACTTGGTGCGCTCAATACCATGGCATTACACAACTTCGCACAACTAACCAGCAAGTGCACTGGGTCGTCCAAGTAATACCTTACGTGAGTAAGGGTCGATCCCACGGAGATTGTTAGTATTGAAGCAAGCTATGGTCATCTTGTAAATCTTAGTCAGGCAAACTCAGATATATATGGTGATGAACGAAAATAACATAAAAGATAAAGATAGTGATACTTATGTAACTCATTGGTAGGAACTTCAGATAAGCGCATGAAGATGCCTTCCCTTCCGTCTCTCTGCTTTCCTACTGTCTTCATCCAACCCTTCTTACTCCTTTCCATGGCAAGCTCGTATAGGGTCTCACTGTTGTCAGCAGCTACCTCCCATCCTCGCAGTGAAAGCTAATGCTCAATACACTGTCACAGTACGGCCAATCACCGGTTTGGTTCCCTCCCCTACCGGAATAGAATAACTCTTTTGCGTCTGTCACTAACGCCCAGTAGGTTACAGGTTTGAAGCACGTCACAGTCATTCAATCATTGAATCCTACTCAGAATACCACAGACAAGGTTAGACCTTCCGGATTCTCTTGAATGCCGCCATCAGGTCCTGCCTATACCACGAAGACTCCGAAGAATCCAAGAGATATTCACTAAGCCTCAGATGCTTGTAGAACAAGAATGGTTGTCAGTCACCTTGTTCATGAGTGAGAAGGATGATGGGCGTCAATCATCACCTTCATCATGTTGAAGAACAAGTGATATCTTGGATAAAGAACAAGCGGAATTTGAATGAAAGAACAATAGTAATTGCATTAATACTCGAGGTACAGCAGAGCTCCACACCTTAATCTATGGTGTGTAGAAACTCCACCGTTGAAAATACATAAGCATAAGGTCTAGGCATGGCCGAATGGCCAGCCTCCCAATGATCTAAGAACTAAAATGTCCAAAGATGATCTAGAGATCTAAAAGTGATCAAAAGATTCTTATACAATAGTAAAAGGTCCTACTTATAAGAAACTAGTAGCCTAGGGTGTACAGAAATGAGTAAATGACATAAAAATCCTCTTCCGGGCCCACTTGGTGTGTGCTTGGGCTGAGCAATGAAGCAATTTCGTGTAGAGACTCTTCTTGGAGTTAAACGCCAGCTTTGGTGCCAGTTTGGGCGTTTAACTCCCATTTAGGTGCCAGTTCCAGCGTTTAACGCTGGGATTTCTTGAGGTGACTTTGAACGCCGGTTTGGGCCATCAAATCTTGGGCAAAGTATGGACTATTATATATTGCTGGAAAGCCCAGGATGTCTACTTTCCAACGCCGTTGAGAGCGCGCCAATTGGGCTTCTGTAGCTCCAGAAAATCTACTTCGAGTGCAGGGAGGTCAGAATCCAACAGCATCTACAGTCCTTTTGAGTCTCTGAATCAGATTTTTGCTCAGGTCCCTCAATTTCAGCCAGAAAATACCTGAAATCACAGAAAAACACACAAACTCATAGTAAAGTCCAGAAAAGTGAATTTTAATTAAAAACTAATAAAAACATACTAAAAACTAACTATATCATATCAAAAACATACTAAAAACAATGCCAAAAAGTATACAAATTATCCGCTCATCACAACACCAAACTTAAATTGTTGCTTGTCCCCAAGCAACTGAAAATCAAATAAGATAAAAAGAAGAGAATATGCAATGAACTCCAAAAACATCTATGAAGATCAGTATTAATTAGATGAGCGGGGCTTTTACTTTTTGCCTCTGAATAGTTTTGGCATCTCACTCTATCCCTTGTAATTCAGAATGATTGGCTTCTTTAGGAACTTAGAATCCAGATAGTGTTATTGATTCTCCTAGTTAAGTATGATGATTCTTGAACATAGCTATTTCTTGAGTCTTGGCCGTGGCCCAAAGCACTCTGTCTTCCAGTATTACCACCGGATACATACATGCCACAGACACATAATTGGGTGAACCTTTTCAGATTGTGACTCAGCTTTGCTAAAGTCCCCAATTAGAGGTGTCCAGGGTTCTTAAGCACACTCTTATTTGCCTTGGATCACAACTTTATTCTTTCTTTTTCTTTCTTTTTCTCTTTCTTTTTTTTTCGATTTTTTTTTCGTTTTTTTCTTTTCTTTTTTTTTTGAAATGCTTTTTCTTGCTTCAAGAATCATTTTATTGATTTTTCAGATCCTCAGTAACATGTCTCCTTTTTCATCATTCTTTCAAGAGCCAACATTCATGAACCACAAATTCAAAAGACATATGCACTGTTTAAGCATACATTCAGAGAACAAAAATATTGCCACCACATCAAAATAATTAAACTATTATAAAATTCAAAATTCATGCAATTCTTTCTTTTATCAATTAGGCACGTTTTTATTGAAGAAAGGTGATGGATTCATAGGACATTCATAACTTTAAGGCATAGACACTAAGACACTAATGATCATAAGACACAAACATGGATAAACATAAAGCATAATTTTCGAAAAACAGAAGAACAATAACAAGGAAATCAAAGAACGGGTCCACCTTAGTGATGGCGGCTCTTTCTTGCTCTTGAAGATCCTATGGAGTGCTTGAGCTCCTCAATGTCTCTTCCTTGTCTTTGTTGCTCCTCCCTCATGATTCTTTGATCTTCTCTAATTTCATGAAGGATGATGGAGTGTTCTTGATGCTCCACCCTCAGTTGTCCCATGTTGGAACTTAGTTCTCCTAGGGAGGTGTTTAGTTGCTCCCAATAGTTTTGTGGAGGAAAATTCATCCCTTGAGGAATCTCAGGGATCTCATGATGAGTGAGATCTCTTGTGTACTCCATCCTTTTCTTGGTGATGGGCTTGTCCTCATCAATGGGAATGTCTCCCTCTATGTCAACTCCAACTGAATAACAGAGGTGACAAATGAGATGAGGAAAGGCTAACCTTGCCAAGGTGGAGGTCTTGTCCGCCACCTTATAGAGTTCTTGGGCTATAACCTCATGAACCTCTATTTCTTCTCCGATCATGATACTATGGATCATGATGGCCCGGTCTATGGTAACTTCGGACCGATTTTCCTCTTGAATCTTGCTTCCATTGTGCGCCCTCTTCACATATGACTGTGAGGACTTGGTCCAACCTTTGATCAAAGTTGACCCTTCTAGTGTAAGGATGCTCATCTCCTTGCATCATAGGCAAGTTGAACGCCACCCTCACACTCTCCGGACTAAAATCCAAGTATTTCCCCCGAACCATAGTGAGATAATTCTTTGGATTCGGGTTCACAATTTGGTCATGGTTCTTTGTGATCCATGCATTTGCATAGAACTCTTGAACCATCAAGATTCCGACTTGTTGAATGGGGTTGGTAAGTACTTCCCAACCTCTTCTTCGGATCTCATGGCGGATCTCCGGATATTCACCCTTTTTGAGTGAAAAGGGGACTTCGGGGATCACCTTCTTCAAGGCCACAACTTCATAGAAGTGGACTTGATGCACCCTTGAGAGGAATCTATCCATCTCCCATGACTCAGAGGTGGAAGCTTTTGCCTTCCCTTTCCTCTTTTTAGAGGTTTCTCCGGCCTTGGATGCCATAAATGGTTATGAAAAAGCAACGCTTTTACCACACCAAACTTAAAATGTTTGCTCGTCCTCGAGCAAAAGAAGAAAGAAGGGAGTAGAAGAAGAAGAAATGAAGAAGAGGGGAGATGGTAGTGTGTTCGGCCAAGAGGGGTAAGAAAGGGTGTTTAGGTTGTGTGAAAATGAAGAGTTGAAGAAGGGTATTTATAGGAGAGAGGGGGGTAAAGGTTCGGCCATGGAGGGTGGGTTTGGGAGGGAAAGTGGTTTGAATTTGAAGGGTGAGGTTGGTGGGGATTTATGAAGGATGGATGTGAGTAGTGAAGAGAAAGATGGGATTTGATAGGTGAGGGGTTTTTGGGAAAGAGGTGTTGAGGTGATTGGTGAATGGGGGAAGAAGAGAGAAGAGTGATGGTAGGGTCCTGTGGGGTCCACAGATCCTGTAGTGTCAAGGAAAAGTCATCCCTGCACCAAATGTTGCTCAAAATCACGTTTTGAGCTATTTCTGGCGTTAAACGCCGGGCTGGTGCCCATTCCTGGCGTTTAACGCCAGGATCTTGCCCTTTACTGGCGTTTAACGCCAGTCTGGTGCCCCTTTCTGGCGTTAAACGCCCAGAATGGTGCCAGACTGGGCGTTAAACGCCCAACAGCTAGCATTACTGGCGTTTGAACGCCAGTTTCTTCTCCTCCAGGGTGTGCTGTTTTTCTTCCTGTTTTTCATTCTGTTTTTGCTTTTTCATTGTTTTTGTAACTTCTTATGATCATCAACCTACAAAAAAAGATAAAATAACAAAAGAAAATAATTAATTATAAAACATTGGGTTGCCTCCCAACAAGCGCTTCTTTAATGTCATTAGCTTGACAGAGGGCTCTCATGGAGCCTCAGAAATGCTTAGAACCGTGTTGAAACCTCCCAACACCAAACTTAGAGTTTGAATGTGGGGTTTCAACACCAAACTTAGAGTTTGGTTGTAGCCTCCCAACACCAAACTTAGAGTTTGACTGTGGGGGCTCTGTTTGGCTCTGTTTTGAGAGGAGCTCTTCATGCTTCCTCTCCATGATGACAGAGGGATATCCTTGGGCCTTAAACACCAAGGATTTTTCATTCACTTGAATGATTAACTCTCCTCTGTCAACATCAATCACAGCCTTTGCTGTGGCTAGGAAGGGTCTGCCAAGGATGATGGATTCATCCATGCACTTCCCAGTCTCTAGGATTATGAAATCAGTAGGAATGTACTGGTCTTCAACTTTAACCAGAACATCCTCTACAAGTCCATGGGCTTGTTTTCTTGAATTGTCTGCCATCTCTAATGAGATTCTTGCAGCTTGCACCTCAAAGATCCCTAATTTCTCCATTATAGAGAGGGGCATGAGGTTTACACTTGACCCTAAGTCACACAAGGCCTTCTTGAAGGTCATGGTGCCTATGGTACAAGGTATAGAAAACTTCCCAGGATCTTGCCTCTTTTGAGGCAGTTTCTGCCTAGACAAGTCATCCAGTTCTCTGGTGAGCAAGGGAGGTTCATCCTCCCAAGTCTCATTTCCAAATAACTTGTCATTTAGCTTCATGATTGCTCCAAGATATTTAGCAACTTGCTCTTCAGTGACATACTCATCCTCTTCAGAGGAAGAATACTCATCAGAGCTCATGAATGGCAGAAGTAAGTCCAATGGAATCTCTATGGTCTCATTTTGAGCCTCAGATTCCCATTGGAACTCAGAGGAGATTGGTACACGCCCACTGAGGTCTTCCTCAGTGGCGTCTTCTTCCTCTCTTTCCTCTCCATATTCGGCCATGTCTATGGCCTTGCACTCTCCTTTTGGATTTTCTTCTGTATTACTTGGGAGAGTGCTAGGAGGGAGTTTAGTAACTTTCTTGCTCAGCTGACCCACTTGTCCTTCCAAATTTCTGATGGAGGACCTTGTTTCATTCATGAAACTTTGAGTGGTCTTTATTAGATCAGAGACCATTGTTGCTAAGTCAGAAGTATTCTGCTTAGAACTCTCTGTCTGTTGCTGAGAAGATGATGGAAAAGGCTTGCTATTGCTAAACCTGTTTCTTCCACCATTATTATTATTGAAACCTTGTTGAGGTCTCTCTTGATTCTTCCATGAGAGATTTGGGTGATTTCTCCATGAAGAATTATAGGTGTTTCCATAGGGTTCTCCTAGGTAATTCACATCTTCCATGGAAGGGTCCTCAGGATCATAAGCTTCTTCCTCAGATGAAGCATCCTTAGTACTGTTTGGTGCATTTTGCATTCCAGACAGACTTTGAGAAATCAAATTGACTTGTTGAGTCAATATCTTGTTCTGAGCCAGTATGGCATTCAGAGCATCAATCTCAAGAACTCCTTTCTTCTGATTAGTCCCATTGTTCACAGGATTCCTTTCAGAAGTGTACATGAATTGGTTATTTGCAACCATTTCAATCAATTCTTGAGCTTCTGCAGGCGTCTTCTTCAGATGAAGAGATCCTCTAGCAGAGCTATCCAAGGACATCTTAGATAGTTCAGAGAGACCATCATAGAAAATACCTATGATGCTCCATTCAGAAAGCATGTCTGAAGGACATCTTCTGATTAATTGTTTGTATCTTTCCCAAGCTTCATAGAGGGATTCTCCATCCTTCTGTCTGAAGGTTTGGACTTCCACTCTAAGCTTACTCCATCTTTGTGGTGGAAAGAACTTTGCCAAGAAGGCATTGACTAGCTTTTCCCAAGAGTCCAGGCTTTCTTTAGGTTGAGAATCCAACCATATTCTAGCTCTGTCTCTTACAGCAAAAGGGAATAGCATCAGTCTATAGACCTCAGGGTTAACCCCATTAGTCTTGACTGTGTCACAGATTTGCAAGAATTCAGCTAAGAACTGATGAGGATCTTCCATTGGAAGTCCATGGAACTTGCAATTCTGTTGCATTAGAGAAACTAATTGAGGCTTAAGCTCAAAGTTGTTTGCTCCAATGGCAGGGATAGAGATGCTTCTCCCATAAAAATCGGGAGTAGGTGCAGTAAAGTCACCCAGCACCTTCCTTGCATTGTTGGCATTGTTGTTGTTTTCGGCTGCCATGGGTTCTTCTTCCTTGAAGAATTCGTTCAGGTCCTCTAAAGAGAGTTGTGCTTTGGCTTCTCTTAGCTTTCTCTTCAAGGTCCTTTCGGGTTCAGGATCAGCTTCAACAAGAATGCCTTTGTCTCTGCTCCTGCTCATATGAAAGAGAAGAGAAAAAGAAAATGTGGAATCCTCTATGTCACAGTATAGAGATTCCTTGAAATGTCAGAGGAAAAGAGAAATAGAAAGAAGAAGGAGAAGAAGAATTCGAACTTTAATTAGATAAGGTTCGAATTGTGCATTTAGAAGGAGTGGTACTCCACAAATAGAAGGATGTGAGAAGGAGGGAAGAGGATTTTCGAAAATTCAATTAAAAGATTTTGAAAACATTTTGAAAATTTGATTGATAATTTTCGAAAATTGAAAGTGGAAGAGAAATCAAGTGATTTTTGAAAAAGATTTTGAAATTAGAAACTAAAAAGATTTGATTGAAAACTAATTTGAAAAAGATGAGGTTAAAAAGATTTGATTGAAAAGTCATGATTTTAAAAAGATGTGATTGAGAAGATATGATTTGAAAACAATTTTAAAGGATATGATTTGAAAACAATTTGAAAAGATGTGATTTTTTTAAAAAAAATTGATGACTTGCCTAACAAGAAAAGATATGATTCAAACATAAAACCTTCCTTAATAGAAAAGGCAAAAAATGTTCAATCAAATCATTAATTGTTAGTAAGTATCTTTGAAAAAGGAAAGAAATTGATTTTGAAAACATTTGATTGAAAAGATATGATTTGAAAAAGATTTGGTTTTGAAAAACTTTGAAAACTTGAAAAAAAATTGATTTGAAAACAAAATCTTCCCCCTAGCACCATCCTGGCGTTAAACGCCCAGAATGGTATACATTCTGGCGTTTAACGCCCAAAATGCTACCTCTTTGGGCGTTAAACGCCCAACCAGGTGCCCTGGCTGGCGTTTAAACGCCAGTCTGCCTTCTTCACTGGGCATTTTTGAATGCTCAGCTTTTTCTGTATAATTCCTCTGCAGTGTGTTCTGAATCTTCAATCCCTTGTATCATTGACTTGAAAAGACACAAATTAAAAATATTTTTGGATTTTTAATAATTAAAATGCAACAAGAATCAAATAACAATGCATGCAAGACACCAAACTTAGCAGTTTGTATACTACTGACACTAATGAACTGAAAATGCATATGAGACACACAAAATACTCAAGTCAATAGAATTCAAAGATCAAAACAAGAAATATATGCATGGATTCGAAAAATGTAACAAAAACATGCATTTGACACCAAACTTAAGATGAGACTCTAGACTCAAACAAGAAATATTTTTGGATTTTATGATTTTGCAAATTTTTTTTGTGTTTTTTCGAAAATTAAGTGGAAAAAGGTATCAAAATTCTTAATGAGAATTCCAGGAATCAGTGCAATGCTAGTCTAAGACTCCGGTCCAGGAATTAGACATGGCTTCACAGCCAGCCAAGCTTCCAAAGAAAGCTTCGGTCCAAAACACTAGACATGACCAAAGGTCAGCCAAGCCTTAGCAAATCACTGCTCCAAAAGCAAGATTGATACGAAATCAACAAGCTCTTGTGGTGATAAGTTGAAACCTCGGTCCAATCAGATTAGACATGGCTTCTCAGCCAGCCAGATTTCAACAAATCATCATGAAACTCTAGAATTCACCTTCAAGAATTTCGAAAAAAAATACCTAATCTAAGCAACAAGATGAACCGTCAGTTGTCCAGCCTAAACAATCCCGGGCAATAACACCAAAAATTTGATGTTGTTGCCGGATCTTGGCACTGATGTTACCAAAGGCTTGCTCAAAACTAGAACAATCCTCGGCAACGGCGCCAAAAACTTGGTGCGCGAAATTGTGAACTATACTTTTTCACAACTCTCATAATCCCTGGTAATGGCTCCAAAAACTTGGTGCGCTCAATACCATGGCATTACACAACTTCGCACAACTAACCAGCAAGTGCACTGGGTCGTCCAAGTAATACCTTACGTGAGTAAGGGTCGATCCCACGGAGATTGTTAGTATTGAAGCAAGCTATGGTCATCTTGTAAATCTTAGTCAGGCAAACTCAGATATATATGGTGATGAACGAAAATAACATAAAAGATAAAGATAGTGATACTTATGTAACTCATTGATAGGAACTTCAGATAAGCGCATGAAGATGCCTTCCCTTCCGTCTCTCTGCTTTCCTACTGTCTTCATCCAACCCTTCTTACTCCTTTCCATGGCAAGCTCGTATAGGGTCTCACTGTTGTCAGCAGCTACCTCCCATCCTCGCAGTGAAAGCTAATGCTCAATACTCTGTCACAGTACGGCCAATCACCGGTTTGGTTCCCTCCCCTACCGGAATAGAATAACTCTTTTGCATCTGTCACTAACGCCCAGTAGGTTACAGGTTTGAAGCACGTCACAGTCATTCAATCATTGAATCCTACTCAGAATACCACAGACAAGGTTAGACCTTCCGGATTCTCTTGAATGCCGCCATCAGGTCCTGCCTATACCACGAAGACTCCGAAGAATCCAAGAGATATTCACTAAGCCTCAGATGCTTGTAGAACAAGAATGGTTGTCAGTCACCTTGTTCATGAGTGAGAAGGATGATGGGCGTCAATCATCACCTTCATCATGTTAAAGAACAAGTGATATCTTGGATAAAGAACAAGCGGAATTTGAATGAAAGAACAATAGTAATTGCATTAATACTCGAGGTACAGCAGAGCTCCACACCTTAATCTATGGTGTGTAGAAACTCCACCGTTGAAAATACATAAGCATAAGGTCTAGGCATGGCCGAATGGCCAGCCTCCCAATGATCTAAGAACTAAAATGTCCAAAGATGATCTAGAGATCTAAAAGTGATCAAAAGATTCTTATACAATAGTAAAAGGTCCTACTTATAAGAAACTAGTAGCCTAGGGTGTACAGAAATGAGTAAATGACATAAAAATCCTCTTCCGGGCCCACTTGGTGTGTGCTTGGGCTGAGCAATGAAGCAATTTCGTGTAGAGACTCTTCTTGGAGTTAAACGCCAGCTTTGGTGCCAGTTTGGGCGTTTAACTCCCATTTAGGTGCCATTTCCAGCTTTTAACGCTGGGATTTCTTGAGGTGACTTTGAATGCCGGTTTGGGCCATCAAATATTGGGCAAAGTATGGACTATTATATATTGCTGGAAAGCCCAGGATGTCTACTTTCCAACGCCGTTGAGAGCGCGCCAATTGGGCTTCTGTAGCTCCAGAAAATCCACTTCGAGTGCAGGGAGGTCAGAATCCAACAGCATCTGCAGTCCTTTTGAGTCTCTGAATCAGATTTTTGCTCAGGTCCCTCAATTTCAGCCAGAAAATACCTGAAATCACAGAAAAACACACAAACTCATAGTAAAGTCCAGAAAAGTGAATTTTAATTAAAAACTAATAAAAACATACTAAAAACTAACTATATCATATCAAAAACATACTAAAAACAATGCCAAAAAGTATACAAATTATCCGCTCATCATTAACCAAGTTAACGTGGAAGTTAACGTGGCACATTGCACCTTAGGCCAACGTTAGTGATAATGATGAACATCACTAACGTTGGCTTCCTTCCCCTTATTGACGTTAGAGGCCACGTTAACCAAGTTATCGTGGACTCTAACGTGGCCACTTATGATCATTGGCCAATGTTAGTGATAATGTTAAGTGTCACTAACGTTGGCTCAAAGTCCTTCCTTCATGTTAGAGCTCACGTTAACATAGTTAACGTGACTCTTAACGTGGGCAATGATGGCTTCGAGAGCATTATTGGCAATCACTTTTCTCATTAACTTTGCAGGTTACCTCCCATTCCACGTTAGTGGCTACGTTAATTAGATTAATGTGACTGCTAAGTGGTTCCTCCTTTCTTCCTTTGGTCCTGAAATCAAGCAATAGAGTGCATCAAAGTTCTAGTCCAAGTCATGGGTAATGCAACATACCAATTGTCACTAAATTCATACAAAATCCTCATGAAATCATGTAAAATGCACAATGTATGCTTGAATCAAGGTGTAAGTGAATATCTACCCAAAACTAGCTTATTTCCTAAGAAAATGCATGAAACTACCTTAAAAACAGTAAAGAAAAGGTCAGTAAAACTGGCCAAGATGCCCTTGCATCAGATAGCTGTTCCTTTCCCCTTTCAATTTGGTTTTCAAGGAAACATGCTTAAACATGTGTTTTCTTGATGTTCTTCCTTAGCAATCATGCTTAACTTGACTTGAGGGCCAAGAAACGTGAATTTACAGCAAGTATAAGGTTAGAAATCACTTCCTGACATGCTGAGTGAGATTTGGTTAGTCGAGGGTTTTGGATTTAAAGTTGTTCTTGATGTGATTTAAGAGGAAAAAGTGCTTAAAGACCACCTAAAAGTCTAACCGAATTAGGAGTAGCAAAACTAGTTAGGGTGTGACGAATTTAATCTTGATTGATTATGTTTGAGATGTGTGATTATGATATGGTTTGGTTATGCTTCAAATTGATTGCTTATATGAGTTATCCTTGGTGAAAGTTTGTTGAAATTTTGATGAAATTTGATGATATTCAAGCTATGAATCTTGTTCTTGAGGGATGCTGGAAAAACGAACCCTAGGCCTTAAATTGCAGTTCAATTTGTGTTAAAATCATGGGGTTTTAGTGGCTGGGAATTTATTTTGAATTTTGGTAAAAATCGGTTGCTAAAAAGACTAAAAAACGGGTAAAAACAGAGAAAGAATCTGAAGAATTTACGAAGAACACTTTGAGTGTGGTGAAGAACAATGAAGAACACCTTTTAGATCTTAAAAAGGGCAAGGTTATAATTATTTTGGTGTGAGGGGTTATTTTGTAATTTCTAAAAGTTAGGGTGGTTAAATTAGAAATATTAAAAGTTACGGGTGGTAAAAAGTGAATTTTAAAGGTTAAAAGTAAAAGTAAGGTAATTTTCGAAAAATTAATGATAAAATAATAAATAATAATTGATGAGCGGATAATTTATACGGTTTTTGGCATTGTTTTGAGTATGTTTTTAGTATATTTTAGTTAGTTTTTATTATATTTTTATTAGTTTTTAGTTAAAATTCACTTTTCTGGACTTTACTATGAGTTTGTGTGTTTTTCTGTGATTTCAGGTATTTTCTGGCTGAAATTGAGGGTCCTGAGCAAAAATCTGATTTAGAGGCTGAAAAGGACTGCAGATGCTGTTGGATTCTGACCTCCCTGCACTCGAAGTGGATTTTCTGGAGTTACAGAAGCCCAATTGGCGCGCTCTCAACGGCGTTGGAAAGTAGACATCCTGGGCTTTCCAGCAATGTATAATAGTTCATACTTTGCCCGAGATTTGATGGCCCAAACCGGCGTTGCAAATCAGCTTCAGAATTCCCAGCGTTTAACGCTGGAACTGGCATGCAAATTGGAGTTAAACGCCCAAACTGGCATAAAAGCTGGCGTTTAACTCCAGAAAGAGTCTCTACACGAAAATGCTTCAATGCTCAGCCCAAGCACACACCATGTGGGCCCGGAAGTGGATTTTTCTGTCATTTACTCAATTCTGTAAACCCTAGGTTACTAGTTCACTATTAATAGGATCTTTTGACATTGTATCTATACCTCATGACACTTTACACGTTTCTCATTGTATCTTCTATATCATGAGTCTCTAAATCCCATGGTTGGGGGTGAGGAGCTCTGCTGTGTCTTGATGGATTAATGCAGTTACTACTGTTTTTCATTCAATCATGCTTGCTTCCATTCTAAGATATCACTTGTTCCTAAACCTGATGAATGTGATGATCCGTGACACTCATCATCATTCTCAACTATGAACGTGTGCCTGACAACCACCTCCGTTCTACCTAAGATTGAGTAGATATCTCTTAGATTCCTTAATCAGAATCTTCGTGGTATAAGCTAGAATTGATGGCGGCATTCAAGAGAATCCGGAAGGTCTAAACCTTGTCTGTGGTATTCTGAGTAGGATTCAATGATTGAATGACTGTGACGAGCTTCAAACTCGCGATTGTGGGGCGTTAGTGACAGATGCAAAAGAATCACTGGATTCTATTCCGACATGATCGAGAACCGACAGCTGGATAGCCGTGCCGTGACAGGGTGCGTTGAACATTTTCACTGAGAGGATGGGAGGTAGCCATAGACAACGGTGAAACCCTACATACAGCTTGCCATGGAAGGAGCCTTGCGTGTGTGAAGAAGAAGACAGTAGGAAAGCAGAGGTTCAGAAGACAGAGCATCTCCAAAACCTCAACCTGTTCTCCATTACTGCAAATCAAGTACTTATTTCATGTTCTTTTGCTTTTCACAATCAATCCTGATAATTTTTGATATCCTGACTAAGAGTTACAAGATAACCATAGCTTGCTTCAAGCCGACAATCTCCGTGGGATCGACCCTTACTCACGTAAGGTATTACTTGGATGACTCAGTGCACTTGCTGGTTAGTTGTGCGGGATTGCAAGGTGTGATTGCAATTTCGTGCACCAATAATAAAATACTTAATAATAATATTTAATTAAAAATATTATTTTAATAAAAATAATAAAATAATGCGGAAAAGGCAGTTTTCTGTAAAAGCTTTAGAAAGACAACTTTAAGTGTAGAATCTCATAATTACCTTCATAAAACACTTAGGGAGTGGTAATAACTTATTAGTGAGGCAAAGATAAAAGAAAGATAAAAATTTGAAGAAAAGATAAAAGTCGAGGAAAAAGTCTGTAAAGTTTTAATGACAGAAACAAACAGAGGTTAGTGAACGAACTAGGGCAACATAGTTAGTCCTTGAGTTGTGACTAGGGTTAGGTATTATATGAAAAGTTAAACTATTTCAGTATAGATTTAAAGAACCTATAGTTGGGACAGGTTAACTATTCATACCGAAATTTACATAAGCTTTAAATACATACGTTAAATAGAGAAATCAAAGCAGAATAGAGAAACATAGAGAACAGAGTAACCAGAGAAAAGTAAAGAGATACAGAGAAAAGAGTAACCAGAGTAGAATAAAGGGATACAGAGAAAAAAGTAATCTGATAAAGAGAAATGGTTTGAGTTAAGATGTTGTAAAAGTAAAAGCTGTAAAGTTTGTATAGTATGATTGAACAGAGAAAGAAAGAGGTAATGCATAAAAATGTGAAAGTGATGATGAATAATGAGAATGTTAATGAATGATGATAATGAGAATGATTATGTAAGAATCTGCTGCAGAAAGGCAGTCAGATAGATGGTGGTACGACTACTGAGAATGCTTTCCTGGGATACCTTGCTATAATGCTTTGCTGTAAAATAGAAGTTACTTACAGAGGTATCGAGATTAGTGTGCTCCTGTAAAACAGAGGTTGCTTACAGTGAGTGTGTTGTTTCTCCTGTAAGACAAAGGTTGCTTACACTGAGTGTGTTGTGCTCCTGTAACACAGAGGTTGCTTACAGTGAGTGTGTTGGGCGTATATCGGCTAATAAGTGCCGCCTTGCAAGACAAAGGTTGCTTGCAGTGGTTACCCTGCAAGACAAAGGTTGCTTGCAGTGGATATTGCCAACAGGAAAGCCTTATCTAGACAGAACTTGCTGGGTAACGTCAGGAGTGGGTATGTAACCGACAGATGAGCTCATTACCTGCACTAGGGCTAGACATGCATCATATTTGGTTACGTATTTCCTCTGTTATGATTGTTTTTTGAATGTATGCCTTCTTTGTTTTCATTCTATTCTCCGTGTCTCAGTTTTGTTTTCTTGTATTCTTTTGTTTGTGTTTTGCTTTTTGTTTTCTCTATTTTATCATTTTATCTGTTTCTTCTGTCTTCTGTTTCTCGGTATTCTGCTATTTATCTGCTAAACAACATGGAATTAATAAACGTAACTAATAACCCCGGCCCTATTAAGAACTCCCTAGTTCTTATCCCTTCTCTCTCCCTTCCCCCTTCAGATGGAAGCATGAGTCCCATTCCGGAGTTTGCTGATGACTGTTCTACAAAGAGGATTCTGCTCTAGGTAGTCTTCTGAGTTAAGAGTGAACTCTATTACCTATTTATATGTATATACTGTGAGGCCAGCCAACGTTTGCACCCTGCTTATCTACAAACTTTAGCCTAGGTCCTCCGAACGATGTTGCTATTATGTGGCCACTCGATGAAGTACTTCAGAGACGCTCTTTGATGACATATAATTGTTTTATATATTATCAGTTGTAAATTGATTATGAATGATACTGTTTGTTAATCCAAACATTTTTTAAAAAAGTACCTCATAAAATAACTACGCTTTTAACAACGAATTAGGCTAATATAATAAATAATAGATAATAATTAGGTAGACAAGTTGGTAGCGCTCAGTTTCTAGTATGATCATGACGTACCAGAAATTGGGTCGTTACAATTTGGTATCAGAGTAGTTCATTTCCAGTAGAGCATAGGGAGTGGACTGACTATGCTTTATTGCATACTCCATTGTGTGTCTCATGTTGTTAGGATATCTTAAAGATACATTTGGCATGAATGTCTATGAGTGCTCATTTTGGGACTGTTCGTGCTTAACTTGAGATATTAAGATTGATCACCTTAATGTTGATTGTTTGGTATGGATAAGACCTTAATGACTGTGAATAGGCATGGTTTCATCGAGTTTCGAACGACAAATCGATGTGAGCCACAGCTATTTTCATAGCTGTTATGATCTTCATGGCTATCACTATGTGATATTTGCATGTTGTAAGGAACGGACTGGACTCTTTGTCAGGATGGCTTACAGAAAGTAGATCGCTTGAAGATGGATTCTGCACGTGGCTGAAATTTTGAGGGCAAAATTTTCTTTTAGGAGGGTAGAATGTAACAACCCCAATTTTTGAGTACGTGAGATCTTTTCTGAAAATATGGAATTCTCCGGAAGATCAGCAAGGGGAGAACCTCTACTGTATCATCAAGTATCTCAAACCTCATTGTTATCATGTCATCTTGAAGTTAGAACCTTTTCTGAGGCAAGCTCGATAATGCAGTCACGAAGAACCTAGTTTTTGAACCATATCGGTTAGGAGTTTTGATTCAGCTTTCCATAAATAGTCTTCGTTTGACAAACCAGACCCTATTCATGAGAGAAAAGAGATAATAGTATAATAATATCATTAAATTAGTATTAGAAGATTCTTGAATGGTATTATAGGGTTACCTGGTTAGTTTTAGTTAAAAAACAGAAAATCGGTTTAACTAGGTTTACAATTTACTGGTGCAGCTTAACACCAGCACTCTCTGATAACTTTAGCAATGCTAAGGCCTCATCATACAGGTTCTATTCTCCTATTAAATATGTTACTAGTGTCTTTTATGCTAGTAGCTCAGAAAAGAATTTTTAGAAATGTTTTTACGTGTGTTCTGATACAGCTAGTTTTAATAGTTATTATACACCTGAGATATTTTAATATTATTTTAACCCACCCCCAAGCCAACCAATCACAACTCACCTTACACCCCCAAGACCTCCAAGGCTGTCTAATTTCTTCATTTTGGCCAAAAATAACAAGAGAGAAAAGAGAGAAACCTTCATGAACACTTAATCTTCAAAGCTTGATTTCTTCTGAACTAAAACTCAAATCAAAATTCTGATTTCACCAAAATGATCCTCTCTTCTTCCTCTAAATAACCATGTAACTTATCAATGATGGAAATAAGGTGAGATAGCTGTTCCTTTCCCCTTTCAATTAGGTTTTCAAGGAAACATGCTTAAACATGTGTTTTCTTGATGTTCTTCCTTAGCAATCATGCTTAACTTGACTTGAGGGACAAGAAACATGAATTTACAGCAAGTATAAGTTTATAAATCACTTCCTAACATGCTGAGTGAGATTTGGTTAGTTGAGGATTTTTGGATTTAAAGTTATTCTTGATGTGATTTAGGAGGAAAAAATTGCTTAACGACCCCCTAAAAGTCTAACCGAATTAGGAGCAGCAAAACCTGGTAGGGTGTGACGAATTTAATCTTGATTGATTGCATTTGAGATCTGTGATTATGATAAGGTTTGGTTATGCTTGAAATTGATTGCTTATATGAGTTATTCTTGGTGAAAGTTTGTTGAAATTTTGATGAAATTTGATGATATTCAAGTTATGAATGTTGTTCTTGAGGGCTGCTGGAAAAACGAACCCTAGGGCTTAAATTGGGGTTCAATTTGTGTTAAAATCATGTAGAAAAGATGGGTTTTAGTGGCTGGGAATTTATTTTGAATTTTGGTAAAAATCGGTTGCTGAAAAGACTAAAAAATGGGTAAAAACAGAGAAAGAATCTGAAGAATTTATGAAGAACATGAAGAACACTTTGAGTGTGATGAAGAACATTGAAGAACACCTTTTAGATCTTAAAAAGGGCAAGGTTGTAATTATTTTGGTGTTTGAGGGGTTATTTTGTAATTTCTGAAAGTTAGGGTGGTTAAATTAAAAATATTAAAAGTTACGGGTGATAAAAAGTGAATTTTAAAGGTTAAAAGTAAAAGTAAGGTAATTTTTGAAAAATTAATGATAAAATAATAAATAATAATATTTAATTAAAAATATTATTTTAATAAAAATAATAAAATAATACGGAAAATGCAGTTTTCTGTAAAAGCTTTAGAAAGACAACTTTAAGTGCAGAATCTTATAATTACCTTTATAAAAAACTTAGGGAGTGGAAAAAACATGTTAGTGAGGCAAAGATAAAAGAAAGATAAAAAGTTGAAGAAAAGATAAAAGTCGAAGAAAAAGTCTGTAAAGTTTTAATGACAGAAGCAGATAGAGATTAGTGAACGAACTAGGGCAACATAGTTAGTCCTTGAGTTGCGACTAGGGTTAGGTATTATATGAAAAGTTAAATTGATTTAGTATAGACATAATGAACCTATAGTTGGGACAGGTTAACTATTTATACCGAAATTTACATAAGCTTTAAATACATACGTTAAACAGAGAAATCAAAGCAGAGTATAAAAACACAGAGAACAGAGTAACCAGAGAAAAGTAAAGAGATATAGAGAAAAGAGTAACCAGAGTATAATAAAGGGATACAGAGAAAAGAGTAATCTGATAAAGAGAAATGGTTTGAGTTAAGATGTTTTAAAAGTAAAAGCTGTAAAGTTTGTATAGTATGATTGAACAGGGAAAGAAAGAGGTAATGCATAAAAATGTGAAAGTGATGATGAATAATGAGAATGTTAATGAATGATGATAATGAGAATAATAATGTAAGAATCTGCTGCAGAGAGGCAGCCAGATAGATGGTGGTACGACCACTGAGAACGCTTTCCTGGGATACCTTGCTATAATGCTTTGCTGTAAGACAGAGGTTGCTTACAGAAGTATCGGGATTAGTGTGCTCCTGTAAGACAGAGGTTGCTTGCAGTGAGTGTGTTGTTGCTCCTGTAAGACAGAGGTTGCTTATAGTGAGTATGTTGTGCTCCTGTAAGACAGAGGTTGCTTACAGTGAGTGTGTTGGGCGTATATCGGCTAATAAGTGGTTACCTTGCATGACAAAGGTTGCTTGCAATGGATATTGCCAACAGGAAAGCCTTATCCAGACAGAGGTTGCTGGGTAACGTCGGGAGCGGGTATGTAACAGACATATGAGCTCATTACCTGCACTAGGGCTAGACATGCATCATATTTGGTTGCGTATTTCTTCTGTTATGATTGTTGTTTGAATGTATGCCTTCTTTATTTTCATTCTATTCTATGTGTCTCTGTTTTGTTTTCTTGTATTCTTTTGTTTGTGTTTTGCTTTTTTTTTCTCTATTTTATCTTTTTATCTGTTTCTTCTGTCTACTGCTTATCGGTATTCTGCTATTTATCTGCTAAACAACACGGAATTAATGAACGTAACTAGTAACCTTGGCCCTACTAAGAACTCCCCAATTCTTACCCCTTCTCTCTCCCTTCCCCCTTTAGATGGAAGCATGAGTACCTGGTGCACGAAATTGTGATCACTACAACTTCGCACAACTAACCAGCAAGTGCACTGGGTCGTCCAAGTAATACCTTACGCGAGTAAGGGTCGATCCCACGGAGATTGTTGGTATGAAGCAAGCTATGGTCACCTTGTAAATCTCAGTCAGGCAAACTCTAATGTATAATGGTGATGAACGAAAATAACATAAAGATAAAGATAGTGATACTTATGTATATCATTGGTGTAAGAGCTTCAGACAAGCGTATGAAGATGCTTTCCCTTCCGTCTCTCTGCTTTCCTACTGTCTTCATCCAATCCTTCTTACTCCTTTCCATGGCAAGCTCGTGTAGGGTTTCACTGTTGTCAGCAGCTACCTCCCATCCTCTCATTGGAAACGATTGTATATGCTCTGGTCACAGCATAGCGGAATCCATATGTCGGTTCTCAATCAGATCGGAATAGAATCCATTGATTCTTTTGGCGTCTGTCACTAACGCCCCACCCTCAGGAGTTTGAATCACATCACAGTCATCCAATCATAGAATCCTACTCAGAATACCACAGACAAGGTTAGACCTTCCGGATTCTCATGAATGCTGCCATCAAATCCTGCCTATACCACGAGGATTCCGGTTAAAGAATCCAAGAGATATTCACTAAGCCTCAGATGCTTGTAGAACAAGAATGGTTGTCAGTCACCTTGTTCATGAGTGAGAATGGTGATGGGCGTCAATCATCACCTTCATCATGTTGAAGAACAAGTGATATCTTGGATAAAGAACAAGCGGAATTGAATGGAAGAACAATAGTAATTGCATTAATACTCGAGGTACAGCAGAGCTCCACACCTTAATCTATGGTGTGTAGAAACTCCACCGTTGAAAATACATAAGCATAAGGTCTAGGCATGGCCGAATAGCCAGCCTCCCAAAGAGGGTTCAATCATCAAAACATGATCAAAAGATTCCTATACAATAGTAAAAGGTCCTACTTATAAGAAACTAGTAGCCTAGGGTGTACAGAAATGAGTAAATGACATAAAAATCCTCTTCCGGGCCCACTTGGTGTGTGCTTGGGCTGAGCAATGAAGCATTTTTCGTGTAGAGACTCTTCTTGGCGTTTAACTCCCGTTTTGGTGCCAGTTTGGGCGTTTAACTCCCATTCTTGTGCCAGTTTGGGCGTTTAACGCTGGGAATTCTGAGGGTGACTTTGAACGCCGGTTTGGGCCATCAAATCTTGGGCAAAGTATGGACTATCATATATTGCTGGAAAGCCCAGGATGTCTACTTTCCAACGCCGTTGAGAGCGCGCCAATTGGGCTTCTGTAGCTCCAGAAAATCCACTTCGAATGCAGGGAGGTCAGAATCCAACAGCATCTGCAGTCCTTTTTAGTCTCTGAATCAGATTTTTGCTCAGATCCCTCAATTTCAGCCAGAAAATACCTGAAATCACAGAAAAACACACAAACTCATAGTAAAGTCCAGAAAAGTGAATTTTAACTAAAAACTAATAAAAATATAATAAAAACTCAACTAAAACTACCAAAAACATACTAAAAACAATGCCAAAAAGCGTACAAATTATCCGCTCATCAGTACCCTTCCGTAGTTTGCTGATGACTGTTCTACAAAGAGGATTCCGCTCTAGGTAGTCTTCTGAGTCTAGAGTGAACTCCATTACCTGTTTATATGTATATACTGTGAGGCCAGCCAACGTCTGCACCCTGCTTATCTACAAACTTTAGCCTAAGTCCTCCGTACGAAGTTGCTATTATGTGGCCACTCGATGAAGTACTTGAGAGACACTCTTTGATGACATATGATCGTGCAGAGGATTAGTAGACGACCTTCCACCTTTTGATGACGTTCCACCTGACTTGAGTTTTGAAGACCTAGAACGTACTTTCTCGCTTTAGTAGTTTGGAGGAACTAGGTGAGTATAGAGTTTAGGCTAGCTTGGGCGCCAGCTTAGGGACTTCTTGAACAGGTCAGGACCTGGGATGTTGTATGTATATATATGTATATAGTTATTATCTAGCTATGTCTAGGGGTGTTCTAACTAAAAGTCTATACTCTTATAAAGGCTGGATCACCGAATATTGTCAACTGCTTGTGATGTATTTATGTGTGGTTGTTTATAACTGTATTATATATTATCAATTGTGAATTGATTATGAATGATACTGTTTGTTAATCCAAACGTTTTTAAAAAAAAGTACCTCATAAAATAACTACGCTTTTAACAACGAATCAGGCTCATATAATAAATAATAGATAATAATTAGGTAGACAAGTTGGTAGCGCTCAGTTTCTAGTATGATCATAATGTACCAGAAATTGGGTCGTTACAATTTGGTATCAGAGCAGTTCGTTTCCAGTAGAGCCTGGGGAGTGGACTGACTATGCTTCATTGCATACTCTGTTGTGTGTCTCATGTTGTTAGGGTATCTTAAAGATACATTTGGCATGAATGTCTATGAGTGCTCATTTTGGGAATGTTCGTGCTTAACTTGAGATATTAAGATTGATCACCTTAATGTTGATTGTTTGGTACGGATAAGACCATAATGACTGTGAATAGGTGATAAACCCCATTTGTAGGGTTTATGTTGTGCTTGATTTAGGAGATTTTATACCCTTTTACCCACATTTATCCATTGAAATAGCATGGTTTTATAACTTCTCCTTTAATTGTACTTAAGAGTGAAAACATGCTTTTTAGGACTTAAAATAGCTAAATCTAATTCTCCTTGATTCCATTAGATGCCTTGATATGTTTGCTAAGTGATTTCAGATTTAGGAGGCAAGGATTGGACCAAGGGAATGAAGGAAAAGCATGTAGAAATGGAGAACTCATGGAGAAATAAAGGAAACGCAAAAGCTGTCAAGCCGACCTCTTCGCACTTAATCGACCATAACTTGAGCTACAGAGGTCCAAATGATACGGTTTTAGTTGGGTTGGAAAGCTAACATCTGGGGCTTCAAAATGATATAAGATTTTCCATAGTTGCTATACGTATAAGGACGCGTACGCGCACTGTATGCGTATGCGCCGTTGGTGCACGTGATTCACTTCATGCAAACTCGTGGCTAGCGAATTTACAAGCCTTGTGGGCCCAATCCAACTCATTTCTGATGCTATTTAAGCCAAGGATTCAAGAGGGATGAAGATGTTAGTTACCATTAGTCATAGTTTAGTTTTAAAAGTAGTTTCTAGAGAGAGAAGCTCTCACTTCTCTCTAGAATTAGGATTAGGATTAGGTTTAGTTCTTAGATCTAGGTTTTAATTCATGTTCTCTTCTACTTCTACTTCTCAATTCTTTGTTGTTACATTCATCATTCTTCTACTCCTTTGTTGTAATTTCCTTTATGTTGTTCTTATACTTTATTGTAGATCTACTATTGTTCCTTCCATTTTTTTTCAATTCAATAAGAGGTAATTCATAATAATTGTTCTTCTTTACTTTTCTATTGTTGATCTCTTGCCTTTGTAGTTAGATCTCTCTTTAATTCTTGCAATTTATGTTGTTTACTTTTATTTCCTTTTATGTGTTTGTTGAAATGCCTCTTCTAGATATAGTATAGATTTTGTTCCTTTTGGCCTAGGGAGAGTAATTAGTGACACTTGAGTTATCTAATTCCTTTGTTGATTGGTAATTGGAGAGATTGCTAATTGGTTTTGGAGTGCACTAAAGCTAGTCTTTCCTTGGGAGTTGGCTAGGACTTGTGGCTCAAGTCAATTCATCCACTTGACTTTCCTTTATTTAGTAACGGTTAACTAAGTGGTAGCAATGAACAATTCTCATCACAATTGGGAAGGATAACTAGGATAGGACTTCTAATTTTCATACCTTGCCAAGAGCCTTTTATAGTTGTTAGTTTATTTTCATTGCCATTTACTTTCATGCTTCTTATCCAAAACCCCAAAACACATTTCTAACCAATAACAAGACACTTTATTGTAATTCCTAGGGAGAACGACCCGAGGTTCAATACTTCGGTTTATAAATTTAGGGGTTTGTTACTTGTGACAAACAATCTTTTGTATGAAAGGATTATTGTTGGTTTAGGAACTATACTTGCAACGAGAATTCATTTGTGAAATTCTAAACCGTCAAAAATCCAATCATCAAAATGGCGCCGTTGCCGGAGAATTGCAATGGTGTTATGTTATTAGTTATTGTACATATGTGAATAGTGTGAATATCTTGCTTTTTGCTTTATTTGCTAGTTGTAGAATTTTGTTTCTCTTGATTTCTATTAGCTTTTGAATTTTATTTTCTCTTTTCATTATGAATTCTCACTTTGGTTATGAGTGTAGTTACAACTATGTTGTAGGTGATGAGAACTTCAATGAGAATGTGTATCAAGGATGGGACAACCAAAGGTGGGAGGAGCCATATGCATATGATCAATCCTCATGGCAATAACCTCCACCAATGCACTATGAAGAAGAGCCATTCTATGATGCATACCAATCCAATGGCTATGGTGAATCTCCTTGTGACTTTCAAGAACCACCACCATATGCCTATGAATCATATCCTCAGCATGATCATCAACTATACTCACAAGCCTCTTTTCACCAAATACCTCCACATGACTCTAATCCTTATCCACCACACCAACCACCTTTTGAACCATATGAGCCATATATGGAACCACAATTTCAAGATTACTACTCCCAAGAACCACCTCAATACACACCACCACCTTACCAAGAAGAACTACCTTCCCATAATGAACCCTTCCCCCAATATGATGAACCCTCCCATCCACCCCAACCTCTAATGGATGAAACCATCGGTGTTCTTCTTCAAGGACAAGAGGAGATGACAAGAGATGTGCAATAATTCATGACCGCCTTGGATGAGGTGGTAAACCGGCTAGCATCTCAACTTTTGGACATTCAAGGAACTCCCATGGCTACATGTGAAGAATCAAAAGAAGAGCATATAATGAAGGAGAGATTGGAAACTCCGGTGGAAAAAGAGGAATGCTACTTTGTGTTAGAACAATTGGAGGAGCCTATGATTATTGAAGAAAAGGAAGAAGTGGTTGAAGACTTAGGAGATGCGGAACTTCCATGGGAAGCTAAAATCAAAGAAAATCCCTCCAAGAAGAGTAAATTTGATGTTAAGGAGGAATGTGCACAACCTCCGAGGCATATTCTATATGAACACTTAGAGAGAATGAAGCAAGAATTGAGTTCCCTTGGTGATGAAGATCAAGCATCAAGTCTTAGTGGTGAAGAATTCTTTGAATTTGAAGAACCTTCTCCCAATGAATTTGAAAGTGATGTGGAGGTAGATTTCTCTCAACCTCCCATTTATGACTTGAGTGATGGAGAAGAGTTAGATGAAGTTGATGAACAAAGGATTGAGAATGAAGAAGTTTATGAAGAGGTGGAGATTGACAAGGAAGCAAACAAGGGAGTAGAGCTTGCAAGCGCATTGGAGATACCTCTCCCCAAGCCACCACCATCCATTCTCTCATTCAAGTGGGTAAATTCCTTATACTTAAGCTTTGTTATTCCCCTTGAATATGGTTTGCTTGAGACGGATGGTCAACTTAGAAAAATTAGTGGCTTTAAGAGTAAAAAGGAGATGGTTAGTGGTTGGAAGCATCATTCTAGGTTCATTATGGTCACATGTCCAAAGCTTGATAGCAAAGGTTGGTGTATAACAAGAGTACATGGGTCTAGAAGGATGTTTGGTCACTTTGTTGAGAATTAACCTTGCTCAACACCCACATGGACTAATGATAATCAACTTGGAGATGGGTGTGAAGACAAAATATGGGATCCGGGAATACATGAGGATCAACATTGGGAGCCCATGGTTTGTGAAGAACTCCATCAAAGCTTGGAGATATTAATCTTGAATGATGGAGCTTATTGGAAGTCCAAGCATTGGTGGAAGTTCCAAGACGAGTACAAGCACAAGCCACCTTGAGAGGAGCTCCCCATAAGTCCAACTTAAGGACAATAAACAAAAGTGCTAGGTGGGAGACACCCCACCATGGTAACTTCTTTTTATTTTATCTTTTTGTACATATTGGTAGAATTAGTATAAATTCTTGTTTTGATTGTTTTAATGAGTCTAATTGGTAGTTTAGTATGTTAAATAAGGTTTTATGGTATTTTGGTAGCTGTTTGGAGGTTTGGAATGCTTGGATTGGTGCAAAAACATAACAAAATTTTTTAAAAAACAGAGCACCATCCACGCGTACGCGCACTGCGCGCGTACGCGTACATCAAGCGTTTTGGACCATCCACGCGAGCGCGCCATGCGTGCGTACGCGTGGATTGAGAAGTTTCACCTTCCATACATTGACCCGAGAGTTGTGCCTACTCCGCGCCAACGTTGTGCCTTTGGCACAACCCCACTCGCACGCATGCGCACATGACGCGTACGCACCACTCTCGAAATAAGCCATCGACGCGGATGCACCATGCGCGCGTACGCGTGGATGCCCTTTATTTCATCCACCTCTTTTCTTCTCCTCTTGCCATTTCCTTCCTTATCCTTTCTTCTTCCCTCCTCCTACCCCTCATCTAACACTCCCAAACACCATTGATAACCATTTATTTTAGATAGTTAATTAGTTAGTTAGTTAGTTTATTAGTTAGTTTTAGTTTAGTTTTCATTTTATTTTCTCTCTTTTCATCATAAGTGTTGGATTATTGACTTTGTTTACTATACATTGCTGCCCCTTATTGCCTAAATGCTATTTTAGCATGAATATTTTTAGATAATCTTTGTTGGATTCTATGATTGAGGTTATATTTTGCTACTTGGTTTGAGTTTTTCATGCTTACCTTTTGAAAAATACCAAGTGATGAGAATTGCCTTCGAGCTTATAACTCTTTTGAATTGCATGTTGTAGCTAGCCACCATGTGATTTGAACTCTCTCTTTGAGTGGGCAATCTCTTGATGGATGATGTTGTGCATTTAGCTTAATGCATTATATTTCATGATCATATGCATCCATATGTGTTTGGCTTGAATGCTTCCATGCCTCTTTAAAGCTTGTTTTACCTTACAAGTTTACCTAAAGCATCTCAAGTACACTAGGATAAGTGAAGTGCATGCTTCTTTTGTGACATCACTTTTTATGCTAGTGTGGGTTCTGATGAGCGGATAATTTGTACGCTTTTTGGCATTGTTTTTAGTATGTTTTTAGTATCTTTTAGTTAGTTTTTAGTATATTTTTATTAGTTTTTAATTAAAATTCACTTTTCTGGACTTTACTATGAGTTTGTGTGTTTTTCTGTGATTTCAGGTATTTTCTGACTGAAATTGAGGGTTCTGAGCAAAAATCTGATCCAGAGACTGAAAAGGACTGCAGATGCTGTTGGATTCTGACCTCCCTGCACTCGAAGTGGATTTTCTGGAGCTACAGAAGCCCAATTGGCGCGCTCTCAACGGCATTGGAAAGTAGACATCCTGGGCTTTCCAGCAATATATAATAGTCCATACTTTGCCCAAGATTTGATGGCCCAAACCGGCGCTCAAAGTCACCTACAGAAATTCCAGCGTTAAACGCCGGAACTGGCATAAAAATTGGAGTTAAACGCCCAAACTGGCATGAAAGCTGGCGTTTAACTCCAGAAAAGGTCTCTACACGAAATTCCTTCATTGCTCAGCCCAAGCACACACCAAGTGGGCCCGGAAGTGGATTTTTCTGTCATTTACTCATTTCTGTAAACCTTAGGACACTAGTTTACTACTTATAGGATCTTTTGACATTGTATCCGTACCTTATGACCTCATAACATTTCTTACACGTTTCTTTCCACAGTATGAGCCTCTAAACCCCATGGTTGGGGGTGAGGAGCTCTGCTGTGTCTTGATGGATTAATGCAATTACTACTGTTTCTTATTCAATCATGCTTGCTTCCATTCTAAGATAATACTTGTTCTTAATCCGGATGAATGTGATGATCCGTGACAATCATCATCATTCTCAACCATGAACGTGTGACTGACAACCACCTCCGTTCTATCTTAGATTAAGTAGTTATCTCTTGGATTCTTTAATCGGAATCTTCGTGGTATAAGCTAGAACTGATGGCGGCATTCAAGAGAATCTGGAAGGTCTAAACCTTGTCTGTGGTATTCTGAGTAGGATTCAATGACTGGATGACTGTGACGTGCTTCAAACTCCTGAGGGCGGGGCGTTAGTGACAGACGCAAAAGAATCACTGGATTCTATTCCGGCCTGATTGAGAACCGACAGATGATTAGCCTATGCTGTGACAGAGCATCAGGGACGTATTTTCACTGAGAGGATGGGAGGTAGCCACTGACAATGGTGAAACCCTACATACAGCTTGCCATGGAAGGAGCCTTGCGTGTTTGATGAAGAAGACAGTAGGAAAGCAGAGATTCAGAAGATGGAGCATCTCCAAACCCCAACCCATTCTCCATTACTGCAATACAAGTAACCATTTCATGTTCTTTTGCTTTTTACAATCAATCCTGATAATTTCTGATATCCTGACTAAGATTTACAAGATAACCATAGCTTGCTTCAAACCGACAATCTCCGTGGGATCGACCCTTGCTCACGCAAGGTATTACTTGGACGACCCAGTGCACTTGCTGGTTAGTTGTGCGGGATTGCAAAAGTGTTATTGCAATTTCGTGCACTAAGTTTTTGGCGCCGTTGCCGGGGATTGTTCGAGTTTGGACAACTGACGGCTTATCTTGTTGCTTAGATTAGGACTGTTTTATTTTTGTTGGTTTAGAGTCTTTTAGTTGAGTCTAGTTTCATATTTTAAGTTTGGTGTCAATTGCATGCTTTTGTTTTTCTTTTGATTTTCAAATTTTGCATGTTCTTAGTCCCTTTTTGATTCATAAAAGTTCTAAGTTTGGTGTCCTCTTTGTGTTTTTCCTTTAAAATTTTCGAAAAAAAAATTAGTGTTTGATTTTCTAAAATTTTAAGTTTGGTGTCTTTTTGTGTTTTTCTCTTTCCTCTTTTCAAGAATCAAATCTTTTTCATAAAAATTTTTCAATCATATCTTTTCAATTGCTGTTTTCAAAATCTTTTCTTTTACTAATTGATTCAGTTCTCAATTTGCTTTAGTTTCATTTCCCTTTTTGATTTTCGAATTTTTTTTATTTTATTTTATTTTATTTCATTTTAATTTTTTTCGGATATTTCAAAAAAAAATAAATAAATAAAATAAAATAAACAAAATTTATCTCTTTGCAATCATTATCATTTCCCTTTTGTCCATTATGGACTCAAGTGGAATTACTCAGTCCAAGAGGACTCTGGGGTCTTATGCTAACCCCATTACAGCTGCATATGGGAGTAGCATCTGTATACCTCCCATCAAAGCAAGCAGCTTTGAGCTAAACCCTCAACTCATTATCATAGTGCAGCAAAATTGCCAGTATTCTGGTCTTCCACAGGAAGTACCTACTGAGTTTCTGGCACAGTTCTTACAAATTGCTGACACAGTACATGATAAAGAGGTAGATCAGGATGTCTACAGACTGTTACTGTTTCCATTTGCTGTAAAAGATCAAGCTAAAAGGTGGTTAAATAACCAACCTACAGCAAGCATAAAGACATGGAAACAGTTGTCAGACAAATTCCTGAATCATTTTTACCCTCCAAAGAGGATGACACAGCTAAGGTTGGACATCCAAGGCTTTAAACAAGAGGATAATGAATCCCTTTACAATGCCTGGGAGAGGTATAGAGGTATGCTAAGGAAGTGTCCCTCTGAAATGTTTTCAGAGTGGGTTCAATTAGACATTTTCTACTATGGGCTTACAAAAAAAGCTCAGATGTCTTTAGACCACTCAGCTGGTGGATCTATACACATGAGGAAGACAATTGAAGAAGCTCAAGAGCTTATAGACACTGTTGCTAGAAACCAATACTTATATTCTAGCAATGAATTCGTTCCAAAAGAGGAAGTCATGACATTAGTCACTGATCCTAATCCTCAAGAACAGATGAATGAGCTTAATCAACAATTGCTCCTGATGACAGAACAGTTAGCAGAATTTAAAGAGATGCTCCATGAAACTAAAGTTGCTAATAAGAGCATAGAACTACAGTTGAATCAAGCAAAACAGCAAATATCTAAACAAATAACAGAGGAGTGTCAAGCAGTTCAATTGAGGAGTGGAAAGACTTTGAATAACACTGTTCAAAAGAGTAAAAAGCCAAACAAGGAACAAGTGACAGAGGACAACCAAACCTCTGTTCAAAATCCCTCTGAGGACAGTAAGAGCCCAGAGAGGAATATTGGCGTTCAAACGCCAGAAAGGGAAGGAAAACTGGCGTTAAACGCCCATTCCTTGCCCAGTTCTGGCGTTCAAACGCCAGAAAAGGGAGAAAAGTTGGCGTTAAACGCCCATTTTCCACCCAATTCTGGCGTCCAAACGCCAAGGGAGGATCAGACACCTGAGAGTGCTGACAGTAATCCCTCTAAAAAGGCTTCTTCAACCACTTCTGTAAGGAATAAACCTGCAGCATCTAAGGTTGAAGAATATCAAGCCAAGATGCCTTATCCTCAGAAACTCCGCAAAGCGGAACAGGATAAGCAATTTGCCCGCTTTGCAGACTATTTAAGGACTCTTGAAATAAAGATTCCGTTTGCAGAGGCACTTGAGCAAATACCTTCTTATGCTAAGTTCATGAAGGAAATCTTAAGTCATAAGAAGGATTGGAGAGAAACTGAAAAAGTGTTTCTCACTGAAGAATGCAGTGCAGTCATTCTAAAAAGCTTACCAGAAAAGCTTCAAGATCCTGGAAGCTTTCTGATACCATGCACATTGGAAGGCACTTGCACTAAGACAGCTTTATGTGATCTTGGAGCAAGCATCAATCTAATACCTGCATCCACTATCAGAAAGCTTGGGTTGATTGGAGAAGTCAAACCAACCAGGATATGCCTCCAACTTGCTGATGGCTCCATTAAACACCCATCAGGCATAATAGAGGACATGATTGTCAAGGTTGGGCCATTTGCCTTTCCAACTGACTTTGTGGTGCTGGAAATGGAGGAGCACAAAAGTGCAACTCTCATTCTAGGAAGACCTTTCCTAGCAACTGGACGAACTCTCATTGATGTACAAAAGGGGGAAGTAACCTTGAGAGTCAATGAGGAGGAGTTCAAGTTGAATGCTGTGAAAGCTATGCAGCATCCAGACACACCAGATGACTGCATAGGCGTTGACATTATTGATTCTCTGGTAGAAGAGATCAATATGGCTGAAAGCCTAGAATCAGAGCTTGAGAACATCTTCAAAGATGCTCAACCTGATCAAGAAGAACTAGAGGAGGCAAAGGAATTTTCAAAAATTCCTCAGGAAGAGGATAAGCCTCCTAAGCCTGAACTCAAACCACTACCATCATCCCTGAAATATGCATTTCTGGGAGAGGGTGACACTTTTCCAGTGATCATAAGCTCTGCTTTAAACTCACAGGAAGAGGAAGCACTGATTAAAGTGCTAAGGACACACAAGACAGCTCTTGGGTGGTCCATAAGTGATCTTAAGGGCATTAGCCCAGCTAGATGCATGCATAAAATCCTGTTGGAGGATAATGCCAAACCAGTGGTTCAACCACAGAGGAGGCTAAATCCTGCCATGAAGGAGGTGGTGCAGAAAGAGGTCACTAAACTACTGGAGGCTGGGATTATTTATCCTATTTCTGATAGCCCCTGGGTGAGCCCTGTCCAAGTTGTCCCCAAAAAGGGAGGCATGACAGTGGTTCATAATGAAAAAAATGAACTGGTTCCTACAAGAACACTCACAGGGTGGCGCATGTGTATTGACTACAGAAGGCTCAATACAGCCACCAGAAAGGATCACTTTCCTTTACCATTCATAGACCAAATGCTAGAAAGACTAGCTGGTCATGATTATTACTGCTTTTTGGATGGCTATTCAGGCTACAACCAAATTGCAGTAGATCCTCAGGACCAAGAGAAGACAGCATTTACTTGCCCTTCTGGCGTGTTTGCCTACAGAAGGATGCCTTTTGGTCTGTGCAATGCACCTGCAACCTTTCAGAGGTGCATGCTCTCTATCTTCTCAGATATGGTAGAGAAATTTCTGGAAGTCTTCATGGACGACTTTTCAGTATATGGAGACTCATTTAGCTCCTGTCTTAACCACCTATCACTTGTCCTGAAAAGATGCCAAGAGACTAACCTGGTTTTAAACTGGGAGAAATGTCACTTTATGGTGACTGAAGGAATTGTCCTTGGGCACAAAATTTCAAGCAGGGGAATAGAGGTGGATAAGGCAAAGGTAGAGGTAATTGAAAAATTACCACCACCTACCAATGTTAAGGCAATCAGAAGCTTTCTGGGGCATGCAAGATTCTATAGAAGGTTTATCAAGGATTTTTCGAAAATTGCAAAACCTTTAAGTAACCTGCTAGCTGCTGACACGCCATTTGTGTTTGACACGCAGTGTTTGCAGGCATTTGAGACCCTGAAAGCTAAACTGGTCACAGCACCAGTCATCTCTGCACCAGATTGGGCATTACCATTTGAATTAATGTGTGATGCCAGTGATCATGCCATTGGTGCAGTGTTGGGACAGAGGCATAACAAACTTCTGCATGTCATTTATTATGCTAGCCGTGTTCTAAATGATGCATAGAAGAATTACACAACCACAGAAAAAGAATTACTTGCAGTGGTCTATGCCATTGACAAGTTTAGATCCTACTTAGTGGGATCAAAGGTGATTGTGTACACTGACCATGCTGCTCTTAAATACTTACTCACAAAGCAGGATTCAAAACCCAGGCTTATAAGATGGGTGTTGCTTCTGCAAGAGTTTGATATAGAAATAAGAGACAGAAAAGGGACAGAGAATCAAGTAGCTGATCATCTGTCCAGAATAGAACCAGTAGCTGGGGCGTCCCTCCCTTCTACTGAGATCTCTGAGACTTTCCCGGATGAGCAACTCTTTGCCATCCAAGAAGCTCCATGGTTTGCAGACATTGTAAATTATAAAGCTGTAAGGTTCATACCCAAGGAGTATAGTAGTGTGCAAAGAAAGAAATTAATTTCAGATGCCAAGTATTACCTTTGGGATGAACCATATCTCTTTAAGAGATGTGCTGACGGAGTGATCCGCAGATGTGTACCCAGAGAAGAAGCACAAAGGATCCTATGGCACTGCCATGGATCGCAGTATGGAGGACATTTTGGAAGTGAGCGAACAGCCACTAAAGTCCTCCAGTGTGGATTCTACTGGCCTACTCTCTATAAAGATTCCCGAGAGTTTGTGCGTAACTGTGACAGTTGCCAAAGAGCTGGTAACCTGCCTCACGGATATGCCATGCCTCAACAAGGGATATTAGAGATAGAATTGTTTGATGTATGGGGAATTGATTTCATGGGACCATTCCCACCATCATACTCAAACACTTATATTCTGGTGGCAGTGGACTATGTATCTAAGTGGGTAGAAGCAATTGCTACACCCACTAATGATACCAAAACCGTACTGAAGTTCCTCCAGAAAAACATTTTCAGCAGGTTTGGCGTCCCCAGAGTGCTAATCAGTGATGGGGGCACTCATTTCTGCAACAAACAGCTATACTCTGCTATGGTTAGATATGGAATTAGCCATAAAGTGGCAACTGCATATCATCCACAGACAAATGGGCAAGCTGAAGTCTCTAACAGAGAGCTAAAAAGAATCCTAGAACGGACTGTGATAGCCCAGAGAAAGGATTGGGCAAAGAGCTTGGATGATGCTCTGTGGGCATACAGAACAGCATTCAAGACTCCTATAGGAACCTCTCCATACCAACTGGTGTATGGGAAGGCCTGTCATTTGCCTGTGGAACTGGAACATAAAGCCTACTGGGCAACCAGATTCCTAAACATGGATGCACAGTTAGCTGGTGAGAAAAGACTGCTCCAGCTAAATGAGCTAGAGGAGTTCAGACTCAATGCCTTTGAAAATGCAAAAATTTATAAGGAAAAGGCAAAGAAGTGGCATGACAAGAGATTGTCAACCAGAGTCTTTGAGCCAGGACAAAAAGTTCTGCTCTTCAACTCCAGGCTCAAATTGTTCCCAGGAAAACTCAAATCCCGGTGGAGGGGTCCGTATGTGATTACAGGAGTCTCACCATATGGATATGTTGAGCTTCAGGATACTGATTCTGACAGAAAGTTCATTGTAAATGGACAGAGAATCAAGCACTATCTTGAAGGAAATTTTGTGCAGGAATGCTCAAAACTGAGGCTTGAGTGAGTCCTAGCAGAAGTCCAGCTAAAGACAGTAAAGAAGCGCTTGCTGGGAGGCAACCCAGTCATTAGGAAGTTGTATGATTAGTTCTTACAGAGGCAAGAATCAAAAATGAAGGAATTCACAGAGTTACAGAAGGATTCAGCTTAAGAAGCAGAGAAAATGAGCTTACTGGCGAAAAAATGCCAGTAAGAGGCATTTTGGGCGTTAAACGCCAGAATGGGCACCATTCTGGGCGTTTAACGCCAGGTGTGCAGCATCCTGGGCGTTTTGTAAAAAACGCCCAGTGACAAAGGATTTCTGGCGTTTAACGCCAGCCAGGGCACCTGGCTGGGCGTTAAACGCCCAAAAGGGGTAGCAAATGGGCGTTAAACGCCAGAATGGGTGCCATTCTGGGCGTTTAACGCCAGAAAGGTGGGGGGACCACATTTTTGTTTTCAACTCAAATTTTTTCAAACTTTCCTCTTTTTAACCATACTCTTCTACATAAATGCACTTCAACCTTTCATCATTCACTTTCAATTCTTCACAAATCAAAACCATTCTTCAAATCTATTTCAAATTAATCCCAAATCTTCTTCAAAAACTCACCCTTTTCTCAATTTCTTTTCATATCTTCTCAAATCTCCCTTCAAATTTTTATTTTTTCGAAATCTCTTCTCCCCTCCCTTATAAATTCACGTTTGGAACCCCCTTTACCCACACCATTCGAATTTCCTCTTTCTCTCTCTCTCTTCTTTCTTTTCTTTTGCTTGAGGACAAGCAAACCTCTAAGTTTGGTGTGCTTTTCCGTGATCACTAAGCCAAGATTCATCAATATCATGGCTCCTAAGGGAAAACAAACCAATTTAAGAGGCAAGAAAGAGAATAATCCAAAGAATCTTTGGAATCAAGAGAAGTTCTTAACCAAAGAACATGAAGACCATTATCACAAAATAATGGGTCTGAGGTCAGTGATCCCGGAAGTTAAATTTGATCTGAAAGAAGATGAATATCCGGGGATCCAAGAGCAAATTCGAAACAGAGGATGGGAAGTTCTAACCAATCCTGAGACAAAGGTTGGAAGGAACATGGTTCAGGAATTCTACTCAAATCTGTGGCTAACAGATAAACAGAGAATGACTGGAACCGCTTACCATACCTACAGAACCATGGTCAGAGGGAAAGTTATGTACTTCCATCTGGACAAAATAAGAGAAATCTTCAAGTTGCCCCAACTACAAGATGATCCTGACTCCTTCAATAGGAGGATGGTGAGAGTAGATAAAGGGTTGGATCAAGTTCTAGAGGACATATGCCTCCCTGGGACTAAGTGGATAACCAATTCAAAGGGTGTCCCAAACCAACTCAAGAGGGGAGACCTCAAGCCAATTGCAAGAGGTTGGCTAGACTTTATTGGGCGTTCCATATTGCCCACTAGCAACCGTTCTGAGGTCACCATTAAGAGAGCAGTGATGATTCATTGCATTATGCTTGGAAAAGAGGTGGAGGTCCATCATGTGATTGCTTGTGAGATCTACACAATTGCAAATAAGAATTCCACTGAAGCCAAATTGGCTTATCCAAGCTTGATTTCCTTGCTCTGTAAAGAGGCTGGGGTGAAGATGGGAGTAGATGAGTTCATACCCATTGAACACCCAATCACCAAGAAGTCAATGGAAGGACAAGTGCAAGACAACTCCATCAAGAGGAGGGCGCAGGAATTCCTCCCTGAATTCCCAATAATTGACTACTGGTCCAGCCTAGAAGCATCTATCACCAAGTTGCAAGAGACTATGGATCAACTGAAGGAAGAACAGCAGAATCAGAACTGCATGCTCTGCAAATTGCTGAAGGAACAAGAGAAGCAGGGGCGTGAACTCCAAGAGTTGAAACGCCAAAAGCTCTCCTCTCAAGCTGAGGGAGCATCCACTTCTCAAAATCAAGGTTGTTGAGTTCTAACTCTGTGAAAACCTCTATCATTAGGAGCCTATTTTTTTCGTTATCTTGTCTTATTTTCTATTTTTATTTTTAGTTTCATCTTATATCTATATTTGAGTCTTGTTCTTAGTTCATAATTAATAAAATTTATGCCTTAAAGTTATGACTATCCTATGAATCCATCACCTCTCTTAAATGAAAAATGCTTTAATCACAAAAGAACAAGAAGTACAGGATTTCGAAATTTATCTCTGAAACTAGTTGAATTAGTTTGATGTGGTGACAATACTTTTTGTTTTCTGAATGAATGCTTGAACAGTGCATATGTCTTTTGAATTTGTTGTTTTTAAGAATGTTAAATTTGTTGGCTCTTGAAAGAATGATGGAAAAGGAGAACTGTTATTGAGGATCTGAAAAATCATCAAAATGATTCTTGAAGCAAGAAAAAGCAGTGAATCCAAAAAAAAAAATTATTTCAAGAAAAAAAAAAGGAAAGAAATAAAGTGGTGATCCAAAGCAAAAAGAGTGTGCTTAAGAACCCTGGACACCTCTAATTGGGGACTTTAGCAAAGCTGAGTCACAATCTAAAAAGGTTCACCCAATTATGTGTCTGTGGCATGTATGTATCCGGTGGTAATACTGGAAGACAGAGTGCTTTGGGCCACAGCCAAGACTCATACACTAGCTATGTTCAAGAATCAATATACTTAACTAGGAGAATCAATAACAATATCTGAGTTCTGAGTTCTTATAGATGCCAATCATTCTGAACTTCAAAGGATAGAGTGAGATGCCAAAACTGTTCGGAGGCAAAAAGCTACTAATCCCGCTCATCTGATTGGAGCTATGTTTCTTTGATATTTTGGAATCTATAGTATATTCTCTTCTTTTTATCCTATTTTGATTTTCAGTTGCTTGGGGACAAGCAACAATTTAAGTTTGGTGTTGTGATGAGCGGATAATTTGTACGCTTTTTGGCATTGTTTTTAGTATGTTTTTAGTATCTTTTAGTTAGTTTTTAGTATATTTTTATTAGTTTTTAATTAAAATTCACTTTTCTGGACTTTACTATGAGTTTGTGTGTTTTTCTGTGATTTCAGGTATTTTCTGACTGAAATTGAGGGTTCTGAGCAAAAATCTGATCCAGAGACTGAAAAGGACTGCAGATGCTGTTGGATTCTGACCTCCCTGCACTCGAAGTGGATTTTCTGGAGCTTCAGAAGCCCAATTGGCGCGCTCTCAACGGCATTGGAAAGTAGACATTCTGGGCTTTCCAGCAATATATAATAGTCCATACTTTGCCCAAGATTTGATGGCCCAAACCGGCGCTCAAAGTCACCTACAGAAATTCCAGCGTTAAACGCCGGAACTGGCATAAAAATTGGTAGGGCCGTCAAAATGGGCTAAACCCATCGGGCCAGCCCGTTTACCCGTTTAAATGGGCGGGCTTTGCCCCTAAAATTAAGCCCGTTTAAATTTCGGGCTAAACGGGCTGAGCCCGATTAACCCGAAAAAAATGACGGGTTAAACGGGCTAGCCCGCGGGCTAAACGGGTGGCCCGTTTAATTTTTTTTTCATTTTTTTTAAAAAAAGTAACACTTTTAGCTAATATTTTTCCCGATCCGACCCGAAAATTCGACCCATCAACTAAAAAAAATGTTTTAAATGGTTTTTGACCTAAAAGTGGTATTTTTTGTCAAAATATTTTTCAAAAAATAAAATAAAATGATAAACGGGCTGGCCCGTTTAACCCATCGGGCTGACTATAAATGGGCCGGGCTAAAAAATTTTGGCCCGCAAATAAAGCGGGCTTAAATGGGCCAGCCTGTTTAACCCATGGGCTTAATGGGCTGGGCCTAAATGGGCGGGGCTAGCCCGTTTGACAGCCCTAAAAATTGGAGTTAAACGCCCAAACTGGCATGAAAGCTGGCGTTTAACTCCAGAAAAGGTCTCTACACGAAATTCCTTCATTGCTCAGCCCAAGCACACACCAAGTGGGCCCGGAAGTGGATTTTTCTGTCATTTACTCATTTCTGTAAACCTTAGGACACTAGTTTACTACTTATAGGATCTTTTGACATTGTATCCGTACCTTATGACCTCATAACATTTCTTACACGTTTCTTTCCACAGTATGAGCCTCTAAACCCCATGGTTGGGGGTGAGGAGCTCTGCTGTGTCTTGATGGATTAATGCAATTACTACTGTTTCTTATTCAATCATGCTTGCTTCCATTCTAAGATAATACTTGTTCTTAATCCGGATGAATGTGATGATCCGTGACAATCATCATCATTCTCAACCATGAACGTGTGACTGACAACCACCTCCGTTCTATCTTAGATTAAGTAGTTATCTCTTGGATTCTTTAATCGGAATCTTCGTGGTATAAGCTAGAACTGATGGCGGCATTCAAGAGAATCCGGAAGGTCTAAACCTTGTCTGTGGTATTCTGAGTAGGATTCAATGACTGGATGACTGTGACGTGCTTCAAACTCCTGAGGGCGGGGCGTTAGTGACAGACGCAAAAGAATCACTGGATTCTATTCCGGCCTAATTGAGAACCGACAGATGATTAGCCTATGCTGTGACAGAGCATCAGGGACGTATTTTCACTGAGAGGATGGGAGGTAGCCACTGACAATGGTGAAACCCTACATACAGCTTGCCATGGAAGGAGCCTTGCGTGTTTGATGAAGAAGACAGTAGGAAAGCAGAGATTCAGAAGATGGAGCATCTCCAAACCCCAACCCATTCTCCATTACTGCAATACAAGTAACCATTTCATGTTCTTTTGCTTTTTACAATCAATCCTGATAATTTCTGATATCCTGACTAAGATTTACAAGATAACCATAGCTTGCTTCAAACCGACAATCTCCGTGGGATCGACCCTTGCTCACGCAAGGTATTACTTGGACGACCCAGTGCACTTGCTGGTTAGTTGTGCGGGATTGCAAAAGTGTTATTGCAATTTCGTGCACCAGGTTCTAAACCGCGCAATTTAGAATTCACATTCCTTATTTGTCATTAATGTCACATTAATTCACTCACCTCATTCTAGTGATTTACCTCATTCCAACAATGTATGCTTCCTTACTTTTATATCTTCTAATCTTATGGTGTTATATTTTTGTCTTTCATGATGAATGCACCACAAGCAATAACGGAAGCAAGACTAAGAACACGTAGCAATCCGGAGAGTCGTCGTACCCCCTTGCTCATCTTTGAGTGCACCGAGGACAGTGCAAACTTTTAAGTGTGGGGAGGTCGTCCGACCGATCGGTGATCTTGGGTGACAAATTTCTAATCTCAACACTTTTGCATCTCATTTTAAGTTTTTTGGACTTTTTCTATTTGCATTTTTCCTATTTTTTCATACATATACACAATAAGCTTAGTGAAAATAATGAAATTTTTCAAGATTTCTATCTATAGGGGACCAATTGATTTGAGTGAAATCTTTTCATAAAACTTGCTTGAATTATATATCTTGTGGATCATGTTTTTGAGCTAAGAACACAAGCAAGTGAGATTTGAGCCTAATGGTGTGGTTACATCTTATAACCACTTATTTTTCCTTCTTGCGTGCATTAGTCTCTTCCTATGATTGTAATCTTTGATTTGTTTAATTCTTTATGTCCATTATTTTGTGTATTCATGCATTTATATGATTGAGGCCATCATTTCATTTATCTTACTTACCCAAAAAGCCTTACCTTTTATCTTCCTTTTTTAGCCAAATTTGAGCCTACGCTTAACCCACTTGTTCTTATTTTAGCACAATACAAGCCTTAAAGCAAAAAATAATAATTGTCCTTATTTGGATCTTTGATTAGCCTAGGCTAGTGTGTGTGAGTATCATTCAAGTGTGGGAACCTTGGGACATTGGGTGAATAAAAGTGTATTTTGTATTGTTATTGAAGAATATTGGGAATTGGGTACATACTCATGTATTGATCAAATGTAAAACTTTATGCATTGATGTTCTTGTACATAGAAAAAAAAAAAGAAAAAACAATATGGAAAAGAAAAATATATATATATATATATATATATATATATATATATATAGAAAAAGAAAGATAAAGAAGAAAAAGAAAAAAATAAAAAGGGGATAAAATGCCCCAAAGCAAAGTGTAGCTCAATAAATTCAGTGCATAAGTGTTGTGAAATGAAAAGGGATACATAAGTATGTGAAAAAGTGAAGAATGGGTAGTTAGGTTAGCTTTGAAATTGTATAGGATGTCATAGGTTAGGTGGAAAGTTTAAGCTCGTCAAAGATTCAAATTTCAAGCTCACTTAACCAAATATGCATCCTACCTTGACCCTAGCCCCATTACACCCTAAAGAAAAGACCTCATGATAGATGTATGCATGCATGAAATATATATTGATTGTTAGAAGAAAAACAAATCTTGGAAAACATGATTAGGAGAGAATTGAGAGAATCAACCCTAAACACTTGAGCGAATAGAGTGCAAACACTACCGTTGAGGGTTTGATGCTCAATTACATGTTTTCACCTATGATCATAATTTTCATGCAAGTTTGTAAAAATATTTAATAACCCAATTCAATTGTGGATTAGACTTGCTAGTCCTTAGCCCTTGTGCATATATGCTTCTTGGAAATTGATTTATTTTGACCAAGCAATTGCATTCATTTAGATAGTTGCATATAGGTAGATTGCATTTAGTTAGTTTCCATTTGAATAAACGCCATACCCTTACTTCATTCTTGGTTTAAGCATGAGGACATGCTTGGTTTAAGTGTGGGGAGGTTGATAAACCCCATTTGTAGGGTTTATCTTGTGCTTGATTTAGGAGATTTTATACCCTTTTACCCACATTTATCCATTGAAATAGCATGGTTTTATAACTTCTCCTTTAATTGTGCTTAAGAGTGAAAACATGCTTTTTAGGACTTAAAATAGCTAAATCTAATTCTCCTTGATTCCATTAGATGCCTTGATATGTTTGCTAAGTGATTTCAGATTTAGGAGGCAAGGATTGGACCAAGGGAATGAAGGAAAAGCATGTAGAAATGGAGAACTCATGGAGAAATAAAGGAAACGCAAAAGCTGTCAAGCCGACCTCTTCGCACTTAATCGACCATAACTTGAGCTACAGAGGTCCAAATGATGCGGTTCTAGTTGGGTTGGAAAGCTAACATCTGGGGCTTCAAAATGATATAAGATTTTCCATAGTTGCTATACGTATAAGGATGCGTACGCGCACTGTACGCGTATGCGCCGTTGGTGCACGTGATTCACTTCATGCAAACTCGTGGCTAGCGAATTTACAAGCCTTGTGGGCCCAATCCAACTCATTTCTGATGCTATTTAAGCCAAGGATTCAAGAGGGATGAAGATGTTAGTTACCATTAGTCATAGTTTAGTTTTAAAAGTAGTTTCTAGAGAGAGAAGCTCTCACTTCTCTCTAGAATTAGGATTAGGATTAGGTTTAGTTCTTAGATCTAGGTTTTAATTCATGTTCTCTTCTACTTCTACTTCTCAATTCTTTGTTGTTACATTCATCATTCTTCTACTCCTTTGTTGTAATTTCCTTTATGTTGTTCTTATACTTTATTGTAGATCTACTATTGTTCCTTCCATTTTTTTTCAATTCAATAAGAGGTAATTCATAATAATTGTTCTTCTTTACTTTTCTATTGTTGATCTCTTGCCTTTGTAGTTAGATCTCTCTTTAATTCTTGCAATTTATGTTGTTTACTTTTATTTCCTTTTATGTGTTTGTTGAAATGCCTCTTCTAGATATAGTATAGATTTTGTTCCTTTTGGCCTAGGGAGAGTAATTAGTGACACTTGAGTTATCTAATTCCTTTGTTGATTGGTAATTGGAGAGATTGCTAATTGGTTTTGGAGTGCACTAAAGCTAGTCTTTCCTTGGGAGTTGGCTAGGACTTGTGGCTCAAGTCAATTCATCCACTTGACTTTCCTTTATTTAGTAACGGTTAACTAAGTGGTAGCAATGAACAATTCTCATCACAATTGGGAAGGATAACTAGGATAGGACTTCTAATTTTCATACCTTGCCAAGAGCCTTTTATAGTTGTTAGTTTATTTTCATTGCCATTTACTTTCATGCTTCTTATCCAAAACCCCAAAACACATTTCTAACCAATAACAAGACACTTTATTGTAATTTCTAGGGAGAACGACCCGAGGTTCAATACTTCGGTTTATAAATTTAGGGGTTTGTTACTTGTGACAAACAATCTTTTGTATAAAAGGATTATTGTTGGTTTAGGAACTATACTTGCAACGAGAATTCATTTGTGAAATTCTAAACCGTCAAAAATCCAATCATCAAAATGGTGCCGTTGCCGGGGAATTGCAATGGTGTTATGTTATTGGTTATTGTACATATGTGAATAGTGTGAATATCTTGCTTTTTGCTTTATTTGCTAGTTGTAGAATTTTATTTCTCTTGATTTCTATTAGCTTTTGAATTTTATTTTCTCTTTTCATTATGAATTCTCACTTTGGCTATGAGTGTAGTTACAATTATGTTGTAGGTGATGAGAACTTCAATGAGAATGTGTATCAAGGATGGGACAACCAAAGGTGGGAGGAGCCATATGCATATGATCACTCCTCATGGCCATAACCTCTACAATTGCACTATGAAGAAGAGCCATTCTATGATGCATACCAATCCAATGGCTATGGTGAATCTCCTTGTGACTTTCAAGAACTACCACCATATGCCTATGAATCATATTTACGGTGAGATAGCTGTTCCTTTCCCCTTTCAACTCGGTTTTCAAGGAAACATGCTTAAACATGTGTTTTCTTGATGTTCTTCCTTAGCAATCATGCTTAACTTGACTTGAGGGCCAAGAAACGTGAATTTACAGCAAGTATAAGGTTAGAAATCACTTCCTAACATGCTGAGTGAGATTTGGTTAGTTGAGGGCTTTTGGATTTAAAGTTGTTCTTGATGTGATTTAGGAGGAAAAAGTGCTTAACGACCACCTGAAAGTCTAACCGAATTAGGAGCAGCAAAACCAGGTAGGGTGTGACGAATTTAATCTTGATTGATTGTGTTTGAGATGTGTGATTATGATATGGTTTGGTTATGCTTGAAATTTATTGCTTATATGAGTTATTCTTGGTGAAAGTTTGTTGAAATTTTGATGAAATTTGATGATATTCAAGCTATGAATGTTGTTCTTGAGGGCTGCTGGAAAAACGAACCCTAGGCCTTAAATTGGGGTTCAATTTGTGTTAAAATCATGTAGAAAAGATGGGGTTTTAGTGGCTGGAAATTTATTTTGAATTTTGGTAAAAATCGGTTGCTGAAAAGACTAAAAAACGGGTAAAAACAGAGAAAGAATCTGAAGAATTTACGAAGAACACGAAGAACACTTTGACTGTGGTGAAGAACAATGAAGAACACCTTTTAGATCTTAAAAAGGGCAAGGTTGTAATTATTTTGGTGTTTGAGGGGTTATTTTGTAATTTCTGAAAGTTAGGGTGGTTAAATTAGAAATATTAAAAGTTACGGGTGGTAAAAAGTGAATTTTAAAGGTTAAAAGTAAAAGTAAGGTAATTTTCGAAAAATTAATGATAAAATAATAAATAATAATAAAATATTAAATAATAATATTAAATTAAAAATATTATTGTAATAAAAATAATAAAATAATACGAAAAATGCAGTTTTCTGTAAAAGCTGTAGAAAGACAACTTTAAGTGCAGAATCTGATAATTACCTTCATAAAAAACTTAGGGAGTGGTAATAACATGTTAGTGAGGCAAAGATAAAAGAAAGATAAAAAGTTGAAGAAAAGATAAAAGTCGAAGAAAAATTCTGTAAAGTTTTAATGACAGAAACAGACAGAGATTAGTGAACGAACTAGGGCAACATAGTTAGTCCTTGAGTTGCGACTAGGGTTAGGTATTATAGAAAAGTTAAACTGATTCAGTATAGACTTAATGAACCTATAGTTGGGACAGGTTAACCATTCATACCGAAATTTACATAAGCTTTAAATACATACGTTAAACAGAGAAATCAAAGCAGAGTAGAGAAACACAGAGAACAGAGTAACCAGAAAAAAGTAAAGAGATACAGAGAAAAGAGTAACCAGAGTAGAATAAAGGGATACAGAGAAAAGAGTAATATGATAAAGAGAAATGGTTTGAGTTAAGATGTTGTAAATGTAAAAGCTGTAAAGTTTGTATAGTATGATTGAATAGAGAAAGAAAGAGGTAATGCATAAAAATGTGAAAGTGATGATGAATAATGAGAATGTTAATGAATGACGATAATGAGAATGATTATGTAAGAATCTGCAGCAGAGAGGCAGTCAGATAGATGGTGGTACGACCACTGAGAACGCTTTCCTGGGATACCTTACTATAATGCTTTGCTATAAGACAGAGATTGCTTACAGAGGTATCGAGATTAGTGTGCTCCTGTAAGACAGAGGTTGCTTCCAGTGAGTGTGTTGTTGCTCCTTTAAGACAGAGGTTGCTTACAGTGAGTGTGTTGTGCTCCTGTAAGACAGAGGTTGCTTACAGTAAGTGTGTTGGGCGTATATCGGCTAATAAGTGCCGCCTTGCAAGACAAAGGTTGCTTGCAGTGGTTACCCTGCAAGACAAAGGTTGCTTGCAGTGGATATTGCCAATAGGAAACCCTTATCCAGACAGAGGTTGCTGGGTAACATCAGGAGCGGGTATGTAATCGACAGATGAGCTCATTACCTGCACTAGGGCTAGACATGCATCATATTTGGTTGCGCTTTTCCTCTGTTATGATTGTTGTTTGAATGTATGCCTTCTTTATTTTCATTCTATTCTCTATGTCTCTGTTTTGTTTTCTTGTATTCTTTTGTTTGTGTTTTGCTTTTTGTTTTATCTATTTTATCTTTTTATCTGTTTCTTCTGTCTACTGCTTATCGGTATTCTGCTATTTATCTGCTAAACAACACGGAATTAATGAACGTAACTAGTAACTCTGGCCCTACTAAGAACTCCGCAGTTCTTACCCCTTCTCTCTCCCTTCCCCCTTCAGATGGAAGCATGAGTACCCTTCCGTAGTTTGCTGATGACTGTTCTACAAAGAGAATTCCGCTCTAGGTAATCTTCTAAGTCTAGAGTGAACTCCATTACCTGTTTATATGTATATACTGTGAGGCCAGCCAACGTCTGCACCCTGCTTATCTACAAACTTTAGCCTAAGTCCTCCGTACGATGTTGCTGTTATGTGGCCACTCGATGAGGTACTTGAGAGACGCTCTTTGATGACATATGATCGTGCAGAGGAGTAGTAGACGACCTTCCACCTTTTGATGATGTTCCACCTGACTTGAGTTTTGAAGACCTAGAACGTACTTTCCCTTGCTTTAGTAGTTTAGAGGGACTAGGTGAGTATAGAGACTAGGCTAGCCTGGGCGCCAGCTTAGGAACTTCTTGAATAGGTCAGGACCTGGAATGTTGTATGTATATATATGTATATAGTTATTATCTAGCTATGTCTAGGGGTGTTCTAACTAAAAGTCTATACTCTAATAAAGGCTGGATCATTGAATATTGTCAACTGCTTATGATGTATTTATGTGTGGTTGTTTATAATTGTTTTATATATTATCAGTTGTGAATTGATTATGAATGATACTATTTGTTAATCCAAACATTTTTTTAAAAAAAGTACCTCGTAAAATAACTACGCTTTTAACAACGAATCAGGCTCATATAATAAATAAAAGATAATAATTAGGTAGACAAGTTGGTAGCAATCAGTTTCTAGTATGATCATGACGTACCAGAAATTGGGTCGTTACATGGTTTGCTAATGATCGTTCGCGAAGAGGATTCTGCTCTGGGTAGTATTATGAGTCTAGAGCGAGACTCATTTTCTATTTTTACATATATATCGTGAGACTAGCCGACATCTACACCCCATTTATCGACAAACTTTAGCTTAATTCCTTTGCACGATGTTGCTATTATGTGGCCATCCAATAAAGTACTAGTGAGATGCTATTTGACGATGTATGACCGTGCAAAAAAGAAGTAGATAAACTTCCGCCTTTGATGACGTTCCTCCTAACGTGAGTTTTGAAGACCAAAAACGTACTTCCCCTCGCTTTAGTAGTTTTGAGGGACTAGGTGAGTTTAGAGTCTAGGCTAGCCTGGGTGCCAGCTTAGGGACATTATGAACAGGTTAGGCACTAGGATGTTGTATGTATATATATGTATGTAATTATTATCTAGCTATACCTAAGGGTGTTCTAACTACAGATCTATACTCTAATAAAGGCTGGATGACTAAATGTTGTTAATTGCTTGAGATGTTTATAAGTATGGTTAATTATAATTGCTTTATTTGTTATTATTTTTGACTTGGTAAAGAATGATTTTGTTTATCAACTCTGAACGTTAGATTAAACATTTAAAAAAAAGTACCTTGCTAAATAACTACGCTTTTAGCAACAAATCAGGCTAATATAATAAATAATATATAATAATTAGAAAGACAAGTTGGTAGCGCTCAGTTTCAGGTATTATCTAGACATACTGAAAATTGGGTTGTTACAATTCGGTATCAGAGCAGTTTGTTCCCAGTAGAGCCTTGGGAGTGGACTGACTATGCTTTACTGCATACTTTGCTTGTGTGTCTCATACTGTTAGGGTATCTTTAAGATACATTTGGCATGAATGTCTATGAGCACTCATTTTGGGAATGTTCGTACTTAACTTGAGATATTAAGATTGATCACCTTAATGTTGATTGTTTGGTGCGGATAATACTTCATTGACTATGAACAGGCATGGATTAATCGAGTTCCGAATGATGAATTGATGCGAGGCACAGCTATCTTCATAGTTGTTATGATCTCCATGGCTATAACTGTGTGAGATTTGGGTGCTGTAAAGAACGGACCAATCTCTTCATCAAGATGGCTTGAAGGAAATAGACTGCTTGAAAATGGATTCTGCACGTGGCTAAAATTTTGAGGGCATGCAAAATTTTTCTTTTAGGAGGGTAAAATGTAACAACCCAGTTTTTGGGTACACAAGATCCTTTCTGAAGATATGGAGTTTTTTAGAAGATCAGTGATGGGAACATCTCTTATATATCATCAAAGCACCTTAATTTATATCATCTCTATGTCATCGATAATCAAGAACCTCTTTTGAGATAAGTTTGACGACACAGTCACGGAGAACCTAGTTATTGAGCCGTATCGATTAGGAGCTTTTGATTGTAGTTTTCGTAAATAGTTTCAGTTTGACGAACCAGACTCGATTCATGAGAGAAGAGAAATTGTAATATGATATTATTATTATATTAATATTAGATATGGTTGAATAATATTACAATATTACCTGGTCTGTTTTAGTTAAAAATAGGAGATCGGTTTAACCGGGTTCACAATCTACTGGTACAAATTAACACCAGCACTCTCGGATGATTTTAGCAATGCTAATGCCACATTATATACCTTCTATTCTCATGTTAATCGTGTCACTAGTGTCATCTATACTAGTAGCTCAAATATTAATCTCTAGAAGTGTTGTTAAGTGTATGTTCTAATACATCTAGTTTTAGTAATTATACACCTGAGTTATTTTTTAACCACCTCCCAAACTAGCCAATCATCATCAAGCATGTTTTTCCCTCACCCCATGACACTTCAACCTACTCATTTTTACCTTGAATGGCCGAAAATAAGAGAGAGAGAAAAGAGAGAAAAGTTCTTGGGTCTTTGATGAGCGGATAATTTATACGCTTTTTGGCATTGTTTTTATATAGTTTTTAGTAAGTTTAAGCTACTTTTAGGGATGTTTTCCTTAGTTTTTATGTTAAATTCACATTTCTGGACTTTACTATGAGTTTGTGTTTTTTTCTGTGATTTCAGGTAAATTCTGACTGAAATTGAGGGATTTGAGCAAAACTCTGAAGAAGGCTGACAAAAGGACTGCTGATGCTGTTGGATTCTGACCTCCCTGCACTCGAAATGGATTTTCTAGAACTACAGAACTCCAAATGGCGCGCTCTCAACGGCGTTGGAAAGTAGACATCCAGGGCTTTCCAGCAATATATAATAGTCCATGCTTTATTCGAAGAATGACGACGTAACTTGGCGTTAAACGCCAAGTTCATGCTGCTGTCTGGAGTTAAACGCCAGAAAAACGTCATGATCCGGAGTTGAACGCCCAAAACACGTCATAACTCAAAGTTCAACGCCAAGAAATGCCTCAGCTCGTGAATTGATCAAGCTCAGCCCAAGCACACACCAAGTGGGCCCCGGAAGTGAATTTATGCATCAATCACTTACTCATGTAAACCCTAGGAGCTAGTCTAGTATATATAGGACATTTATCTATTGTATTAGACATCTTTGGTCTCAGTTTTGTTTTATTCTTCATCTTAGGAGATCATTGATCACGTTTTGGGGGCTGGCCATTCGGCCATGCCTGAACCCTTTGCTTATGTATTTTCAACGGTGGAGTTTCTGCACACCATAGATTAAGGGTGTGGAGCTCTGCTGTACCTCAAGTATTAATGAAGTTCTATTTTCTTTCATTCAAACCTCTCTTATTCTTATTCCAAGATATTCATTCGTACCCAAGAACATGATGAATATGATGAGTTAGATAACCCTCATTATCATTCTCACTTATGAACGCGCGTGATTGACAACCACTTCCGTTCTACATGCAAACAAGCTTGAATGTGTATCTCTTAGATTCCCCAACAGAATCTTCGTGGTATAAGCTAGATAGATGGCGGCATTTATGAGGATCCGGAAAGTCTCACCTTGTCTGTGGTATTCCGAGTAGGATCCTGGGAATCCGGAAAGTCTCACCTTGTCTGTGGTATTCCGAGTAGGATTCCGGTAATGAATGACTGTGACGTGCTTCAAACTTGCAACCTGCTGGGCGTTAGTGACAGACGCAAAAGAATCAAGGGATTCTATTCCAGTAGGAGCGGGAACCAACCAGTGATTAGCCGTACTGTGACAGAGTGCGTGAGCATTAGTTTTCACTACGAGGATGGGATGTAGCCATCAACCATGGGTGATGCCTCCAGACTGATTAGCTATGCGAGTGACAGCCGCATAGGATATTTTCCCGAGAGGATGAAAGTAGCCACAGCTGATGGTGAACCCCTATACAAAGCTTGCCATGGAAAGGAGTAAGAAGGATTGAGTAGAAGCAGTAGGAGAGCAGGCGTCCGTGAGCTCTACAGCATCTCCATTCCGCTTATCTGAAATTTCCACCAATGAATCTGCATAAGTATTCTATCCCTTTTATTATTCCGTTTTATTTATTATTTATTCCAATAATCACAATTACCCTTTAATCTCCCTAACTGAGATTTGCAAGGTGACCATAGCTTGCTTCATACCAACAATCTCTGTGGATTCGACCCTTACTCACGTAAGGTTTATTACTTGGATGACCCAGTACACTTGCTGGTTAGTTGAACGGAGTTGTGAATTCAACCAGTGCCATAATAGTGATTCCATACAAAGACAAACAACTTGAAAAGAATAGTGATCACAATTTCGTCCACCAAGTTTTTGGCGCCGTTGCCGGGGATTGTTCGAGTATGGACAACTGACGGTTCATCTTGTTGCTCAGATTAGGTAATTTTCTTGTCAAAAATCTTTTTCAAAAATTTTTCTTTTCTTTTTCGTTTTCTTTAAAAATATTTTTCGAAAAAAATTAATAAAAATACAAAAAAATTAGAAAATTATAAAAATCAAAAATATTTTGTGTTTCTTGTTTGAGTCTTGAGTCAATTTTTAAGTTTGGTGTCAATTGCATGTTTTAAAAAAATTTTCTTGCAATTTTCGAAAATTCCATGCATTCATAGTGTTCTTCATGATCTTCAAGTTGTTCTTGACAAGTCTTCTTGTTTGATCTTGATGATTTCATGTTTTGTGTTGTTTGTTGTTTTTCATGTGCATCTTTGCATCCATAATTTCCATGCATTAAAAATTCCTAAGTTGGGTGTCTTGCATGTTTTCTTTGCATCAAAAAAATTTTTCAAAATAATGTTCTTGATGTTCATCATGATCTTCATAGTGTTCTTGGTGTTCATCTTGACATTCATAGCATTCTTGCATGCATCTTGTGTCTTGATCCAAAATTTTCATGTTTTGGGTCATTTTTGTGTTTTTCTTTAAAAATTTAAAAATCAAAAATATCTTTTCCTTATTTTCCTCCAAATTTTCGAAATTTTGGGTTGACTTGGTCAAAAATTTTTAAAATTAGTTGTTTCTTACAAGTCAAGTCAAAATTTCAATTTTAAAAATCTTATCTTTTCAAAATCTTTTTCAAAAATCATATCTTTTTCATTTTTTATTATTCTTCGAAAATCTCAAAAATCTTTTTTAAAATATTTTCAAAATCTTTTTTTTCTTAACTTTAAATCAAATTTTCGAAAATTTAGCTAACAATTAATGTGATTGGTTCAAAAATTTGAAGTTTGTTACTTTCTTGTTAAGAAAGGTTCAATCTTTAATTTCTAGAATCTTATCTTGTAGTTTCTTGTTAGTTAAGTCATTTTAAAAATTAAATCTTTTTCAAAATATCTTTTATTTAAATTTTTATCTTATCTTTTTTAAAAAAATTTTATCTTTTTCAAAAATTTGATTTCAAAATATCTTATATAACTTCTTATCTTCTTATCTTTTTCAAAATTTAATTGCAAATCTTTTTCAATCAACTAACTAACTTTTTGTTTGTTTCTTATCTTTTTCAAAACCACCTAACAACTTTTCTCTCTCTTCTATTTTCGAAAATATCTCTCTCTTTTTCAAAAATTCTTTTTAATTAACTAATTGTTTCAAATTTTAATTTCAATAATATTTCATCTTTAATTTTCGAAAATTACTAACCTCTTTTTCAAAATTATTTTTGAAATTTCTTTTCTCTTTTCTTCTTCTATTTAATTATTTAATTACTAACACTTCTCTCCACCTCTCTTCATTCAAAATCCGAACCCTCTTCTTCATTCTTCTACCCCTTTCTTTTTCTACTAACATAAAGGAATCTCTATACTGTGACATAGAGGATTCCTCTTTCTTTTCTTGTTTCTTCTCTTTCATATGAGCAGGAACAGGGATAAAGGCACTCTTGTTGAGATTGATCCAGAACCTGAAAGGACTCTGAAGAGAAAATTAAGAGAAGCTAAATTACAACAATCCAGAAGAAACCTTCTAGAAATTTTCGAACAAGAGAAAGAGATGGCAGCTGAAAATAATAATAATAATGCAAGGAGAATGCTTGGTGACTTCACAAAGCCAACGTCCAAGTTTGATGGAAGAAGCATCTACATTCCTGCCATTGGAGCCAATAACTTTGAGCTTAAGCCTCAACTAGTTGCTCTAATGCAACAAAACTGCAAGTTTTATGGACTTCCATCTGAAGATCCTTATCAGTTTTTAACTGAGTTCTTGCAGATCTGTGAGACTGTAAAGACGAATGGGGTTGATCCTGAAGTCTACAGACTCATGCTTTTCCCTTTTGCTGTAAGAGACAGAGCTAGAATATGGTTGGATTCACAACCTAAGGATAGCCTGGACTCCTGGGATAAGCTGGTCACTGCCTTCTTAGATAAATTCTTTCCTCCTCAAAAGCTGAGCAAGCTGAGAGTGGATGTTCAAACCTTCAAACAAAAAGATGGTGAATCCCTCTATGAAGCTTGGGAAAGATACAAGCAGCTGACCAAAAGATGTCCATCTGACATGTTTTCAGAATGGACCATATTAGATATATTCTATTATGGTCTCTCTAAATTTTCGAAAATGTCATTGGACCATTCTGCAGGTGGATCCATTCACCTGAAGAAAATGCCTGAAGAGGCTCAAGAACTCATTGACATGGTTGCAAACAACCAGTTCATGTACACCTCTGAGAGGAATTCCGTGAATAATGGTATACCTCAGAAAAAAGGAGTTCTTGAAATTGATGCTCTGAATGCCATATTGGCTCAGAACAAAATGTTGACTCAACAGGTCAACATAATCTCTCAAAATCTGAATGGATTGCAACATGCATCCAACAGTACTAGAGAGGCAGCTTCTGAAGAAGCTTATGATCCTGAGAACCCTGCCATGGCAGAAGTTAATTACATGGGTGAACCTTATGGAAACACCTATAACTCATCATGGAGAAATCATCCAAATTTCTCCTGGAAGGATCAACAAAAGCCTCAACAAGGCTTTAATAATGGTGGACGCAACAGGCTGAACAATAGCAAGCCATATCCATCATCTTCTCAGCAACAGACAGAGAACTCTGAACAAAACAATTCTAATTTAGCCAATATAGTCTCTGATCTGTCAAAGGCCACTTTCAGTTTCATGAATGAAACAAGATCCTCCATTAGAAATCTGGAGGCACAAGTGGGCCAGCTAAGTAAGAAAGTTATTGAAACTCCTCCCAGTGTTCTCCCAAGCAATACAGAAGAGAATCCAAAAGGAGAGTGCAAGGCCATTGACATAGTCAATATGGCCGAATGCACAAGGGAGGAGGAGGACGAAAATCCTAGTGAGGAAGACCTCCTGGGACGTTCCTCAAGCAAGAAGGAGTCTCCTATTAAGGATCCTGAGGAATCTGAGGCTCATCTGGAGACCATAGAGATTCCTTTAAATCTCCTTCTGCCATTCATGAGCTCTGAAGAATATTCATTCTCTGAAGAGAATGAAGATGTGACTGGAGAGCAAGTTGCTCAATACTTAGGAGCTATCATGAAGCTGAATGCCAAGCTGTTTGGTAATGAGACTTGGGAAAGTGAACCTCCCTTGCTCATTAGTGAACTAGATACTTGGATTCAGAGAACTCTACCTCAAAAGAAACAAGATCCTGGCAAGTTCTTAATACCTTGCACCATTGGCACCATGAGCTTTGAAAAAGCTCTATGTGATCTTGGGTCAGGGATAAATCTTATGCCACTCTCTGTAATGGAGAAGCTGGGGATCATTGAGGTACAACCTGCCTTGTTCTCATTACAACTGGTAGACAAGTCATTGAGACAAGCCTATGGAATAGTAGAGGACGTGCTAGTAAAGGTTGAAGGCCTTTACATCCCTACTGATTTCATAATCCTAGACACTAGGAAGGAAGATGATGAATGCATCATCCTAGGAAGACCTTTCCTAGCCACAGCAGGAGCTGTGATAGATGTCAACAGAGGTGAGTTAGTCCTTCAATTGAATGGGGACTACCTTGTGTTTCAGGCACATGGCCATCCCTCTGTGACAAAAGAGAGTAAACATGAAGAGCTTCTCTCAGTTCAGAGTCAAGAAGAGCCCACACAGTCAAACTCTAAGTTTGGTGTTGTGAGGCCACAACCAAACTCTAAGTTTGGTGTTCAAACCCCATATCCAAACTCTAAGTTTGGTGTTGGGTCTACACACTAAATTGACCTGATCACCATGTGGCTCCATGAGAGCCACTGTCAAGCTACTGACATTAAAGAAGCGCTTGTTGGGAGGCAACCCAATTTTATTTATCTAATTTTATTTTATTTTGTTTCTTTGTTATTTTTGTGTTTAATTAGGTACATGATCATGAGGAGTCACGAAAAAATCAAAAAAATTAAAAACAGAGTCAAAAACAGAAGAAAAAAAATTTTCACCCTGGAGACAATGCAGACTGGCGTTCAACGCCAGTAAGATGCATCTGTCTGGCGTTCAACGCCAAAACAGAGCACCATTCTGGCGCTGAACGCCCAATACAAGCAACAACCTGGCGTTAAACGCCAGGATGGTGCACAGAGAGGACATTCTGGCGCTGAACGCCAGAAACAAGCATGAAACTGGCGTTCAACGCCAGAAACATGCATTACATGGGCGTTGAACGCCCAGGACATGCACCAATGGGCGTTTGAACGCCAGAATGATGCATGAAGGCAATTTACATGCCTATATGGTGAAGGAATGGTATTTGTTTTCACCTCAGGATCTGTGGACCCCACAGGATCCTCACCTCAGGATCTGTGGCCCCCACAGGATCCCCACCTACCATATTCCCCCTTATCTCCTAATCCTAGTTTTTGTGATTTGAATACCCCATGTCACAATTCCCAATATTCTTCATCAATCACCTCAATTCCTCTTCCCAATTACCCCATTCACCATTCACATCAACCTCCCCTTCCCCATAAACCCCACCTACCCTCATAAAATTCAAATTCAATTTCCCACCCATTCCCACCCAAAATGGCCGAACCTATACCCTCCCCTCTCCCTATAAATAACCTTCCTTTCTTCTTCATTTTCACACAACACAAACCCCATCTTCTCCCACATAGCCGAACCTACTTCCTCCTCTCTACCATATTCTCTTCTTCTCTTCTTCTACTTTTCTTTTCTTTTCTTGCTCGAGGACGAGCAAAATTTTAAGTTTGGTGTGGTAAAAGCTTAAGCTTTTTTGTTTTTCCATTACCAATGGCACCTAAGGCCGGAGCTTCCTCAAGAAAAGGGAAAGGGAAAGCAAAAGCTTCCACCTCCGAGTCATGGGAGAAGGAAAGATTCATTTCCAAGAGCCATCAAGACCACTTCTATGATTTTGTGGCAAAGAAGAAAGTGATCCCTGAGGTCCCTTTCAAGCTCAAGAAAAATGAGTATCCGGAGATCCGACATGAAATTCAAAGAAGAGGTTGGGAAGTCTTAGCCAACCCCATGCAACAAGTCAGAATTTTAATGGTTCAAGAGTTCTATGCCAATGCATGGATCACTAGGAACCATGACCAAAGTATGAACCCAAGCCCAAAGAATTATCTCACAATGGTTAGGGGGAAATACTTGGATTTTAGTCCGGAAAATGTGAGGTTGGCGTTTCACTTACCCATGATGCAAGGTGATGAACGCCCCTACACAAGAAGGGTCAACTTTAACCAAAGGTTGGACCAAGTCCTTATGGACATATGTGTGGAAGGCGCCCAATGGAGAATAGACTCCAAAGGCAAGCCAGTCCAACTAAGAAGACTGGACCTCAAGCCTGTAGCTAGAGGATGGTTGGAGTTCATCCAAAGATCCATCATTCCTACAAGCAACCGATCTGAAGTTACTGTGGATCGGGCCATCATGATCCATGCCATCATGATTGGAGAGGAAATAGAAGTTCATGAAGTCATCTCCAATGAACTCTATAAAATAGCTGACAAGCCTTCACCAATGGCATGGCTAGCCTTCCCCCACCTTATATGTCATCTATGTTACTCAGCCGGAGTTATCATAGAAGGAGATGTCTCCATTGAAGAAGACAAGCCCATCACCAAGAAAAGGATGGAGCAAGCAAGAGAAGCCTCTCACGGCCCTCAAGAAGTGCATGAGGAAGCTCATCAATTCCCTGAGATGCCTCAAGGAATGCACTTTCCTCCCAACAACTATTGGGAGCAACTCAACACCTCCTTAGAAGATTTGAGCCATAATGTAGAACAACTAAGAGTGGAACATCATGAACACTCCATCATTCTCCAAGAAATAAGAGAAGATCAAAGAGCAATGAGGGAGGAGCAACAAAGGCAAGGAAGGGACATAGAAGAGTTGAAGAACATCATTGGTCCTTCAAGAAGAAGACGCCACTAAAGGTGGATTCATTCCTTGTTCTTTATTTCTTTCTGTTTTTGGTTTTTAATTATTGTGTTTATCTATGTTTTGTGTCTTTATTTCATGATCATTAGTGTGTAACCATGCCTTAAAGCTATGAATAAAATCCATTAGTCCTTCACCTCTCTTAAAAGAAAAATGTTTTAATTCAAAAGAACAAGAAGTACATGAATTTCGAATTTATCCTTGAATTTAATTCAATTACATTGATGTGGTGGCAATAATTTTTGTTTTCTGAATGAATGCTTGAACAGTGCATATTTTTTATCTTGATTGTTTATGAATGTTAAAATTGTTGGCTCTTGAAAGAATGATGAACAAAGAGAAATGTTATTGATGATCTGAAAAAAATTCATGAAATTGATTCTTGAAGCAAGAAAAAGCAGTGAAAAAGAAGAAGCATTCGAAAAAAAAAATGTGGAGCTAAAAAGAGTATATAGAAAAAGAAGGAGCAGTAGAAAAAGCCAATAGCCCTTAAAACCAAAAGGCAAGGGTAGCAAGGATCCAAGGCTTTGAGCATTAATGGATAGGAGGGCCCAAGGAAATTAAATCCAGGCCTAAGCGGCTAAATCAAGCTGTCCCTAACCATGTGCTTGTGTCATGAAGGTCCAAGTGAAAAGCTTGAGACTGAGTGGTTAAAGTCGTGATCCAAGGCAAAAGAGTGTGCTTAAGAGCTCTGGACACCACTAACTGGGGACTCTAGCAAAGCTAAGTCACAATCTGAAAAGGTTCACCCAGTTATGTGTCTGTGGCATTTATGTATCCGGTGGTAATACTGGAAAACAAAATGCTTAGGGCCACAGCCAAGACTCATAAGTAGCTGTGTTCAAGAATCAACATGCTTAACTAGGAAAGTCAATAACACTATCCAAAATTCTAAGTTCCTAGAGAAGCCAATCATTCTAAACTTCAAAGGAAAAAGTGAGATGCCAAAACTGTTTAGAAGCAAAAAGCTACAAGTCCCGCTCATTTAATTAAATTAATATTCATTGATATTCTGAGTTTATAGTATATTCTCTTCTTTTTATCCTATTTGATTTTCAGTTGCTTGGGGACAAGCAACAATTTAAGTTTGGTGTTGTGATGAGCGGATAATTTATACGCTTTTTGGCATTGTTTTTATATAGTTTTTAGTAAGTTTAAGCTACTTTTAGGGATGTTTTCCTTAGTTTTTATGTTAAATTCACATTTCTGGACTTTACTATGAGTTTGTGTGTTTTTCTGTGATTTTAGGTAAATTCTGACTGAAATTGAGGGATTTGAGCAAAACTCTGAAGAAGGTTGACAAAAGGACTGCTGATGCTGTTGGATTCTGACCTCCCTGCACTCGAAATGGATTTTCTGGAGCTACAAAACTCCAAATGGCGCGATCTCAACGGAGTTGGAAAGTAGACATCCAGGGCTTTCCAGCAATATATAATAGTCCATGCTTTATTCGAAGAATGACGACGTAACTTGGCGTTAAACGCCAAGTTCATGCTGCTGTCTGGAGTTAAACGCCAGAAAAACGTCATGATCCGGAGTTGAACGCCCAAAACACGTCATAACTCAAAGTTCAACGCCAAGAAATGCCTCAGCTCGTGAATTGATCAAGCTCAGCCCAAGCACACACCAAGTGGGCCCCGGAAGTGAATTTATGCATCAATCACTTACTCATGTAAACCCTAGGAGCTAGTCTAGTATATATAGGACATTTATCTATTGTATTAGACATCTTTGGTCTCAGTTTTGTTTTATTCTTCATCTTAGGAGATCATTGATCATGTTTTGGGGGCTGGCCATTCGGCCATGCCTGAACCCTTTGCTTATGTATTTTCAACGGTGGAGTTTCTGCACACCATAGATTAAGGGTGTGGAGCTCTGCTGTACCTCAAGTATTAATGAAGTTCTATTTTCTTTCATTCAAACCTCTCTTATTCTTATTCCAAGATATTCATTCGTACCCAAGAACATGATGAATATGATGAGTTAGATAACCCTCATTATCATTCTCACTTATGAACGCGCGTGATTGACAACCACTTCCGTTCTACATGCAAACAAGCTTGAATGTGTATCTCTTAGATTCCCCAACAGAATCTTCGTGGTATAAGCTAGATAGATGGCGGCATTTATGAGGATCCGGAAAGTCTCACCTTGTCTGTGGTATTCCGAGTAGGATCCTGGGAATCCGAAAAGTCTCACCTTGTCTGTGGTATTCCGAGTAGGATTCCGGTAATGAATGACTGTGACATGCTTCAAACTTGCAACCTGCTGGGCGTTAGTGACAGACGCAAAAGAATCAAGGGATTCTATTCCAGTAGGAGCGGGAACCAACCAGTGATTAGCCGTACTGTGACAGAGTGCGTGAGCATTAGTTTTCACTGCGAGGATGGGATGTAGCCATCAACCATGGGTGATGCCTCCAGACTGATTAGCTATGCGAGTGACAGCCGCATAGGATATTTTCCCGAGAGGATGAAAGTAGCCACAGCTGATGGTGAACCCCTATACAAAGCTTGCCATGGAAAGGAGTAAGAAGGATTGAGTAGAAGCAGTAGGAGAGCAGGCGTCCGTGAGCTCTACAGCATCTCCATTCCGCTTATCTGAAATTTCCACCAATGAATCTGCATAAGTATTCTATCCCTTTTATTATTCCGTTTTATTTATTATTTATTCCAATAATCACAATTACCCTTTAATCTCCCTAACTGAGATTTGCAAGGTGACCATAGCTTGCTTCATACCAACAATCTCTGTGGATTCGACCCTTACTCACGTAAGGTTTATTACTTGGACGACCCAGTACACTTGCTGGTTAGTTGAACGGAGTTGTGAATTCAACCAGTGCCATAATAGTGATTCCATACAAAGACAAACAACTTGAAAAGAATAGTGATCACAATTTCGTCCACCAGTCTTAATATTCAAATCTTGATTTTTTATGAACTAAAACTCAAATCAAAACTCCGATTACACCAAAATAATCCTCTCTTCTTCCTCTACATAACCATGTAACTTTTCATGGCTGTCTCCCTCCCTCTTCAATTCAGTTTTAAAGGAAAACCATTCTAAACATGTGTTTTCTTGATGTTCTTCCTTAGATCTCTTGCTTAGCTTGACTTGTGGGCCAAATATCTTTAATTTCTGAAATGTTTAAGGTGAGGATAACCTTCCTAAGCTGCTGTTGAATTGTTTAGTTGATGGTTTTGAGTTTTAAAGTTGTTCTTGATTGGATTTAGGAGGAAAAATGGCTTTAAGAACACTTCAAAGAGTAACTAGATTCGGAGCAGCAAATGAAGGTAGGGTTTGGTAAAATTAATCTGAATTAATTGTGTTTGAGTTGTGTGATTATGATATGGTTTGGTTATGCTTGAAATTGATTGTTTATATGAGTGATTCTTGTTGAAATTTTGGTGAAATTTTGATAAACTTTGATGATATTCAAGCTATGAATGCATGTTCTTGTGGCTGCTGGAATTTTGAACCCTAACCTTTAAATTGGGGTTGATTTTATTTTGAAATCAAGTGAAAAAGATGGGACTTTAGTGGTTGCCAATTTATTATGAATTATGGTAAAAATCAGTTGCTGAAAAGATAGAATAACGGGTGAAAACAAAGAAAGAATCTAAAAAATTTACGAAGAACACGAAGAACACTTTGAGTGTGGTGAAGAACAATGAAGAACACCATTTTGATCCAGAAATAGGTAAGGAAGTAAACATTTTGGTGTTTGGGGGATTATTTTGTAATTTCTAGAAGTTATGGTGGTTAAAGTAGAAATATTAAAAGTTACGGGTGGTAAAAAGTAAATTTTAAAGGTTAAAAGTTAAAAAGGGGTAATTTTTAAAAATTTAATGATAAAATAATAAATAATAATAAATAATAATAAAATATTAAATAATAATATTTAATTAAATATAATATTTTAATAAAAATAATAAAATAATGCGAAAAGGTAATTTTTTTTGTAAAAGTTTTAGAAAGACAACTTTAAGCGCAGAATCTCATCATTACCTTCATAAAATACTTAGGGAGTGGTAATAACATATTAGTAAGGCAAAGACAAAGGAAAGATAAAAGGTTGAAGAAAAGATAAAAATTGAAGAAAAATTCTGTAAAGTTTTAATGACAGAAACAAATAGAGATCAGGGAACGAACTAGGGCAACATAGTTAGTTCTTGAGTTGCACCTAGGGTTAGGTATTTTATAAAAAGTTAAACTGTTTCAGGATAGACTTAATGAACCTATACTTGGGACAGGCTAACTATTCATACCGAAATTTACATAAGCTTTAAACACATACGTTAAATAGAGAAACCATAGCAGAGTAAAGAGATAAAGAGAAAAGAATAATATATATACAGAGAAAAGAGTAATTATAGCAAAGTAAAGAGATACAGAGAAAAGAGTAACCAGAGCAAAGTAAAGAGACAAAGTGAAAAAGAGTAATATGATAAAGAGAATAGAAAACAAGAAGAGGGCCTGTTGAAAGGTCATTTGTTGCATTAAGGCAACTCCAGAGATATTTGTATATTTATCTGCTGCTTTTGCATTAGTCCTAGAGGTCCTGTAGGCCCAAGTTCAACTACAGTGAGTTGTTATTCTTGTAGGCCAAAGGTCACCTACATTGAATATGAATTATGTATCTTAGTGTGTTGCTCCTGTAGGCCGAAATTCACCAACAGAGAGTTGTGATACCTGTAAGCCAAAGTTCACTTACAGGGGAGCCATTTCTGTAAGCTGAAGTTCACTTACAGAGGTGTCATTTCTGTAGGCCGAAGTTCACCTACAGAAAGTTATTGTGTTGTGTTTAAACTATTCCTGTAAGCTGAAGTTCACTTACAGGAGTGCTATTTCTGTAGGCCGAAGTTCAACTACAAAGAATAAGCAATATCTAGGACTAGTTCCTAGGTAATGTCGGGCTGCAGGGTGTAAATTGACACGTGAGCTCATGACCTGCATAGGACAGACATGCATCATACTTGGTTGTGCATTTCCTCTGTTATGATTGATGTATGAATGTATGCTCTCTTTGTTTGTATTCTATTCATTGTGTTTGTGTTTTATTTTCTTTTATTCTTTTGTTTGTGTTTTACTTGCTGATTTCTTAATTTCTCTATTTATCTGTATCTGATGCTACGATTTTAGGAAATTGCACGATCGGCAAAAATTCCTTCCGGCAAGTGCACCGGTTATCGTCAAGTAAAAACTCACAATAGAGTGAGGTCGAATCCCACAAGGATTGGTTGAGTGAGCAATTCGGATTAGAAGTGTGTTCTAGTTGAGCGGAATCAAGATTTAGATGAGAATTGCGGAATGTAAAATTGGCAGGAAACGTAAATGGCAAGAAATTGAAATTGCGGAATCTTAAATTGCATGAATTAAAGAGCGAGAAGCTAAATTGCTGAAATTAAAAAGGGATCGGGGTGATTGCATGAATTTAATTGCAGAATGTAAAGAGAAAGTGGTAGATCAGAAATGGGGAATTCATTGGGTTTCAGGAGATATTGAGATCTCCGAATCAAAACATTTTTATCCCTTCCTCAACCAATGCGTTCATTAAATTTTGCTTGGCAATCTTATATGATTGGATCCCAATCCCTTGGCTCACCAATTCTCTCTAAAAACAAACAAATTCCCAATCCCTTGGTTTAAATGTTCATAAGAAGAGATGACGCTCGATCACTGATTATACCACACAGTTTCATGAACCACAATTTGGTAGGATTACATGTCACAATATCCATCCAAACCCCAATCCAATTCACTGTGAGAAAGCTTCTCTAGCATGAATCCTCCATTCCTTTCCCAAGGTTCCGAAGGATTCCAATTATGGATAGTTTCTTTCCCAAGACAACTAACCAATGGAATTATATCGAGAAGCTTTCTAACAAAAATTAAAGAGAAAAGATTGAAGAAGAAGATAAAAACTATTATTGATTCATTGAATTACAATAGAGCTCCCTAACCCAATGAAAGGGGGTTTAGTGAGTCATAGCTCTGAATTCAATTACAAAAAGTATGAAAACTAGAAAAATGATCCAAAGTTTTTCCAACTAACTTAAATTCTATCCTATTTATACACTTTCTAAATTGAGCTTCTGTTGTGTTTCTTGGGCTTTGAGGCCTTTCCCTGATTTCCTTTTGCTTTGGGTTTATGATCCATAATCCTGATGAGGCTGCTGATCCAATTCTGTAACATTCATTGAGCCAACTTAGTGATAATCAAGTAATGACACATGACTCAACAAATTGAAATTCCAGACTCATCAATTCTTCAGGCCCAATCCCATAAACCATGATATTCAATTGGGTTTCATACCAGAGTACGTTTAAGTTAATGTTTGTGCTCAAATGCTAACTTAAAACTGCAATATCTTTGGCCCAGAAACCTTTTCAAATAGTGGTGTTTAAGTTGCAGTTTAAGCTTAAACTGCAACTTAAACGCCAGACACTTCCAGTGATGCCTTTTGTGGAAGCACGTTTAAGTTCCAGTTTAAGCTTAAACTGGAACTTAAACGTTGGACACTCCTGGAGGTGGTATAACTCAAGCACGTTTAAGCTTCAGTTTAAGGTTAAACTGAAGCTTAAACGTGGAAATGGAAGAAAGCAACCCTGGAGTGTGGAATGGTTGAACACGTTTAAGCTCCAGTTTAAGCTTAAACTGGAGCTTAAACGTGGAAATGAAGAAAGCAACCCTGGAGGAAAATTTTGGTCGAACACGTTTAAGCTCCAGTTTAAGGTTAAACTGGAGCTTAAACGTGGAAATGGCTCCCTGGTGCATTTCTCATTTCTGGCGTTTAACTTCCAGTTTAAGGTTAAACTGGAGGTTAAACGCCACTTTCAGCTTTTCCTCAGCTTTCATGATTTTGGCGTTTAAGCTCCAGTTTAAGCTTAAACTGGAGCTTAAACGCCACTGATAGTTCCCAGCATTATATGGCTTGGCAGTTTAAGTTCCAGTTTAAGCTTAAACTGGAACTTAAACTCCACATGTGATATTCAAGCTTCCTTTATTGATTTTGTTGCTTCCTTGCCTAGCCTCTTCTTCCCTGAAGTCATCCAAACAACTGCATCAAAGTCTTGCAAAATTTCATGAGAAATCTTCCATTCATAGCATTCAAGTAATATAACTAAAAACTCATGGAATTTGCATCAAAATCATACTGTTTGGATGGTTCATTGCTTTGTTATTCATTTAACCATTCTTGGTTACTTTAAGCTCAAGAAAATGCATAAAACAACTAAAACTAACAGAAAAATGCTAGTGAAACTAGCCTAAGATGCCTTGGCATCAGTATTTTCTGTTTACTGCTTCTCTATATTCTGTTTTTTGTCTGCTAAATAACACAGAATTAATGAACTTAACTAATAACCTCAACCCTACTAAGAACTCCCCAGTTCTTACCCCTTCTCTCTCCATTCCCCCTTCAGATGGAAGCGTGAGTACCCTTCCGTAGTTTGCTAATGACCGTTCGCAAAGAGGATTCTGCTCTGGGTAGTCTTTTGAGTCTAGAGCGAGGCTCATTTTCTATTTATACATATATACCATGAGACCAGCCGACATCTACATCCCATTTATTGACAAACTTTTTACTTAAGTCCTCTGCACGATGTTGCTATTATGTGGCCACCCAATAAAGTACTAGTGAGATGCTCTTTGACAATGTATGATCGTGCAAAAGAAAAGTAGACAAACTTCTACCTTTGATGACGTTCCACGTAACTTGAGTTTTGAAGACCTAAAACATACTTCTGCTCGCTTTAGTAGTTTATAGGGACTAGGTAAGTTTAGAGTCTAGGCTAGCTTGGGTGCTAGCTTAGGGACTTCATGAACAGGTCAGCCCCTGGGATGTTGTATGTATATATATGTATGTAATTATTATCTAGCTAAACCTAGGGGTGTTCTAACTACAGATCTATACTCTAATAAAGGCTGGATGACTAAATGTTGTTAATTACTTGAGATGTTTATAAGTGTGGTTGATTATAACTGCTTTATTTGTTATTATTTTTGAAATGGTAATGAATGATTTTGTTTATTAACTCTGAACGTTAGATTAAGCATTTTAAAAGAAAAAGAACCTCGCTAAATAACTACGCTTTTAGCAAGAATCAGGCTCAAATAATAAAAAATAGATAATAATTAGGAAGACAAGTTGGTAGCGCTCAGTTTCCGGTATGATCTAGACATACTGAAAATTGGGTCGTTACACTAAAAGCTTAGGCGTTACTTACCTCTAAACCTTTTTATTCTATACTATTTTTATTTAATATTGAGCCTTCGGAAATACGAACCGAAACTTTCACCAAGAAAACGAAGAGTCGGTACTTTAAATCATTTAATCACAAAATTATATATATCCACGTAGCATTATATACATAGACTTACTCAAAGATCCTCAAATATAATTCCTACCCTTCTAAAAACTAATATAATAAATGACGAGAGAAAAATAAAATCTAAAAACTCAACTCATAAATATAATCTGCTATGCTCCTGTAGCTCCGCACTAAACCTTCACACTTGTAGGTGGAAAGGGTGGAAATAGAGGATAAGAACTGGGGAGTTCTAAGTAGGGTCGGAGTGTAGAGTTATATTCATTTTATATATACTTGGTCCGCAATAACAGTCAACAAAGTACAATCCAATTCAACAATTATAGTACACAGAATCCAATCACAAGCACACACAATCATAGAAAACACAATCCCAAACAAGTATGCAGAAACAAGTATGACGAATGTCTAGTCCTATACAGGCCATAAGCTCATGTGTCAGTTTGTTGCCCGATTCCCAACACTGGTCCTAAGATAAGCGTCTCATACCGCCGTCCTTATCTCAGCCAACGTCCCCTCCATGAGCATTACGTATCGCCATCCTCATGGGGGAACCTTCCTTATAGTATCAAGTGAGCGTTACGCATCGCCATCCTCACTAGACACTTGGCACTTATGCCTAACATCAATCAATTTCTTTTCAATCTTCGATCTCTACTTTACTGTGGTAGAGATCCCTTTAATTAATACCTTATTTTCTATCTGCTCTACTGTGGCAGTGATCCTTTCACTAAATATGTCCTTCTCATTTTGTTTTTATTCTTTTAAAACCAAAATCAGCTCTTTGTGACATTCTCCAAAACCTTTTAAAACAATTTCACTTAGACCAATTCTTATTTTAAAAGACAAAGAGAAATTATTTATTAGTTAAACCTGTCAGCAAGGCCTCTAGACTTTAGGGGAGCGACAACCAATCTCATTTTCTTGAGTTCATTATAAATCCTTAACAAATAATTGTTTTCTTTTATCAAATAAAGTTTCTAAATCAAATCAAAATCAAATCATACAAATTATAAGTTCCGAATTAATTTTAAAACCAAAACCAATCCCAATTTCATCCTTAAAACTAATTCTTTAACTTTTTCCAAGACATCGTAAAACGAAATCATTGTATCAAAATTCAATTACTTTTAAAGTTCACTAAAACTCCTCCGAATGAAATTCTTAAGTCAAATTCAAAACATAAACTCTTTTCATATTTAAATCAACCTTAAAACATAATACTTTTTTTTAAATAATTTAAAGTCATAAACTAATTCTTTTTAAAATAAATCGAACTCAAAACACATACTTTTCTTAAATGAATTAAACTCGAAACATAAGTATTTTTCTTAAAAAAATCAAACAATATAGCTTCTCAAATCCAATCTTTTTCTAAATAACATTTCAAAAAAAGTCTTAAATTTTTTAACAAAAGTTCGGCAACATCTCCCATAAAACTTGGACTTTGCTACCCTTCTCGAGTCCCATCCTAACTATTTCTCAAACTTTTTCAAATCATTTCTAATAAATCAAAACCATTTCTAATATCAAAACATTTATAAAATCAAAACAATTAAAAATCAAACTGCCTCCAAAATAAAACCATTTTCATATCTTAAATCATGTTATCAATTCATCAATTCATTTCTTATTGAATCTCAATGCCATCATCAAACTTCATCAATTCTACTTGATCACCAACAACATTCCAGCCCCGAATTCATCAAAATAATTCGGTTATTGACTCCATTTAAACCGACCAAACCCTAAACTAATCACAAATATAAATATATCACAAAAATTCAACATAAATTCAGTCAAATTCAATCAACAATCAATCACAACATCAATTTACTAATCTAATACCAATTTAACCGATGATAAATTACCAACACCCTACCTCTGTACAAAATCAAAATTAACAAAACCTCTGGAGAAGCTTTTTGATCGAGCTGCTGAAGAAGAAAATGCCAGAAATTATTTGTGCCTCCTAGAACTCCATTTGGCCTAAATCAAGGGGAAGGGGAGCTATGCCACCGTCAACTTCCACCGAACAAAAGTGACACCAACACATAGAGGAGGAAGATACGAATACTTTCATCGGATTAGAGTTTTTATTGGAGTTACGGATTTCAAAAAACAAATGCCAAAAGTCGAAAATTCCATGGTTTCTCATTCTCTCTCTCACACGGCCATTCTTTCATTTCTTTCTCAATGAAGCATGCATGGCTGATTTGAAAATGAGAATGATGATTATTGACGGTAATAATAATGATTTAGTTAGTTTGGTTACACACGGGGAACTGGGTGTCATGCATGAGCCACGCGTCAAGTTATAAAGCTGTTGAGTCAGCGGTTCAAGTTATAAATATCTTAAATAGATAACTATGAAAGCTGGATATATTAAAACACAAGTAATAATATATATGAGTTACTAATATAAATGACATTAGTAACATAACGATAAAAGATATACGGCGAAGCATTAGTAAAGCTAAACTCACCGAAGAATACCGATATTTACAATAGTTATAAAATTAATTTAATTATTTATAACAAAGTAGTTTCTAAAAATAAGAAACTCCAATTTATAAAATAAATTATAACTTATTTATATTTATATTTTCAAAAATGTGAGTTGTTACACCTATCATGCGACTTTTTGGCCCTTTCCTTGTAGAGCTTGGCGTTCTCAAGTGCAAAGTGCCTGAACTCATTGATGAGTCCATATTTGACGATAAATTTTGGCTTAAATTGGACAGATTTTATCACATAAACTCACACTTAACCACAAAAATAGCATACTTTTGTGATTTCTCCCTAATTTGGACCTAAATGTGAAAACACGCATTTTTGTGCTTAAATTGAGCAATTTAAATCCACTTTTATGCCATTTAATGCCATGACATGTTTTGTTAAGTGATTTAAGCTCAATTAGGGAAGAATGGCTTGATAGAACTAGAAGGAAGCATGTAAAAAGAGAGAACACATGAAGAAAACAAGGGAGAAGAACACACTGAAATGTGCGTATGCACAACCTCTGTGCGTACGCACAAGTGGCAAAATCAGCAAGTGTGCGTACGCACACATCTGCGCATACGCACAAGTCCCTGCGTAATAACTTCATTAATCAAGCACGTGGCTTGCGATTTTGGGGCTCTTTGGCCCAATTTTGGAAGTGTTGAAGCCATCTTGGAGTGCTATATGAAGGGGACTTCATTCCATATCAAAGCATTAGCTTAGGGAGCTCACTTAGACATTAGAAAATGCATTAGGAGTAGGAGTAGTGTGGATTAGAAAATTCTCTCTTAGGATTTTTATTAGAGTTTCATTGTAGAATTTTATAGTTTTAATTTTGATCTTCGATTTTGCTCATCTCTTTGTAAGTACTCTTTAATTCCATCTTTAATTACACTGCTTTTGTTACATTTTGCTCATTGTTTGAGTTATTTTGTTAATATATGCAATTTTGGTTTCTTGAAATTTCGGTTGATGAATTTTGTCATTTATGATTTCTATTTGCTTGATTGCATGTTTATTGTTGATTTTGTGAATAGTTTGGTTATAGTTTTCATTTTCCTTTGCAATTTCCTATGTTTTGGTTTTATGCCCGCTAAATGTTTGTGAAAATACCACTTAGTAATTTTGAGTAGATTTTCACACCTTGGCTTGGAAAATGAGTTCCTAGGATACCAGAGTTATAATGTCTGACATTTAGTGGTAATTATTCTTGAATAGTTAGTTGGCTCTTGTTTCCATTGACGCTAGCTTTTTGCAAAGTTAATTGGTAAGTTAGCTAGGACTTATGGATTAAGGTCAATTATGCTTGCTTGACTTACTCCTTGATGTTAGGGGTTGACGAAGCGAGATTGACTCATCATAGTTGCCATAGTTGTGGTTATGACGATGATAGGATTCCTTAATTCCCATTCCCAAGTCAAGACTCATTTATGTATTTATAGCATTTTCACTAAGTTTTGATCTTGTTCCCTTTTAATTTGCTTTACTTTCCTTTCTGACTATTTGTTAGTTTTTTTATATCTTAGTTCTTTTAATCTTTTCGTTTTATGCTTACAAAACCCCCCTTTTTTTCTTACAACCAAAGGTGTGCACCTTAATTGCATTGTCCGAGGGAGAGGATCTGAGATTTAATTACTCTCGGTTAATTTTATTTGAATTAAACTTTGATAGTGGGAGTTGGTTGCCAATTTGTTCTATACTTGCAATGCAAATCATTTTTAAGTGAAAAAACCTGAACTGGTGCAATCTCCACTTATCAAGTTTTTGGCGCCATTACCGGGGAACAATGCAATCGGTGTCATGTTTTTGGTTGTTGTAAATATGTCAATAGTGTAAATAGCCTACTTTTTGGTTATTTGTTTTTTTTTTTTGTTAATACTTACGTGTTTATTTTTCTTGTTTATTGATGTCTTTTGCTTTTGTTTTCTACTTTTTCTATGAGTTGTCACCCTCATTGCTTGGAGTTTGGTTGTGATCATATTGTAGGGTGTGATGGATTCAAGTTGTGATTGCATTATGGAATGGGAGAATCAATTGAGGGAGGAACCAATTACATATGAGCAACACTCATGACAACCACCTCCCCCATGCTACAATGAACCAAACCCTCCCCAATCTGCATACGAAACCCAAAGATATGAATGATACCCCATACACAACACCAAATCACCAAACCTTCAAGCACCATACCCTCTACCTACATGCAATTCGAATGTTTCCACACCTTGCCACTAACCATATGAACCATCACCTCCTTATACACAACCTTAATACCCTCACCCACATGACATACCTTCCAACTATACAACCTTTCTCCCAAATAATGTACCTCCTTTCTCATAGTAATGTGAAATTTTCCAACCATTGCCCCACGAACAACAAGACCTTCAAGCTTTTCTCCAGGAGCAAGAAGAATTTTGAAGGAAGCAAGGGGAGTTCATGGCTACCATAGCCAAAGCAGTAAACCGCTTGGCCTTACTATGCTCAAGCAATCAAGACATTCCCCTTGAGGAACGTGCAAGGTCAACTAAGGAGTGTACTGGGGAGGAGAACATGGAGGCTAAAAGACATGAAGTGGAGTTGAGGCTAGAGTCGCAAGAGGAGGAAGGTAAAACAATTGAATCGGAAGTGGTGAATGGAGAATTAAGGGAATTTGATCAAGAAGTGGATTCCATCATCCATGATTTTTTGTATACTTTGGTCAATCCCCTCAATGATCTTGAGGAACCCTTCTCTTTTGAGTTCGAGAGAGATATAGAAGTAGACCTCACACAACCTCCAAAATATGGATTGAATGATAATGAGGAACGTTTAGAGGAGATTGGTGAGGAAGAGATAGACAATCAAGAAGTGAGAAGTTTCATGCAAGAGTTCACAAGAGCGACTCCATTCCAAAAGCATATTAACTAGATAACAATTTCCTTAAAAAGCTTCATCGGTCCACATCAATATGCTATCTTGGAAACGGATCATCAACTTAAGATCCTTCTTGAAGTGTTCAACAATAAAGATATGGGTGTTGGTTGCCAAAGGAGTTCAAGGCATAAGTGGTGCAAGGTTCAACTAGGAGGAGTCCAACATTTAAGTGGGTGCCTCAAACGTGATTTAGAGGTTGTTCATCCGAGTACAAGAGCAAATATGAACAAGGGGATGACCGGGAAACCAAAATGTGGGATCCGGGCATACATTTCTACAACCAACAATCTTGGGTCCTAATTGCTTGCTTAAGGTTGCTTGAGATCCCGAAGGATTTTGGATCCCGGAGGATTTTGTACTTCTTTTAGGATCTTGGAGGATTTTGGAAGAGGAAGCATGGTTGGCAACTCAAGGATGGATGAAAGCACAAGCCTCCTTGATGTGAGTAACGAAGAGAGAACTATTGTATAGTTTAGAATCGATCAAAAGCAAGACTCAATCCATTGGTAGTATAGTCTAAACCAACAATGAACTCTCTAGATCAAATGTCAAAATTCAAAATACAATATAAACTGAGAGTACTTAAACCTCGGGTCATTCTCCTTAAGACGCAATTGAAGTGTTATTTCTTTGGTTGTTAAGGCAAAAGGGGGTTTTCAAGGAAGAAATGAAAGATTAAAAGAACTTAAGAAATAAAAGAACTAAGAAATGATCAAAATTGGAATTAATGCAATTAAAGAGAAGGCAAGATAAAAAATAGCAAAAATGCAAGATATGCAATAAAGAGCCTTGACTTGGGAATGAGAATCCAAGGGATCCTATCATTGCCATAACCACAACTATGATAATTATGATGAGTCAGTCTCACCTAGTCAACCCCAACCATTGAGGAGTAAGTCAAGCAAGCATAATTGACCTTAATCCATAAGTCTTAACCAACTTACCAAATTAGTTGATAGAAGGCTAGCGTCAATGGAAACAAGAGTCAACTAACTACCCAAGAATTACCACTAAATGTCGGACATTATAACTCTAGTATCCTAGGAATTCAACCCACAAGCCAAGGTATGAAGATCTACTCAAAAACTAAGGATGGCATTTTCCCAAACACCTTGTGTGCATAAAAGTAAAACATGGAAAATTGTAAAGGAAAATAGAAAACTATAACCAACTATCAACAAAATAAAACATAAACAAGCAATCAAACATAAAGAGAGCATAAAACAGTAAATTCATTAATCGAAACTTCAAGAACTCAAAATTGTAATTATAAACAAGTAACTTGAACCAAGGCAAATGAAAGTAATTGTGCTATAATTAAAGAGGAAATTGAGAGTACTTACAATTAAAGAGGCAAAATCAAAGATCAAAGCTTGCTATAAAATACTACAATTGAAATGGAAACTGAAACCCTAAGAGAGCAATGCTACACTACTCTTACTCCTACTCCTAATTACTCTCTAAAACTATCTAAGTGAGCTCTCTTGAATTGTGTTAAACCCCCCTTCATATAGCACTCCAATTCAGCCTTCAAGCCTTCCAAAATGGGCAAAAAGGACTCAGAAAACGCGCTGCATGTGTTTCATTAATGAAATCAGGTGTTGGGTCCTGTGCGGACGCACAGACATGTGCGTCCACACGCTCGGCTGAAAATCTTCCTGTGCATACGCATAGGTGCTCGTGCGGACGCACACATGAAAGTTCTTGCTTGTGCATACGCACGCGGGGTTGTGCGCATGCACACCTCGCTGTGTGTGCTTTTCCTTATTTTTTTCATGTTTTCTCCCTTGTACATGCTTCCTTCCACTTTTGGCCATCCATTCTTGCCTTTAAGGCCTGAAATCACTCACAAACCATATCACGGCATCGAATGACATAAAAGTGGAATTAATTTGCTCTATTAAAGCACAAAATAGCATGTTTTCCCATTTAGGATCAAATTAGGGATCAAACAAAAAAGTATGCTATTTTGGTGCTTAAGTGCGAGTTCATATACTAGAATCCATTCAAATCAACCCAAAATATATCGGAAAATATGGACTCATCAATTCCCCCACATTTAAACAATAGCATGTCCTCATGTTAAACCAACATGGAAGATAATCAAAGGGGTAATCAACTTATTAAATGCAACTATCTATATGCATGCAAGCATGTATATGCTATATATCTATTTATCTATAATGTCCTATTGATTTGGTGAAAACAAGCAAGCGATCCAATTCCAAGCAAGTATAAACAAGATAGGGCTAAGCAAAGAATTTATTCAATGCAAACAAGATCTAGAGAATTGATTCACTTATCAAAATTAAGCAACTCGCAAGAATGCATGATAAAGAGAGGTGGAAACATAGAATTGAGTAATTGAACCCTCAATAGGTGTGTATACACTCTGATCACTCGGTGTTTAGAGTTTCAATCACTCAAGTCTCTTCTAATCATGCTTTCAAGGAATTGCTTTTCATCTAACAATCAACAATAAATGATGCATGAATGCAATTATCATGAGGACTTCATACGGTTGTAATGGGGTTAGGGTAAAGGTGGGATATGTATGGTTAAGTGGACTAAAATGGTTGAATCCTTGATTAGTTTAAGCTCCACATCAACCTATATCAACCAATTTGAAACGAAGATGCAATCCTAGCCTTCCATCATTTCTAATTCACTAACATTCATGTATGCTTTTCACAAGGATACCCCATATGCAATTCTTTATTCATTTGTTTACTATTCAGGGTGACTTTGCATCCCTTTATATGATGAAGAGTTTCTTTTTTTGAATGAAAGTAAATTGCATATGGTTAAGTAATTCATATATGAATGTTCCCATTTTCCAAAATTTTCAATAAATATCCAAAAGTCATATTTTTAATCACTACCATTGTTTCCCAATATTCCCCCACGCTTAAATGTAACACACCCCTTCAACCTAAGCTAATCAAGGATGCAATCCAAGGTTATTCATGGTTTTTTGCTTATGGTTGTAATGTGGTGATATTAAGAACAATGGGGCTAAATAAGGCTCAAAAAGGGTTAACAATGGTAGATATAAAGGGTAGGTCTATATGGGTTAGTGAGCATATGCAAAGATGGCCTCAATCATACTCAATGCAATTCAAAACATCAATCATTAGAAATAAAGAATCAAGCAAAACTAAGATCACAATCAATGAACAAAATTAGTGGTAAGATATGTAACTACTCATTCAAGCTCAAAACTCACAAGGTATATGTTCTTTGCTCTTCTATGTTCCGTAAAGCCATTCAAGCAAGTTTGAAAAACTATTTTCGAATCAATTCAATACCCAAAATTGTTGGAAAGTCATGTCATTTTTCACCAAAATTATTCCCTATATATGTATGTATGTATGTTGTAATGGATTCAAAATTTTTCAAAATTTCCTAGCTCTTTCCCTAATTTTCAATGAGCAAAAAGTAACATGAACAATTAAGATCAAGAAAAACCAGGCATAAGCTATTCACATCATCCAATCACAATCTATATCTATACTATATACCATGCAATATCAAATGAAACATGTATATATATACCCAAAATAAAAGTGCAATAGCCAAAGTACTATAAACATCCGCAAAAGCATAATAAAAACAGAAGTAGCTTGTAACGACCCAATTTTCAATATGTCTAGATCATATCAGAAACTGAGCGCTACTAATTTGTCTTCTTAATTATTATCTATTATTTATCATATGAGCCTGATTCGTTGTTAAAAACATAGTTAATTTGCGAGGTATTTTTTTTTTTGAAAATATTTGGTTTAATAGACGAAATCATTCATAATCATTCCACAACTGATAACAGATAAAACAGTTATAAACAACCACACATAAATACATCACAAGCAGTTAATAACATTCAGTGATCTAGCCTTTATTTAGGTATAGACTTTTAGTTAGAACACCCCTAGATATAGCTAGGTAATAACTATATACATATATACATACAATATCCCAGGCCCTGACCTGTTCAAGAAGTCCCTAAGCTGGCACCCAGGCTAGCCTAGACTCTATACTCACCTAGTCCCTCTAAATTACTAAAGCGAGAGAAAGTACATTCTAAGTCTTCAAAGCTCAAATCAGGTCGAATGTCATCAAAAGGTGGAAGGTCGTCTACTACTCCTCTGCACGATCATACATTGCCATATGACGTCCCATTGGTACTCTATCAAGTAGCCACACAACAGGAGTCTCGTACACAGGATTTAGGCTAAAGTGCGCATACGAATGGGGTATAGATGTTGGCTGGTCTCACAGTATATACATATAAACAGGGAACAAGATTCACACTAGACTCAGAAGACTACCTAGAGCGGAATCCTTTTTGCGTACGATCATCAGTGAACTACGGAAGGGAACTCATGCTTCCATCTGAAGGGGGAAGGGAGAGAGAAGGGGTAAGAACTGGGGAGTTCTTAGTAGGGCCGGGGTTATTAGTTAAGTTCATTAATCTGTGTCGCTTAGCAGACATATGGTAGAATATAGAGACACAGTAAACAAAAGACAGATGAATAGAAAAAATAGAGTAAACTGAAAATATATCACAAACAGAAGAATATAAGAAAGTAAAACACAAACACAGAGAATAGAATACAAACAAGAAAAGCATACATTCATACAACAATCATAATAGAGGAAATGCACAACCAAATATGATGCATGTCTGTCCTATGCAGGCCATGAGCTCACGTGTCGGTTTACACCCTGCAGCCCGACATTACCTAGGAACTAGTCCTAGATATGGCTTATTCTCTGTAGGTGAACTTCGGCCTACAGAAATAGCACTTCCGTAAGTGAACTTCGGCTTACAGGAATAGTCTAATAATAACACAACAACTTTCTGTAGGTGAACTTTGGCCTACAGAAATAACACCTCTTTAAGTAAACTTCGGCTTACAGAAATAGTCTAATCACAGCACAACAACTTTCTGTAGGTAAACTTCGGCCTACAGAAATAGCACCTCTGTAAGTGAACTTCGGCTTACAGAAATAGCGCCCCTGTAAGTGAACTTTGGCTTACAGGTATCACAACTCTCTGTAGGTGAATTTCGGCCTACAGGAGGAACACCCTGAGATACACAATTGATATTCCCTGCAGGTGAACTTCGGCCTACAGGAATAGCAACTCACTGTAGGTGAACTTGGGCCTACAGGACCTCTAGGGCCAACAGAAAAGCAGTAAATGAACATATAATAGAATATCATGCCATAAGGCTTAAGTCTTTATGATATTACTCTTTTCTCTTTGTCTATTTACTCTGTTCTTATTACTCTTTTCTGTGTATCTCTTTACTCTGCTCTGGTTACTCTTTTCCTTTGTTTAACGTATGTATTTAAAGCTTATGTAAATTTCGGTATGAATAGTTAGCCTGTCCCAAGTATAGGTTCATTAAGTCTATACTGAAATAGTTTAACTTTTCATATAATACCTAACCCTAGCCGCAACTCAAGGACTAACTATGTTACTCTAGTTCGTTCACTAATCCTCGTCTCTTTTTTTGTCTTTAAAACTTTACAGACTTTTCTTTGGTTTTTATCTTTTCTTTAACTTTTTATCTTTCCTTTATCTTTGCCTCACTAATATGTTCTTACCACTCCCTAAGTGTTTTATGAAGGTAATTATGAGATTCTGCACTTAAAGTTGTCTTTCTAAAGCTTTTACAAAAAACCGCCTTTTTTGTATTATTTTATTATTTTATTATTTTTATTAAAATATTATTTTTAATTAAATATTATTATTTAATATTTTATTATTATTTATTATTTTATCATTAAATTTTCAAAAATTACCCCACTGTAACCTTTAACCTTTAAAAATTAACTTTTTACCACCCGTAACTTTTAATATTTCTACTTTAACCACCTTAACTTTCAGAAATTACAAAATAACCCCTCAAACACCAAAATAATTACAACCTTGCCCTTTTCAAGATCTAAAAGGTGTTCTTCAATGTTCTTCATCACAGTCAAAGTGTTCTTCATGTTCTTCATAAATTCTTCAGATTCTTTCTTTGTTTTTACCCGTTTTTTAATCTTTTCAGCACCCGATTTTTACCAAAATTCATAATAAATTCCCAGCCACCAAAACCCCATCTTTTCCACATGATTTTAACACAAATTGAACCCCAATTTAAAGGTTTGGGTTTGAAATTCCAGCAACCACAAGAACATGCATTCATAGCTTGAATATCATCAAATTTCATCAAATTTTCACCAAAATTTCAACAAGAATCACTCATATAAACAATCAATTTCAAGAACAGCCAAACCATATCATAATCACACAACTCAAACACAATCAATCAAGATTAAATTCATCAAATCTTACCTGGTTTTGCTGCTCCTAATTCAGATATGTCCTTAGGTGGTCCTTAAGCACTTTTTCCTCCTAAATCACATCAAGAACAACTTTAAATCCAAAAACCCTCAGCTGATCAAATCTCTCTCAGAATGTTAGGAAGGGATATCTCACCTTATACTTGCTGGAAATTAACGTTTCTTGGCCCTCAAGTCAAGTTAAGCATGATTCCTAAGGAAGAACATCCAGAAAACACATATTTTGCATGGTTTTCCTTGAAAACCGAATTGAAGAGGGAGGGAGACAGACATCTCACCTTATTTCCAGCCTTGATATGTTATATGGTTATGTAGAGGAAGAAGAGAGGATAATTTTGGTGAAATCGGAGATTTGATTTGAGTTTTAGTTCAGAAGAAATCAAGCTTTGAAGATTAAGTGTTCATGAAAGTTTCTCTCTTCTCTCTCTTGCTATTTTCGGCCAAAATGAAGAAATGAGACAGCCTTGGAGTGTCTTGGGGTATAGGGTGAGTTTTGATTGGTTGGCTTGGAGGTGGATTAAAATAATATTAAAATATCTCAAGTGTATAACTACTAAAACTAGGTGTATCGGAACACTTGTAAAAACATCTCTAAAAACTATTTTCTGAGCTACTAGCATAAATGAAACTAGTAACATATTTATTATGAGAATAGAACTAGTATGATGAGGCCTTAGCATTGCTAAAGTCATCAGAGAGTGCTAGTGCTAAGCTGCACCTGTAAGCTGTGAACCCGGTTAAACCGATTTTCTGTTTTTAACGAAAACTGACCAGGTAACCTTATAATATCATTCAAGCAACTTCTAATACTGATATAAAGATAATATTATACTATTATCTCTCTTCTCTCATGAATCGAGTCCGGTTCGTCAAACTGAGACTATTTACGAAAATCAGAATTAAAACTCCTAACCAATATGGTTCAAAAACTAGGTTATTCGTGACTGCGTTATCGAGCTTGCCTCAGAAAAGATTCTATCTTAAAGATTACATAATGACAATGAGGATTGAGATACTTGATGATATATCAAAGGTTCTCCCCTTACTGATCTTCCGGAGTTTTCCGTACTTTCAGAAAAGATCTCGCGTACTCGAAAATCATGGTTGTTACATAGCTAAATGACAAGTGTTTGGAAGAGAGTATGTACACTCAAAAATAGAAGATCCTCCCCCGCGCTTAAGTCATGCACTGTCCTCAGTGCCCAAAACAGTCAATCGTGGGAGGGGGGTGATGACATGTCATCATGTCATGTTTTTCTATGCTTTTTCATACAAGAAATTGATGATTTATGCTTAAATATTAAATGCTTTTATGCTTAAATGGTATATTTCTTTGATATTTTGATTTTATAAATTTTGTAGGAAATAAGAAGAATAAGAAGCAAAAAAGCACAAAATAAGCTAAAAAGAAGAAAAGAGGAATTTTGGGCACGCTTTGAAGATTGAGCACGCTTTGGAAAGCGTGACCTAAGGAAATAAAAATGTGGCAATCAAGGAAACAAAAGCGTGACATCAACCAAGGGAGCAAGGCCTATAGCGTTAAGTGAACTCACTTAACTGAGCGCTACAAGGAACCAAAGAAATCAAGGGCGCTCAGTTAACTAAGTTAACTTTATCGGGCTCCTCATGAAAAAGAAATGCAAGGCGCAATAACAAGAAAGGGGGGGCAACCAAGTTTCGAACCTTGCACTTGAGGGACAAAAGAAGTGCTACTACAAGGCTTGGGAAAGGAAAATAAGCTCAAATAGCTCAGCAAGAATTCAAACAAGGGAGCTCACACTCAAGGCAAAGGCGCTACAAGGAATAGAGGCAAGGGCGCTCAGTTATGTTACTTCACTAAGCGCCACTCTTCAAAGGAAAATGGGCACCTAAATGCTTCCACCAAGGCTCGAAGGTGAGCCTCATTCCACAACAAAGGAGCGCTTAGTTCACTCTATTCACTGAGCGCTATACATTACCACCTTGTGCAACAAATTGGGCGCTGAATTGCTTCCCTCAAGGCAAAAAGGTGGAGTCCTTCTCAAGGCACAAAGGGCGCTCAGTTTCCTTTGTTAACTAAACACTGCACTCTTCAAGGAATGGGCATGAAATGGGAAGGCCGAGGCTCGAAGCTGGGAGCCTCATTTGTAAGCCAAGGAGCGCTCGGTTAAGTGCATTCACTGAGTGCTACACTTATGCTTGGCACAAGGAGCTTGGTGCGCAACAAATTGCAAGGAAACAAGGCATTGGGCGCTTAGTTAAAACACCCAACTGAGTGCTCCCCTGGAAGATTCCCACACACCAAACCAACTTGAATCAAGCAACCTTGACCCTTGCCTCCAAACCAATTGAACCAAGGCCATCCGGATCCACTCTTCCTCAAATCCAAAGCAAGCAAAGCCCTTTATCATCACTCAAAGGCACAAGAGATAGTTAGAATAGAAATTTCATTTAATTATAATTTGTTTTTAATTTCACTTTCCTTTTCATTTTTGTAAAAAGCCTATATAAGGCATCATTATCATTTTTGTAAGGAGGCTGGCTCTAATAGAGAGAAGTAGGATTAGGAGTAGGATATAGAGCTCTTTGTTTAAATTTTTCTTTGTGAATTTGAGAAGTGGAAATCAGATCTTGGTTTTTTTTCTTTCTGTTTCATTTTCCTTCCTCTGCAGTTTCCTTCCTGTTTTAATCGAGAGAGCAAGTGAGCTATTGGCTTTCTTTTTGTTTTTACTGTTTCATTGAAATTGTTAATTTCTCTTTGAGATTTCAAAATTGATCTAAGTCTTCTTGCTGATTTCCTCTTCTGCTACTTTTACTTTTCTGCAATTATACACTTCTGTTTACATTGAGCCTGAATTTAAATCTTCTGTTCCATTTACCTTGAATTTACTTTCCTGTAATTTAAATCTTTTTGTAAGTGTTCTGAGTTCTGAGCTATTGCTTCCTTTAATTTTCAGCACCCAGCCCCCCTTTACATTTAATACAATTTACATTTATTGTCATTTAAGATTTTGCCAATTTACTTTTCTTTCTCTTTAAGCTTCTACCAATTTAAGCTTCTGTCCACTTTACTTTCTGCAATTTACAATTCATTGCAATTTACATTCAGTTGCTTCAATTTCACTTCAATTCACCAATGTTAGCTTGACTAAACTAATCACCCACTAAAGTTGCTTGATCCATCAATCCCTGTGGGATCGACCTCACTCTTGTGAGTTATTACTACTTGATGCGACTCAGTACACTTGCCGGTGAGTTTAGGTGTGGAATCCAATTCCAACCCATCAAGTTTTTGGCACCGTTGACGGGGATTGATTAGATCGACAATGATTAAGTGGGTGAGAAGTCTATATCAAGCATTTTTTTGTTTTGTTCTCTATTTTAAGTTGAAACCAAGGTGTTTGTGTTTTTGCCTCACTAAGAAATTCTCATCTCTAATATGAGTAATTTCAATTTTCACTGGTTGTGTGTTTTACAAAACTCAAATGGAGTTCAACTCATCTTATGATCAAACAAATTTTATGGGATATTATCCACCATCACTAATCTCTAATGGTGGCTGGGAAGGGAAATGCAATGATTCACATTCTAATTATTCAAGGACATTATCACTTGATTGTGCTGCCAGAGCATACTTGGAAGATTGTTCATCACTTGATTTTGCCTCAACACAAAGTTTCCTCCAAGATCCATACAAGTCATCCCACCAACCACAAAATTCATCCCACAACTCACAAAACTCATTCTACACCCCTCAACACAACTTCACTACAACACATCCATGTCACCAAAATTACTCTCAACCTTCATCTCTTGAACTAGCAGTTGAGGATTACCCTCAATGGTCCAAAGAACCCTTAGAAAACCGATGCCAAGCCATTGAAATACACAGACAACTCGTGGAAAGACACACACAATCCCAATCCTGGAAAGAAATTCTCTTCAAGAAGATGAATAGGCCCTTAGAGAAAACAAGAAGGAACTTAAAACCAACAAACAGTGAGGATGAAGACCAATTTGTGGGTGAGGAAGTGGAAAAACAAGAACAAAAGGTCCCTGTGTCAAGTGAAGTTGTAATGAAGGATGAGGAACATAAGCCAAGGATTTTATATTCACAAAAGCTAATTGAAGTGACAATAGAACATGAAGATTCCATCCCAAAGGACTTAATGGAAAGTCATGAAGAAGGAGTGAAGGAAGACAATCAAGAGAAGTTACATTCAATTAAAGCAGAAAAGTGCACAGAGGAAAGGCTCATGAAACCACTAATTCAAGAGGCTCTTGATGATGAAATCACTCCAATAATCATACAACAACCAAGTCTTGAATCCAAAGAAGTGAAGGCAACTAACAAGAGCACCAATCCTGTCCCTGATCCAGCAAGCAAGCTCAATCAAGCCATGTACAAAAGGAAGCTTGCTGAGAAGAGACCAAGAAAGGGGACAATAGTTGAATCTTCTCCCCTCTTGAGGTCATTCCTATTAACAAATTGGAAGAAGAGGAAGAAAGTGAAGAACAACATGTCAAGCTAATGACACTAAAAGAGCACTTGTTGGGAGGCAACCCAACCTTGGGTAACATTTCATTTCTTTGATTTTCTTTCCTTGTCTTGTTTAAATTTCAATAAATTGGCATATGATTACATTCTAAGTTTGGTGTTTCCCTGCAACAATTTGTTTTCCATCTTTCTGGATGATTGCATCAAAAATGAAAGTGTCACACTAAGATTATAAATTTGGCGTGCCACTTAATTCTCTATGCAAATCATTAAGCAACACCACTTGTCTGCATAATCATAATGCCTTTGCAGTGTTATTTTTCTTTTGGTTTGACACTTTATTATTCTGTTTACTTTAGTTATTTCTTTGTTTTTAATGCTTTCACTTATTTTGCTTCTTAACTATTTTTGTTAATACATCACCAAGAGATCCTTATTCATGACAGATTCTTGGCTTGGTGATTGTACTTAACATATAACAGTTTCATTTGCTTAGTTTTAGATCAAACAAATTGACATATGGTTGCATTCTAATATAGCAACAAAATTTGGTTCTAATATTTACTAAATACTTACATCAATTCCAAGGGAAAGTGTCACACTAAGTTTGGTGTGCCACTCATTCTTTATGCAATGTATCATGCACGCCGTGTTAGTTTTACAATCACAATGTCTTTGTTTCTCTGTGCCTTGATTGTTATCTTTAATTCTGCTTGCTTAAAACACATGTGCTGCTAACATTTCATTGTGTAAGACATTCATGATCCATCTTAGTCCCATGGCCATTGTTCTAATTGTTGCTTGAGGATGAGCAAGTATTCTGAGTTTGGCAAGGGAAGGAGAGGAATGGGAGGAAACTGACAATAATAGAGAAGATGAATTACAAGGTTGTAAATTTCCTTTTCTTCTCATTTACTTCCAGCACTTTAAACTACATGATTGTCTTTATCTTCTCTGTATGCATGTGTGGTATGAATAAGCATAGCCTGAATTTTGATTGTAATATGTTTCTGTGACATTATGACTACCAACTTGACTTTTGCGAATTCAAAAGCAATAAAGCATCATGATCATAAACAAAAAAGGAATTAAAGAAGAACTTAGCATGTACAGACAAGTATTGGAAGGCTAGTATGGTTAATTATTGCTCAATTGCATTGGATTTTATTTAATTGAAGTTTTCATCTAGGACATTTTGTGAAATCTTTTGAAATCATGAAAACCTTGAAGAAGCAATTGCAAATTAAGGCAAGAAAAGAAAAAGGGAAAGAATGAGAAAGCTGAAGGCTCTGAGTACCAATGACAATTCTATTGTTAAGTACTTGTGGTGTTTATGTATCAAGTAAAAAGTTTGAAAACAAAACACTTAGAAGTCAAGGCAAAGCTCAAGTGCATGAGCACTCCCTCAAAACTCAAGGTTCTGAGCATCAATGATTAGAGAGTCAAGAAAAGAAACAAATAAGCTTAATGAAGTCCTCTACTTCAATGCTTGTGGTGCTTATGTATCAAGTGGTCATACTTGAAAATAAAGCATTTAGAATCGTAGCTTTGTTATCAACTCATAGGGCAAAGCACCCAAAAGGAGAAGCTAATAAGAAAATCAAAAGCTTGTTTCAAGGAAGAAATATAAGGAAAAGATTTCATAAATTGAGCTAGATAGAAGCATCAATCATTTATATTTCTTTTGTGATTGTAGCATGCATAGAAAACTAGCCTAATATGAACATTAACTTGCTATTCTTCTCACCTTGGATTGTCAATTTCTATTGCATGATTCTTTTCTTGCTTGGGGACAAGCAAGGTTTAAGTTTGGTGTTGTGATGACATGTCATCATGTCATATTTTTCTATGCTTTTTCATACAAGAAATTGATGATTTGTGCTTAAATATTGAATGCTTTTAAGCTTAAATGGTATATTTCTTTGATCTTTTGATTTTATAAATTTTGTAGGAAATAAGAAGAAAAAGAAGCAAAAAAGTACAAAATAAGCTAAAAAGAAGAAAAGAGGAATTTTGGGCACGCTTTGAAGATTGAGCACGCTTTGGAACCATAGGCCACACTTTGGAAAGTGTAACCTAAGGAAATAAAAACGTGGCAATCAAGGAAACAAAAGCGTGACATCAACCAAGGGAACAAGGCCTATAGCGTTAAGTGAACTCACTTAACTGAGCGCTACAAGGAACCAAAGAAAGCAAGGGCGCTCAGTTAACTAAGTTAACTTTATTGGGCTCCTCATGAAGAAGAAATGCAAGGCGCAATAAAAAGATAGGGGGCAACCAAGTTTCGAACCTTGCATTTGAAGGGACAAGAGAAGCGCTACTACAAGGCTTGGGCAAGGAAAATAAGCTCAAATAGCTCAGCAAGGATTTGAACAAAGGAGCTCACACTCAAGGCAAAGGCGCTACAAGGAATGGAGCAAGGGCGTGATAGTGAGAATCGTGTTGGTTAGGAATTTCTCTTATAGAAAGAAGAATTTATTTGTAAGCATAGCTCCAAACCAACAAACAACTCTCGCATCAAATTAAATTTGGTTGTCACAAGTACAAACCCCAAATGAAAATTAACCGAAGTATTTAAAATCCGGGTCGTCTCACGAGGATGGCAATGAAGTGGTCAATTATTGGCTACGAAGATGTAAGGAGTTTGGTTGATAAAAGGAGCGAGAATTTAGATGGCAAGAAAAATAAATCAAGCAACAATTAAAGAAAGCAAAATAAAGAAAAGCAATTAATAAAGAGAGATATTCGTGGCAAGAATTGAGATCATAGGCCTTCCATCCTAGTTACTAATAACAATAATTAACAAGAATTTATCTTATTTCGTCATCTCCAACATTGGAAGAAGGTGTAAGTTATCTTCCATGAGAGAAAGTCAAACAAGACTAGCTAATCTCAATCCAAATGTCCCAACCAACTCGCTAATTGAATTAGCAAGAGATTAGAGTAATTGGAAATAATATTAACTAACAACTCTAGATAACCAATCTAAATTGGGTTTTCATGACTCAAGATTGCCCAATTACTCTTTCCAAGCCAAGAATGCTCAAAGTCTACTCTAAAGCCCAACCAAGCTTTTTGTCAAACACTTGGTAGATACAAATAGAAAGCATGGTAAATGTGCAAGAATAATAAATCTACCAACTACCAATTGCAAGAAAAGTAAATTCACAACTCAATTCATCAATAAAAAGAGACATAAACATTAAATTGCATTGAAGAAAAGATCCAAATCCATCAAGAGTTCAACATCACAAAAGAGACATAAAGGAGAAATTAACATGAAAACTAAGGAAATCAAGTAGTAGGATCAAGAAATCATAAAAGGAACAAGAAGAAAACATGTAATTGAACATAGATCTAAGATGGAATTGTCCTAGAAATCCTAATTCTAGAGAGAAGAGAGAGCTTCTCTCTCTAGAAACTAAACTACATGATGCTATACTACAAATAATTGCTCCCCCTTTGCTTGGGCTTCAATTCTGCATGAAATACACTCAGAAGCAGGTTGAAATTAGGCCTGGGCTGCTCAGAAATCGCCCCCAGCATTTTGCCTTTAAGTGAGTCACGTGCGAGTATCAGCGCATACGCGCCATGTGCGCGTGCGCGTCAATTGGCTATTTCTTCATCTGCGCAAACGCGTCATGTACGCGTGTGCGTCTCTATGCGAAATCACTTTTGCGCGTGCGCGCCTTGTACGTGTGTGCGCCCATCGTATGCATTCCCAATTCTTGTTTTCTCATGCATTCTCCACTTTGCATGCTTTTCTCCTTATTTCTTCCATCCGATACTTTCCTTATGAACCTGAAATTACTCAACAAACACATCAAGGCACCGAATGGAATTAAAGTGAGTTAAAATCACCAATTTAAGGGCCTAAAAAGCATGTTTTTACACTTAAGCACAATTCAAGGGAGAATTACAAAACCATGCTATTTTATTGAATAAATGTGAGAAAAGGTGAATAAATCCCCTAAAATAAGCATAAGATAAACTACGAAATCGGGGTTTATCAAATCTCCCCACACTTAAACTAAGCATGTCCTCATGCTAAAATCAAGAAAGAAGCAAAGGGTATCAACATATATTCAATGCAAACTAATTAAATGCAACCTATCTATATGCAATCTATCTATATGAATGCATCCACTTGGTCAAAACAAGTCAATTTCCAAGAATACATATACAAGCACAAGGGCTAAGGCAATAGCAATCAAATCAACCCACAATTGAATTGAATCATTGAAAGATTTTTCAAACTTGCAAGAAAAGATGATCATGGGTGGAGACATGTAATTGAGCGATCGAACCCTCACCGGATGTGTATCCGCTCTAGTCACTCAAGTGTATGGGTTTTATTCACTTAATTCTCCCCTAATCATACTTTCCAAGATTTGTTTTTCATCTAACAATCAACAATTATTTCATGCATGCATACAAAGATCATGAGGTATTTCCCATAGGTTGTAATGGGACTAGGGTCAAGGTAAGGCTGCATATGGTCAAGTGGACTAGAATTTGAATCTTTGATTAATCTAAGCTTCCCACCTAACCTATATAAAAACCTATACAATTCTAAGCTAATCTAACTACCCATTCTTCACTTTTCTCACACACTCATGCATTCCATTTTTGGTCACCACACATATGCATTGATTTTTATTGAGCTTTACTTGGGGCCTTTTGTCCCCTTTTTATTGCTTGTCTTTTTCTTCCTTTTTCTATATTTTTTTTCTTTTGATATATATATATATATATATATATATATATATATATATATTAAGCTAATCAAAGGTCCAAACAAGGGACATTTATTGTTTTTCGCTTTAGGCTTGTAATGTGCTAAGATTAAGAACAATTGGGTTAAGCATAGGCTCAAAATTGGCTAACAATGGAGAGTAAAAGGTAGGCTATTTGGGTAAGTGAGCTAATGAAACAATGGCCTCAATCATATAAGTGCATGTATACATAAAATAATGGACATATAGAATTAAACAAATCAAAAATTATAGTCATAGAAAGTGAATAATGCACACAAGAATGAAAATAAGTGGTTATATGATGTAACCACACAATTAGGCTCAAATCTCACATACTTGTGTTCTTAACTCAAAAACATGATCCACAAAATATATAATTCAAGCAAGTTCTAAAATTTTTTTTTCAATCAATTGAGGTGCCCTATAGGTAAAATTCTTGAAAAATTTTATTAATTTGACTAAGCTTAATATATACATATGCAATGCAAGAAAATGCAACTAAAAATCCTAAAATGAAATGAAAAAGTGTTGGGATTAGAAACTTGTTACCCAAAAATGCCGAGTGGTCGGACGACCTCCCCACACTTAAAAGTTTGCACCGTCCTCGGTGCACTCAAAGATGAGCACGGGGATACGGCGACCTTCCTAGTTGCCACCTCCAGCTGGTGGGTCAACCGGTTGCTGCATGTCCTTTTCCTGCTTCCATTGTTACTTATGATGACTTATCTTGAAAATAGAAAACAGGAGATAGTAAGACAAGTAAATGCACAAGCAAGGAAGCATGGATTGTTGGAATGAGGTAATTCACTAGAATTGAGTGAGTGAGTTAATGTGACATTGGTGAAAAATAGGCGTGTGGGTCCTAACTTGCATGCAGTTTAGAACTCACACCCTAGTATTTAAAAGCCATGTCACAATTATACAAAAGAAGTATGCACTTCACTCATTCTAGTGAGCTTGAAGTACTTCAAAAGACTTGTAGGTTAAATCAACCAAACAAGTAGTAAAGAAGCATTAAAGCATTCAAGCAAACAATCAAGCAATTGTGAAATTGGATAGTGAATGGACATTGATTGATGTGCAAGTGATTTAGTGAACAAAATGGTATATAAAACTTATACAATAATTAATAACACATATTGAAGTTATTGCGACACCTAAGTGACATAGAGGTGAAACACATGGGTGCTATGGAACTTAGGAAAAAGAAGATAGAGGTGGAAATCCATCACATAGCAAGCATGGTCCATAAAGCTTTACAAAGCTCTAAAATAAGTTACTAGGTAAGCTTTCGATCCAACTTCACAATTCTACAATCTCAATGCATGAAATAGATGATGTGAATAAGGGTAAACCATAAACAAGCATCACCTAAAAAAGTGCAATGATAATATACAATTGCCCAGCAATGGATGATGAATGCATGGTGGCCAAAACATACAATTCAAAGGAGTGAAGAAGCTTAAAGGCAATGTAGCAGTCACTTGGTGTTCACAATCATGAAGCATTAAGAACCCAAAACCAAGTGACAAAATATAACCTCAACAATTGAATCCAACAATGACAATCAAAGAGAATTATGCTAAAATAGCATCAGTTAATACTAAACAGCAATAAAAGGCAAACAAAATTAATAATCCAACACTTATAATGAAAAATAGAAAATGAAATAAAAAATTAAACTAATTAAACAAGTAACTAACTAACTAAAAGAAATGGTTATGGATGGTGCTTGGTAGTATTGGATGATGATTGAAGGGTGGAAAGAGAAGAGAAGAAGGAAGGAAATGAAAAAAGGAGAAGAAAAGAAGGTGGGTGAAATAGGGGAATCCACGCGTACACGTCATGTACACGTAAGCGTGGATTGATGAAATGGTAGCAACGCATACGCATAAAACACGCGTACGTGTGATGAGTTATTTTGAGGGGGCGATGCGTACGCGTGAAGTACGCGTGCGCGTGCTTTGGGCATAAAGTTGGCACACTTCAGGCACAACTCGGGTGAATGTATGGAGGGGTGGAACTTTTGGATCCACGCGTATGCGTCATGTACGCGTGCTGGTGCACGAAATTGTGATCATCAACAATGGCACCAAAAACTTGGTAGCGCTCTCAAACGTGAATCACACTTAGTCACAACTCCGCACAACTAACCAGCAAGTGCACTGGGTCGTCCAAGTAATACCTTACATGAGTAAGGGTCGATCCCACGGAGATTGTTGGTATGAAGCAAGCTATGGTCATCTTGTAAATCTCAGTTAGGAGGATAGTAAATGTTATGGAGTTTTCGAATAATAAATAAAGCAGAAAATAAAAATAGAGTTACTCATGTAATTCAATGGTGGGAATTTCAGATAAGTGTGTGGAGGTGCTTGTCCTTATTGGATCTCTGCTTTCCTACTGTCTTCCTTCAATCCTTCTTATTCCTTTCCATGGCAAGCTGTATGTAGGGCATCACCGTTGTCAATGGCTACATCCCATCCTCTTAGTGAAAAAGGTCCAAATGCTCTGTCACGGCACGGCTAATCATCTGTCGGTTCTCGATCATGTTGGAATAGAATCCCTTGATTCTTTTGCGTTTTTCATCACGCCCAACTATCGCGAGTTTGAAGCTCGTCACAGTCATTCAATCCCTGAATCCTACTCGAAATACCACAAACAAAGTTTAGACTTTCCGGATTCTCATGAATGCCGCCATCAATTCTAGCTTATACCACGAAGATTCTGATTAAGGAATCCAAGAGATATGCGCCCGGTCTAAGGTAGAACGGAAGTGGTTGTTAGTCACGCGTTCATAGGTGAGAATGATGATGAGTGTCATGGATCATCACATTCATCATGTTGAAGTGCAACGAATATCTTAGAATAAGAACAAGCGGAATTGAATAGAAAATAGTAGTAATTGCATTAAAACTTGAGGTACAGCAGAGCTCCACACCCTTAATCTATGGTGTGTAGAAACTCCACCGTTAAAAATACATAAGTGATGAAGGTCCAGGCATGGCCAAATGGCCAGCCACCAAACGTGATCAAAAGATCAAAAAATACAATCAAAGACACTGAATACAATAGTAAAAAGTCCTATTTATACTAGACTAGCTACTAGGGTTTACAGAAGTAAGTAATTGATGCAGAAATCCACTTTCGGGGCCCACTTGGTGTGTGCTTGGGGCTGAGCTTGAGCTTTACATGTGTAGAGACTTCTTTTGGAGTTGAACGCCAAGTTGTAACGTGTTTTTGGCGTTCAACTTTGGTTTGTGACGTGTTTCTGGCGTTTGACTCCAGAATGCAACATGGAACTGGCGTTGAACACCAGTTTACGTCGTCTAATCTCGAATAAAATATGAACTATTATATATTGCTGGAAAGCTCTGGATGTCTACTTTCCAACGCCGTTAAGAGCATGCCATTTGGAGTTCTGTAGCTCCAGAAAATCCATTTTGAGTGCAGGGAGGTTAGAATCCAATAGCATCAGCAGTCCTTTGTCAGCCTTTTATCAGAGTTTTGCTCAGGTCCCTCAATTTCAGCCAGAAATTACCTAAAATCATAGAAAAATATACAAACTCATAGTAAAGTTCAGAAATGTGAATTTAGCATAACAACTAATGAAAACATCCCTAAAAGTAGCTAGATCCTACTAAAAACTACCTAAAAACAATGCCAAAAAGCGTATAAATTATCCGCTCATCACGTGCGCGTGGATGGTCGAAAATGCTTGGGGCATGCGTACGCATGGGTTGGTGCTCTGTTTTTCAAAATTTTTCTATGTTTTTTCACCAAACTAAGCATTCCAAACCTCCAAGCAACTACCAAAACATCACAAAACCTTATTCAACATACTAGAGTCCCAATTAAACTCAACTAATTAAACAAAACATGAAATTAAACTTATTTTACTAATATGTACAAAAGAGAAAAATGAAAAGATGTTACCATGGTGGGGTGTCTCCCACCTAGCACTTTTGTTTATTGTCCTTAAGTTGGACTTATGGGGAGCTCTCCATCAAGGTGGCTTGTGCTTGAATCCATCCTTAAACATCCACCAATGCTTAGACTTCCAATAAGCTCTATCTTCCAAAGTTAGTAACTCCAAGCCTTGACTAAGTTCTTCGCAAACCACGGGCTCCCAAAGTTGATTCTCCTTGTGTGATTCGGGATCCCACACTTTGTATTCAACATATCCTAAGGCTTCAACCACTACTTCCTCTTGCTCAATAACCTCTACCTCCTCCTCTTGTTGCATTTCTCGCTTTAACTCCTCTTTTTTACCTTGGAGCTTCAAGTCAATTCCCTTACTAAGCTCCTTGGGTGCTTCTCCACATTCAACAATGGGAGTGCCTTGATAGTATAAGCTTAGTGGGATGAGACTATGTTACCAATGGCTTCTACTATGATAACCATTTTTGCTCTTAACTCCACAAATTTCTTTTCATCCTCCTCTTGTCACCTTAAGAGATGAGATTCAAGATCTCTCAATTCCTGCATGGAGGTTTCATCAGAAGGTGATGGTGAAAGAGAGGGTTCATTGTTTGAGGGAAGGTTGTTGTAATTGGAAGGTGGCTCATATTGCTGAAATTCTTGAGGTGGTGTGTATAGACTTTGTGGTTCATGGGGGTATTGGTATTGGAAAGATAGTGGTTCTAGATATGGTTCATATGGTGGTTGGTACGGTGGGTATGGGTTGGGGTCATATGAAGGAGGATGATGGTATAAGACTTGTGAGTGTGGTTGAGGGTTATGTTGAGAAGGGGGTTCATATGCATATGATGATTGTGGTTGACAACCACAATGAGGGTCATCACATACATTAGATTGGTATGCATCAAGATTTGAATTGTACCCATAAGAAGCCGGAAGAGGTTGTTGCCAAGAAGGTTGTCCATAAGCTTGGGGCTCCTCCCACATTTAATCTCCAAATCCTTGATGCACATCCCCATTGAAACTTCCATTTCCTACAATATAGTTGTAACCATGCTCATAGCCAAAAGGATGAGAATTCATAGTAAAAGAGAAAATAAAATAAAACGTAACAAGAAACAAAGAGAACAAAATCCTACAACTAGCAAAAACTAACAAACAAACCAAAAATCAAGCTATTCACAATATATACAAAAGCCAACAACATAGAACCATTGCAATCCCCAGCAACGACGCCATTAATTTGATAGCGAGAATCATGTTGGTTAGGAATTTCTCTTATAGAAAGAAGAATTTCGTTGTAAGCATAGCTCCAAACCAACAAACAACTCTCGCATCAAATTAAATTTGGTTGTCACATGTACAAACCCCAAATGAAAATTAACCAAAGTATTTAAACTATGGGTCGTCTCACAAGAATGGCAATGAAGTGGTCAATTATTGGCTACGAATATGTAAGGGGTTTGGTTGATAAAAGGAGCGAGAATTTAGATGGCAAGAAAAATAAATCAAGCAAGCAATTAAAGAAAGCAAAATAAAGAAAAGCAATTAATAAAGAGAGACATTCATGGCAAGAATTGAGATCATAGGCCTTCCATCCTAGTCACTAATAACAATAATTAACAAGAAATTATCTTATTTCGTCATCTCCAACATTGGAAGAAGGTGTAAGTTATCTTCCATGAGAGAAAGTCAAACAAGACTAGCTAATCTCAATCCAAATGTCCCAATCAACTCGCTAATTGAATTAGCAAGAGATTATAGTCAATGGAAATAATATTAACTAACAACTCTAGATCACCAATCTAAATTGGGTTTTCATGACTCAAGATTGCCCAATTACTCTTTCCAAGCCAAGAATGCTCAAAGTCTACTCTAAAGCCCAACCAAGCATTTTGTCAAACACTTGGTGGATACAAATAGAAAGCATGGTAAATGTGCAAGAATAATAAATCTACCAACTACCAATTGCAAGAAAAGTAAATTCACAACTCAATTCATCAATAAAAAGAAACATCAATATTAAATTGCATTGAAGAAAAGATCCAAATCCATCAAAGAGTTCAACATCACAAAAGAGACACAAAGGAGAAATTAACATGAAAACTGTTCCGAGGGTTACCTGAAACTGTAGGTCGATCTCGGACGAGATCTTCTGTACTGGTCGGAGCTGTTGTGTCCGACTTGTTGGACTGGTTGCACTGCTGATCCTTCGTCACCGGAGGGTGGGGGGTACCTGCAAGAGACTCCGATGCTTAAGTTAGCATGGGTATTAAACAGGTTTTATGTAGAATCAGAGTATGAGTTATACCTGGGTGCTCCAGTGTATTTATAATGGTGAGAAGTGACCTTCTTAGATAAGATAAGTTAGTTATCTTATCTTATTTTTATCTTATCTTTAAGTGAGGTCATCTTATCTTCAAGGGAACCGCCTTTACCTTTCTGGGCTTTAGCCGCCTTTAGATTGGGCTATGTTCCTTCGTTTTGGGCCTGCTTTGGGCTCCTTTGGCGAGTTGGCCGAGCTCTTTGAGAAGAGGTCGGACATTTGGCCGAGCTCTTTGAGAAGAGGTTGGGCATTTGGCCGAGCTCTTTGAGAAGAGGTCGGATAGCCTGACCTGAAGAGGTCGGTTGACTTGTTGCTAAACATCCCAGGTCGGACATCTTGACCCAGGGTATGAACAGTGCCCCTGCTTGAGTTCGATCTTTTCGTGAGATCGTGTTTTTCAGAGCTTCGATCTCTTTGGAAGTCGTGCTCAAGCATCTGTCTGGCTTTGATTCTTCATTGCTTTGAAATCTTTTGCAGATTTTCTAGAGGTTTGGTACTTCACAGTCCGTCCTCTTTTGAGTAGTAGTGTGGGTTTTCTACCCTTGCCTTCTGGATCACTCCTTGCTTTTGTGTTGACAACCCTCTGCTTTGGTGAAGTTATCCTTGCGGCTTGATATCCGGACTCTTAGCGACTTTTGTCTGATGACTTTTTAGTTTTCTTTGTATAGAACCTTTTTAGTCTCGGATGACGTACGTAGCCCTGTTTGAGATTTGTGCTTTCTTTGAGTGGAGTTGTATCCCTTTTAGCTAAGCACTTTTGAGCTTTAAGGTTTTTTCTTAACCTTTTGGCTTGTTCTTTTTTTTGAGATTTTGTACTTGCGCCTCTTCTTAGCTGACGTCGACCTGTACGACTTTGCCCCTGCTTGAGTTTGATCTTTCCGTGAGATCGTGCTCTCTTTGGGGGAAGTCGTACTCAAGCATCCTGACTTTGGTCGATCTTTGAGTAGTTTTATCTTGTGCGAGTTTGGCATTGCCTTTTTTAGTTTGTTGAGAGGTCTTTTCAGCCTTCTTCCGACTTTGTTTGTCTTCACTGTTCGGGCTTTTTTAGTCATAATCCATCAACTTTTTAGGTATAGTTCCTGATGGGAAACCTTTTATAGTCTATTTGGATGACTTTTTAGCGCCGTTTTGATTTGTGCTTTTGCCTTTTAAGTAGTGTCTTTTTTCAAGACTTCGTACCTTTTTAGCAAAGCATTCCTGGCATTCCTCTGGCCGTTTGCGAGATGTCTTTGTCCCCTTTGTGGATCTTTGTAGAGTGTCGGTATTTTGTTGTCCGACCTCTTTTGATCACTGCCGGTTTTGTCCACTTTCTGCTTGGTTGAGGTGGTCCTTGGGGCTAACTTGTCCGACGACTTTTTAGTGTTCTTTGGTAGAACCTTTTTAGTTGGTCTGAACAATTTTGATAGCCTTGTCATGGAGCCGTGGCTTTTTGGGCAAAGCTATGTCCCTTTTAGCGCACGCTTTTCGTTGGTCCAATTTCTCGTGTCGACGAGCTGTAGCTTTCGTTGGTCCGACTTCTTGTCGGTCCAAGCTGTGGTTTTCGTTGGTCCGACTTCTTCTTGTCGGTCGCTTCTAAGTTATTTCTAGTAATCCTCTTTATTGGACCTCTGTCAGGTCTCTTTCAGGGATTACTTTTTATAACTTTTTGTTTATGGGACGACTTCTTTACGTCAGTCCCTTCTCCAAGTTATTTTTGTAATCCTCTTTCTTGGACCTTTGTCAGATCTCTTTCAGGGATTACTTTTATAACTTGTCCGTTGTAGGAGACCGACTTCTTTATGTCGATCTCTTCTAAGTTATTTCGTAACCCTCTTTCTTGGACCTTTGCTAGGTCTCTTTCAGGGATTACTTTTATAACTTATTTTTGTAGGAAACCGACTTCGTTAGGTCGATCTCTTCTAAGTTATATCGTAACCCTCTTTCTTGGACCTTTGTCAGGTCTCTTTCAGGGATTACTTCTATAACTTTATTATTGTAGGAGACCGACTTCGTCATGTCGATCTCTTCTATGTTATATCGTAACCCTCTTTCTTGGACCTTTGCCAGGTCTCTTTCAGGGATTACTTCTATAACTTTATTATTGTAGGAGACCGACTTCGTCATGTCGATCTCTTCTATGTTATTTCATAATCCTCATTCTTGGTATAGCAGTGAATTTTGTTTTCATTTTGTCGAAATTGAATGATGAATTCGGTTTTCATCGTGGTCGGGCGGTGAAGTTGGTTTTCACCTTGCCGACTTGTCGCTTCGTAATCGGACGATGAGTTTGGTTTTCATCTTGCCGACTTTGTCGTGATCGGGCGATGATTTTGGTGTTTCACCTTGCCGACCTTTCTAGGTCGGGCGTCTTGGTAGGAAACTTTTTAGGGAATCTGCAATCTTTTAAACAATAATATAAAGATAAGAGTGTGTACATGTTAGTACTTACCTTTCTAGGTCGGGCAATCTTTTTGGATCTCGGCCTGGCGCCCTTTTTAGATTGCAGGCATGCCATGTCCTTGGTAGCTCTTGCCCTTCAAGTTCGGGCAGTCTGTAGCAACCTTTCCCTAGTTCTTCTAAACAACTTGGTATGGTCCTTTCCAGTTGGGTGCTAGTTTTCCTTCTCCAGGTCGAGTTATTTGGTAGTAATTCCATAGTCGACCTATGTCTTTGAGATGTCTACTAAGATCCCGGACAGCGTGTCTGATTAGCTAGATTTCATAGTTTAAATGCGTGTTACTGTGGCTGACCCTGAGTACATCCCTTATACCGCCTTCGAGACCGATTTGTTGTGGTCTTGTAATGTATCTCGGATGAGGCTTCTGTTATTGCCCCTTGGTTGGCTAGTTTTGAAAATGCATCAGCTCGGGCATTCTGCTCTCAAGGTATGTGTCGGACCTCATATCCCCGAATTGTCCAAGCTGTTGGTGCTGGCTGGTTTTGAAAATGCATAAGCTCGGGCATTCTATGTGTCGGACTTTCATTTTTCTCCGATTTGTCCGAGTTGTTGGTGCTGGCTGCATTAGCTCGGGCATTCTATGTGTCAGACTTCATTTTCCCCGATTTGTCCGAGCTATTTTCTGTTTTTGTCCAGAGTCCCCCGAATTGTCCGAGATGTTCTCTGGTTTTGTCCAAGGTCTCCCGAATTATCCGAGCTGTCCTCTGTAGGATTCTTCCAGCTAAGTTTGTTTTCTGCAGGATGCCCTTTATTGGCTGGTTGGTTGGAACTCTGATAGTGTGAGCTTGAAAGTATGGGTGGAGTCGTCGAGAGGTGAGTATGAGGGTGTAAGCGAACTTTTTCTATCTGTTGATAGGTTAGTTCAGTTCCTTGTAAAGCTTTGCTGATGAAGTAGACGGGTTGTTTCCCACTTTCGTCTTCTCTGACTAGTGCTGAGGCTATTGCCTGACTTCCCACTGCGAGGTATAATGAGTTCTTCACTTTCCCGTGGTCTGGAAAGGATGGGTGGTTGCCCCAAGAATTTTGAAATCTCGGAAGGCTTGTTCGTACTCCGTTGTCCTTTTCAACTCGTCCGACCTCCTTGGTGTGAGGTGGACGTTCAACTCGTCCGACCTCTTTGGTGTGAGGTAGATGTTTAACTCGTTCGACCTCTTTGGTATGAGGTGGACCTTCAACTCGTCCGACCTCTTGGTTGTGAGGTGGACCTTCAATTCGCCCGACATCTTCGGTGTGAGGTGGACCTTCAACTTGTCCGACCTCTTTGGTGTGAGGTGGAGCTTAAACTCGCCCGACATCTTCGGTGTGAGGTGGACCTTCAACTTGTCCGACCTCTTTGGTGTGAGGTGGACCTTAAACTCGCCCGACATCTTCGGTGTGAGGTGGACCTTCAACTTGTCCGACCTCTTTGGTGTGAGGTGGACCTTAACTCGCCCGACCTCTTTAGTGTGAGGTGGACCTTCAACTTGTCCGACCTCTTTGGTGTGAGGTGGACCTTAACTCGCCCGACCTCTTTAGTGTGAGGTGGACCTTCAACTTTGTCCGACCTCCTTGGTGTGAGATGGACCTTCAACTTTGTCCGACCTCTTTGGTGTGAGGTAGACCTTCAACTCGTCCGACCTCTTTGGTGTGAGGTGGACTTTCAACGCGTCCGACCTCTTTGGTGTGAGGTGGACCTTCAACTCGTCCGGCCTCTTTGTTGTGAGATGGACCTTCAACTTTGTCCGACCTCTTTGGTGTGAGGTAGACCTTCAACTCGTCCGACCTCTTTGGTGTGAGGTGGACTTTCAACGCGTCCGACCTCTTTGGTGTGAGGTGGACCTTCAACTTGTCCGGCCTCTTTGTTGTGAGGTGGACCTTCAACTCGTCCGACCTCTTTCTCCTTTTTTGCTTTTGATTGGGCGAGGTGGTGGGATCTTTTCGGGTTGATCTTCTCTTTTCTTGGACTCTTTATCCTTTTCCCGTGGTGGGTTAGGAGAATTCGGTTTTTGAGGTCTCTCCTAGTCGAGAGTTTTCCTCCATGTTGATGTATTTCTCTGCCCGTTCCTGTATCTCGTTCAGGGATGTTGGGTGCTTCTTGGATATTGAGTGGCTGAAAGGTCCTTCTCTTAGGCCATTGATGAGTTCTATGATGGCCGCTTCTGTTGGAAGACTTTGTATGTCAAGGCATGCTTTGTTGAATCTTTCCATGTAGCTGTGGAGACTTTTCCGATCTCCTTGCTTGATTCCTAATAGACTTGGGGCGTGCTTGGCTTTGAGATCAGCCTCAAGCTTTAGGAGCTTGTTCTCTAGCTCTCGATGTCGCCTTACCTCTCTTTGTAGATCCTCTCAGCTTCTTGTTGATGCTCCGCCTCTTTTTCGAGTTGCTTTAAGCGATCTTGAAGTGCCTTCATGGATCCCACAGTTGGTGAATCGTTGTTTTTGTTAGGTTGCGGAGTATCTTTTGGTGTAGTGTCCGCATTCTTGTGCGGCATTCTATCTTCTAGATCTGAATCGTGGTCGTTGTCATGGTTGTCCGCCATGGTGATGGGATGACTTCCAGGTCCCCGGCAACGGCGCCAATGTTCCGAGGGTTACCTGAAACTGTAGGTCGATCTCGGACGAGATCTTCTGTACTGGTCGGAGCTGTTGTGTCCGACTTGTTGGACTGGTTGCACTGCTGATCCTTCGTCACCGGAGGGTGGGGGGTACCTGCAAGAGACTCCGATGCTTAAGTTAGCATGGGTATTAAACAGGTTTTATGTAGAATCAGAGTATGAGTTATACCTGGGTGCTCCAGTGTATTTATAATGGTGAGAAGTGACCTTCTTAGATAAGATAAGTTAGTTATCTTATCTTATTTTTATCTTATCTTTAAGTGAGGTCATCTTATCTTCAAGGGAACCGCCTTTACCTTTCTGGGCTTTAGCCGCCTTTAGATTGGGCTATGTTCCTTCGTTTTGGGCCTGCTTTGGGCTCCTTTGGCGAGTTGGCCGAGCTCTTTGAGAAGAGGTCGGGCATTTGGCCGAGCTCTTTGAGAAGAGGTCGGGCATTTGGCCGAGCTCTTTGAGAAGAGGTCGGATAGCCTGACCTGAAGAGGTCGGTTGACTTGTTGCTAAACATCCCAGGTCGGACATCTTGACCCAGGGTATGAACAAAAACTAAGGAAATCAAGTAGTAGGAACAAGAAATCATAAAAGGAACAAGAAGAAAACATGTAATTGAACCTAGATCTACGATGGAATTGTCCTAGAAACCCTAATTCTAGAGAGAAGAGGGAGCTTCTCTCTCTAGAAACTATTCCTCATTAGGGAACTCATTGGAGGCCAGTGGACGTCCATTGAGGTCTTCCTTAGTGGCGATCACTGCCTCTTCCTCCTCTCCGAATTCGGCCATGTTGATGGCCTTACACTCTCCTTTTGGATTCTCTTCTGTATTGCTTGGAAGAGTACTAGGAGGGAGTTCAGTAACTTTCTTACTCAGGTGACCCACTTGTGCCTCCAAGTTTCTAATGGAGGACCTTGTTTCAGTCATGAAACTTTGAGTGGTTTTGATTAGATCAGAGACCATGGTTGCTAAGTCAGAGTGGCTCTGCTTAGAATTCTCTGTCTATTGCTGAGAAGATGATGGAAAAGGCTTGCCATTGCTAAACATGTTTCTTCCACTATTATTGTTGTTGAAACTTTTTTGAGGTCTCTGTTGATCCTTCCATGAGAGATTTGGATGATTTCTCCATGAAGGATTATAGGTGTTTCCATAGGGTTCTCCCATGTAATTCACCTCTTCCATTGATGGGTTCTCAGGATCATAAGCTTCTTCTTCAGATGAAGCGTGCTTAGTACTGCCTAGTACAGCTTGCATTCCAGACAGACTTTGAGAAATCATATTGACTTGCTGAGTCAATATTTTGTTCTGAGCCAATATGGCATTCAGAGTATCAATCTCAAGAACTCCTTTCTTCTGATTCGTCCCATTGTTCACAGGATTCCTTTTAGAAGTGTACATAAATTGGTTATTTGCAACTATTTCAATGAGTTCTTGAGCTTCTGCAGGCGTCTTCTTCAAATGAAGAGATCCTCCAGTAGAGCTGTCCAATGACATCTTGGACAGTTCAGACAGACCATCATAGAAGATACCTATAATGCTACTCAATTTTTGAGGTGGAAAGAACTTTGCCAAGAAGGCATTGACTAGCTTTTCCCAAGAGTTCAGGCTTTCTTTAGGTTGTGAGTCCAACCATATCCTAGCTCTGTCTCTTACAGTAAAAGGGAATAGCATAAGTCTGTAGACCTCGGGGTCAACCCCATTGGTCTTGACAGTGTTACAGATTTGCAAGAATTCAGCTAAAAAATGATGAGGATCTTCCAATGGAAGTCCATGGAACTTGCAATTCTGTTGCATTAGAGAAACTAATTGAGGCTTAAGCTCAAAGTTGTTTGCTCCAATGGCAGGGATAGAGATACTTCTCCCATAGAAGTCGGGAGTAGGTGCAGTGAAGTCGCCCAGCACCTTCCTTGCATTGTTGGCATTGTTGTTGTTTTTGGCTGCCATGTCTTCTTCTTGTTTGAAGATTTCTGTTAGGTCCTCTACAGAGAGTAGTGCTTTAGCTTCTCTTAGCTTTTGCTTCAAGGTCCTTTTAGGTTCAGGGTCAGCCTCAACAAGAATGCTTTTATCTTTGCTCCTGTTCATATGAAAGAGAAGAGAACAAGAAAGTATGGAATCCTCTATGTCACAGGATAGAGATTCCTTGAGGTGTCAGAGGAAAAGAAGAATAGAAGGAGGAGGTAGAAGAATTCGAACTTATCAAAAGGGATAGAGTTCGAATTGTACATTGAGGAGGAGTGTTAGTCCATAAATAGAAGGATGTGAGAAGAGGGGAAGAATTTTTGAAATTAAAGTAAAAGATTTTAAAAGAATTTTGAAAATTGATTGATGATTTTCGAAAACTAAGAGTGGGAAAGAAATTAAGTGATTTTTGAAAAAGATTTTGAAATTAGAAATCAAAAAGATATGATTGAGAATTATTTTGAAAAAGATGTGATTAAGAAGATATGATTGAAAAGATATGATTGAAAAACAATTTAAAAAGATTTGATTTTTAAAATTAATGACTTGGCTAACAAGAAATTTAAAAGATATGATTCAGACATTAAACCTTTCTCAACAGAAAAGGCAACATACTTGAAATGTTTGAATCAAATTATTAACTGTTAGCAAGTATTTTTTGAAAATGAAAAGAAATTGATTTTGAAAATATATGATTGAAAAGATATGATTTAAAAAAGATTTGATTTTGAAAAATTATGGAAACTTGAAAAAAAAATCTGAATTAAAAACAAAATCTTCCCTCTTGTATCATCCTAGCGTTAAACTTCCAAAATGGTATCCATTCTGGCGTTTAACTCCCAAAATGCTACCCCTTTGGGCGTTAAACGCCCAGCCAGGTACCCTGGCTGGCGTTTAAACGCCAGTTTTCCTTCCTCACTGGGCATTTTGAACGCCCATCTTTTTCTGTGTAATTCCTCTGCTGTATGTTCTGAATCTTCAATTCTCTATATTATTGATTTGAAAAAACACAAATTAAAAATTTTTTGAATTTTTTTAATGATGAGGAATAATCAAAATGAAACTAAGATCAAATAAACAATGTATGCAAGACACCAAACTTAGAAGTTTGTATACTATTGACACTAACAAATTGAGAATGCATATGAAAAACAACAAAACACTCAAGACAAGAGAATTTAAAGATCAGAACAAGAAAATCATCAAGAACAACTTGAAGATCAATGAAGAACACAATGCATGCGATTTTTTTTTTTTTTGAAAATTAGATGAATGCAATTGACACCAAACTTAAAATTAGACACTAGATTCAAACAAGAAACATAAAACATTTTTTTTGATTTTATGATTTTATAATTTTTTAGGATTTTTTCGAAAATTATATGGAAAAGAAAATAAAGAGATTCAAAATTTTTAATAAGAATTCCAGGAATCATGCAATGTTAGTCTAAAGCTTTAGTCTAAAAAGATTAGACATGGCTAGCCAAGCTTCAGCAGGACATTACATTCAAGAGCTAAATTGATGAGAATCAATCAGCTTTTGTGATGATAAGAACATCACCTTGAAACTCTAGAATTCATTCTAAAAAATTCTGAAGAAAAATACCTAATCTAAGCAACAAGATGAACCGTCAGTTGTCCAAACTCAAACAATCCCCGACAACGGCGCCAAAAACTTGGTGCACGAAATTGTGATCATCAATGGCGCCATCAACATGGTACGCTCAATTGCAATCTCAACTCTTTATCACAACTTCGCACAACTAACCAGCAAGTGCACTGGGTCGTCCAAGTAATAAACCTTACGCGAGTAAGGGTCGATCCCAAGGAGATAGTTGGTATGAAGCAAGCTATGGTCATCTTGTAAATATCAGTCAGGCGAATTCAAATGGTTATGGAGGATTAATGATTAAAAAATAAATAAAACATAAAATAAAGATAGAGATACTTATGTAATTCATTGATGAGAATTTCAGATAAGCGTATGGAGATGCTTTGTCCCTTCCGTCTCTCTGCTTTCCTACTGTCTTCATCCAATCCTTCTTACTCCTTTCCATGGCAAGCTGTATGTTGGGCATCACCGTTGTCAATGGCTACAGTCCCGTCCTCTCAGTGAAAATGTTCAACGCGTTCTGTCACAGCACGGCTATTCATCTGTCGGTTCTCGATCATGTCAGAATAGAATCCAGTGATTCTTTTGCGTCTGTCACTAACGCCCCACAATCGCGAGTTTGAAGCTCGTCACAGTCATTCAATCATTGAATCCTACTCGGAATACCACAGACAAGGTTTAGACTTTCTGAATTCTCAAGAATGCCACCATCAATTCTAGCTTATACCACGAGAATTCTGATTAAGGAATCCAAGAGATACACATTCAAGCCTTGTTTGCATGTAGAACGGAAGTGGTTGTCAGGCACACGTTCATAAGTGAGAATGATGATGAGCGTCACATAATCATCACATTCATCAAGTTCTTGAGTGCGAATGAATATCTTAGAACAAGAATAAGCTGAATTGAATAGAAGAACAATAATAATTGCATTAATACTCGAGGTACAGCAGAGCTCCACACCTTAATCTATGGTGTGTAGAAACTCCACCGTTGAAAATACATAAGTGATAATGGTGATCATTGGCTTCGGCCCCAGAGAGGGAACCAGAAGAACCAAGATGAAAATACAATAGCAAAAGGTCTTATTTATAGAGAACTAGTAGCTTAGGGTTTACAAAAATGAGTAAATGATGTAAAAATCCACTTCCGGGCCCACTTGGTGTGTGCCTGGGCTGAGCATTGAAGCTTCCATGTGTAGATACTTTTCTTGGAGTTAAACGCCAACTTTTGTGCAAGTTTGGGCGTTTAACTCCCACTTCTGTGCCAGTTCCGGCGTTAAACGCCGGGCAGTCTTGAGCTAATTTGGAATACCAGTTTGGGCCATCAAATCTCGGGCAAAATGTGGACTATTAAATATTGTTGGAAAGCCCAGGATGTCTAATTTCCAACGCAATTAAGAGTGCACCAATTGGGCTTCTGTAGCTCCATAAAATCCACTTCGAATGCAAGGAGGTCAGAATCCAACAGCATCTGCAGTCCTTTTCAGCCTCTGAATCAGATTTTTGCTCAGGTCCCTCAATTTCAGCCAGAAAATACTTGAAATCACAGAAAAACACACAAACTCATAGTAAAGTCCAGAAAAGTGAATTTTAAATAAAAACTAATAAAAATATAATAAAAACTAACTAAAACATACTAAAAACATACTAAAAACAATGCTAAAAAGCGTATAAATTATCCGCTCATCAAGTTTGGGTGAAATTATGTTGTAGGAAATGGGAGCTACAATAAGGATGTACATCAAGGATGGAATATTCAAAGATGGGAGGAGCCTCAAGGGATTGATCAACCTTATTGGCAACAACAACCTCCGGATTCTTATGGGTATAATTCTAATCCTAATGCATACCAATCTAATGGATGTGGTGACCCTTATTGTGATTGCCAACAACCACCACCACATGCCTATGAACCACCCCTCAACATGATTTTGAACCACCTTACTCACAAGCCCCTTACCACCAAACACCTCATTATGACCCTAGTCCCTATCCATCATACCAACCACCTTATGAACCATACGAACCACACATGGAACCACCACCATTCCAACATAATTACTCTCAAGAACCACCTCAATATACACCACCTTCATACTATTACCAAGATGAACCACCTCCAATGTATGAGAACTCTCAACCACAAGATGAATCACCTCCCATATTTGAAAAAATCATGGCTCAGTTTGCTAACATCACCGCTATCTTGGACTCATGGGACTCACGCAACAAGCAAAGCATCTCCACGGATGAGTGTGAGAAATCAACCGAAGAAAGGAGCATGAAAGAGATTTTAGAATCTCAACATGAGGACAAGGAGATGGGGTATGTCTTGCAACAACTGGAGGAGGAAAAGATTGTTAATGAAGAAGAAGTGGTTGAAGACCTAGGCGAAGTTGAACAAGAGGTGGATTTCAAGCTTGAGAACACTTCCACACCAAGTGATGTTGTTGAAGATTTTATGGAAGTTGCTGAGCCTTCTCCCAATGGACTTGAATTTGATGTTAAGGAGGATAATGCGCAACCTCCAAGGCATAGTATAAGTTATGAAAGATTGGAAGATGTTGATCAAGAGATGGATTCAATCATTGAGAATTTCTTATCTACAATTGAATTCTCTCCGCTTGAGCTTGAAATTAAGATCAAAGAAGAAGATGCACAACCTCTCATGTCCTTGGTAAGCAATGAAGAAGAGATTGAATTGGAAGAGAGTCACCAAGAGGAAGAGGTTGAAATTGAAGAAGCTTGCAAGGAGGTGGAAGATGCAAAGGAAGAGCACAAGGGAATGGATCTCACATTGGCTAAGTGTGGGGAGGTCCCCCTTCCTAAATCACCATCCAACACAAAATTCAAGTGGGTAAAATTCTTATCCCTAAGCTTCACTTTCTCACTTGAATATGGTCTGATTGAAAATTATGGGCAACTTAGAGCTCTTTGTGGAGTGAAGAGTAAGAGAGAATTGGTTAGTGGATGGAAATGCCAATCAAGGTTCCTCATGGTTGGAAACTCAAAGTCTAAGAGCAATGGTTGGTATAGTTCTCAATTGAAAGGGTCTAGGAAGGTACTTTGGTGCTTCCATGAGAATTCATCTCTCTTGCCAACCGGAGGAAATCACCATGATCAACTCAAAGACAGGTGTGAAAACAAAGTGTGGAATCCCGGATCGCACAAGGAAGATCAACTTTGGGAGCCTATGGTATGTGAAGAACTCCATCAAAGCTTGGAGTTATCAACTTTGAATGATGAAGCACAATGGAAGTCCAAGCATTGGTGGATGTTCAAGGATGGATTCAAGCACAAGCCACCTTGATGAAGAGCTCCCCATAAGTCCAACTTAAGGACAATAAACAAAAGTGCTAGGTGGGAGACACCCCACCATGGTAACATCTTCCCTTTTTCCTTTTTGTAAATATTTCTAATAATTAGTTTAGTTTCACGTTTTGTTTGGTTAGATATGTTTATTTGGGAGTCTAGTAGGCTAAATAAGGTTATATAATATTTTGGTAGTTGTTTGGAGGTTTGGAATGCTTGGTTTGGTGCAAGAACATGGAAAAATTTTGAAAAACAGAGCACCAACCCACGCGTACGCGCCATGCATGCGTACGCGTGCCTTATGCATTCTCGACCATCCACGCGCACGTGCCATGTACGCGTACGCGTGGATCCAGAAGTTCCACCTCCAGGCTAAGGACCCGAGAGTTGTGCCAACTCTGGGCCAACTCTGTGCTTTAACCCGCGCGGATGCACGCTGTGCGCACCCGCGCCCCTTCACATTTCCATACCCACGCGTGAGCGCACCTGGCGCCTCCTCGCCCCCTCTCCTCTCGTCCATCCGCGCGCGCGCGCACGTGATGCGCACGCGTGGATTGCTCTGTTTCACCCACCTTCTTTTCTTCCCCTCTTTCCATTTCTTTTCTTCCTCTCTTCTCTTCTTCCTTTCTCTCGCCCATCATCCAATATTACCAAACATCATCCATGACCATTTTCTTTAGTTAGTTAGTTACTTGTTTAATTAGTTTATTTTTTCCTTTAATTTTATAATTTTCATTATAAGTGTTGGACTACTGATTTTGTTGCTAATTCTTGCTGCCTATTATTAACTGAATTCTATTTTAGCATAATTCTCTTTGATTTTCATTGATGGATTTAATTGTTGAAGTTATATTTTGTCACTTGGTTTTGAGTTTTCATGTTTAACATCTGTGAGCACCAAGTAATTGTGCATTGCCTTCAAGCTTCTTAACTCTTTTGAATCGCATGTTTTGGCCACCATGCATTCATCATCCATTGTTAGGCAATTGTACATTATCATTGCATTTTTTTAGGTGATACTTGTTTATGATTTACCCGTACTCATATCACCTATTTCATGCATTGAAATTGTGCGGTTGAGAAATTGGATCGGAAGCTTACCTAGTGACATATTTTTGAGCTTTGTAAAGCTTTGCGGACCATGCTTGCTATGTGATTGATTTCCACTTCCATATTCCTTTTTCCTAAGTTCCATAGCATCCATGTGTTTCACCTCTATGTCATTTAGGTGTTGCAACAACTTCAATATGTGTCATTGATTGTTGTGTGAGTTTCATATACCATTTTGTTCACTAAGTCTACCTACACATCAATCAATGTCCATGCACTATCCAATTTCACAACTGCTTGATTTTCGCTTGAATGCTTTTATGCTTCTTCACTACTTGTTGGGTTGACTTAACCTACAAGTCTTTTGAAGTATTTTGAGCACACTAGAATGAGTGAAATGAGTGTCTTCTTTTGTATAATTGTGACATGGTTTCTAAATACTAGGGTGTGAGTTCTAAACCGCATGCAAGTTAGGACCCACACACCTATTTTTCATCAATGTCACACTAATTCACTCACTTCATTCTAGTGATTTACCTCACTCCAACAATTTACGCTTCCTTGCTTGCACAGTCATTTTTCTTACTATCCTGTTTTCTATTGTTCAGGATGAATCATCACAAGCAAAAATGGAAGCGGGAGTAGAACACATAGCAATCGATTGATCTACCAGCTGAAGGTAGCAACTCGGAAGGTCGCCGTACCCCCTTGCTCATCTTTGTGTGCACCAAGGACGGTGCAAATTTTTAAGTGTGGGGAGGTCATCTGACCACTCGGTGTTTTTGGGTAACTAGTTTCTAATCCCAACACTTTTGCATTTCATTTTAGGATTTTTAGTTGCATTTTCTTGTTTTGCATATGTATATATTAAACTTAGTCAAAATCATGATATTTTCCAAGAATTTATCTATAGGGCACCCCAATTGATTGAAAACAAAAAAATTTTTTAGAACTTGCTTGAATTATATACTTTGTGGAACATGATTTTTGAGCTAAGAACACAAGCATGTGAGATTTGAGCCTAATTATGTGGTTACATCATACAACCACTTACTTTCATTCTTGTGTGCACTATTCTCTTCCTATGATTGTAATATGTGATTTATTTGATTCTTTATGTCCATTATTTTGTGTATATATGCATTTATATGATTGAGGCCATTGTTTCAAATAGCTCACTTACCCAAATAGCCTACCTTTTATCTTCCATTGTTAGCCAATTTTGAGCCTATGCTTAACCCACTTATTCTTAATTGTAGCACATTACAAGCCTAAGTGAAAAACAATAAATGTCCCTTATTTGGATCTTTGATTAGCTTAGGCTAGTGAGGGTGTTCATAATTAGATTTTGGGAGAGTTAGGAACATTGGGTAGAGATAAAAGTGTGTTTTTGTATTTGTGATGTATTAATAATGTGTAAACTATATGCATTGATGTTCTTGTATATATTTTAGTTTGAAAAAAAATGAGAAAAACAAAAAGAAAAAATATATATTTATATATATATAAGAAGAAGAAAAAAAGAATTGCAATAAAAAGGGGACAAATGCCCCAAAGCGAAGTTCAATAATAATCAATGCATATGTGTGGCGACCAAAAATAGAATGCATGAGTGTGTGAAAAAGTGGAGAATGGGTAGTTAGGTTTGTTTAGAATTGTATAGGTTGTCATAGGTTAGGTGGAAAGTTTAAATTAATCAAAGATTCAAATTTTAAGCTCACTTTACCATATGCATCCTACCTTGACCCTAGCCCCATTACAACCTATGGGAAAGCCCTCATGATATTTGTATGCATGCATAAAGTAATTGTTGATTATTAGATGAAAAACAAATCTTGGAAAGCATGAGTAGGGGAGAACTGAGTGAATCAACCCCATATACTTGAGTGCCTAGAGCGGATACACATCCGGTGAAGGTTCGATCGCTCAATTACATGTTTCTACCCATGAGCATCTTTTCTCGCAAGTTTGTAAAATCTTTCAATGATTCAATTCAATTGTGGGTTTGCTTTGATTGCTATTGCTTTAGCCCTAGTACTTGTATGTATATTCTTGAAAGTTGACTTATTTTGACCAAGCAATTGCATTCATTTTGATAGATTGCATATAGATAGGTTTGCATTTAGTTAGTTGCATTGAATAAATGTTGATACCCCTTTGCTTCTTTCTTGATTTTAGCATGAGGACATGCTTAGTTTAAGTGTGGGGAGATTTGATAAACCCCAAATTTGTAGTTTATCTTGTGCTTATTTTAGGGGATTTTATCATCTTTTCCCATATTTATTCAATGAAATTGCATGATTTTGCAATTCTCCCTTGATTTGTGCTTAAATGTGAAAACATACTTTTTAAGCCCTAAAATTGGTGATTTTAATTCACTTTAATTCCATTTGATGCCTTGATGTATTTGTTGAGTGATTTCAGGTTCATAAGGCAAGTATTGGATGAAAGAAGTGAGGAGAAAAGCATGCAAATGGGAGAACTCATGAAGAAATGAAGGAACCGTAAAGCTGTTAAGCCTGACCTCTTCGCATTCAAATGACCATAACTTGAGCTATAGAGGTCCAAATGAGGCGGTTTTAGTTGCGTTGGAAAGCTAACATCCGGGGCTTCAAAATGATATAAAATTTGCCATATGTTGCTTCGCGTTAAGGGGCACGCACGCGCCATGTACGTGTGCGCGCCGATGCTTCTCGTGGCCCACTAAAGTGAAATAGCCCTCGGCGATTTCTGAAGCACTTTGGGCCCAACCCAACTCATTTCTAATGCTATTTCATGCAGAATTCAAGCTTGGGTAAAGGGGGGAGCAATTGTTTGTAGCATTAGCATCATGTAGGTTAGTTTCTAGAGAAAGAAGCGCCCTCTTCTCTCTAGAATTAGGTTAGATTAATCCATCTTAGATCTAGGCATGATTTCTTGATTTCATCTTGTTTCCTTTCTAATTTCTTGTTTCTAATATTCTATTCTTCTTAGTTCTTTTGTCAATTTTACTTTTATGTCTCTTATATGTTCATGAACACTCATGTTGGATTTGGATTTTCTTTTAATGCAATTTAATGTTTGATGTTTCTTTTATTGTTGAATTGAGTTGTGAATTCACTTTTCTTGCAATTTGTAGTTGGTAGATTTTACATTCCTTGCAATTTACTATGCTTTCCTTTTGTACCTTCCAAGTGTTTGATAAAATGCTTGGTTGGAATTTAGAGTAGAATTTTATGCTCTTGGCTTGGAGAGGTAATTTAGGAACTCTTGAGTTACTAATGTCCAAGTGATTGATGATTGGGAGCCATTAACTCTAGTACTCACTAATTGAATTGGTGGAGAACTAGGACTTATGGACTTGGGTTGACATAGCTCATTCAACTATCCTTTATTAGTTAGAGGATGACTTAATGGGGTTAATCCTTGCCAATTCTCATGTTGTGGTTAGTGATTATGATAGAGATCCTTGACCACCAACCCTTGCCAAGGCCTTTTTGTTATTTGAATTTCCTTGCCATTTACTTTTTATGTCTCTTATTCCAAAAACCCCAAAAACACACTTTCATAGCCAATAATCATACACTTCATTTCAATTCCTTGTGAGACGACCCAGAGTCTAAATACTCTGGTTAATTCTTATTTGAGGTTTGTTAATTGTGACAAAACCAAATTTAATTTGATTTGAGGATTGACTATTGGTTTGGACTATACTAACAACGGAATTATTTTGTGGAATTCCGAACCGGTATAAATCCTTGTATCAGGGTTCTGGTACACTGATGAGCGGATATTTTATACGCTTTTTGGGGGTAATTTCATGTAGATTTTAGTATGTTTTAATTAGTTTTTAATAGAATTTTATTAGTTTTTAAGCAAAAATCATATTTCTGGACTTTACTATGAGTGTGTGTATTTTTCTGTGATTTCAGGTATTTTCTGGCTGAAATTGAGGAAGCTGAGCAGAAATCTGACTTAGGCTGAAAAAGGACTGCTGATACTGTTGGATCATGACCTCCCTGCACTCGAAATGGATTTTCTGGAGCTACAGAAGTCCAATTGGCGCGATCTCAACGGCGTTGGAAAGTAGACATCCAGGGCTTTCCAGCAATATATAATAGTCCATACTTTGCGCGAAGATAGACGACGTAACTTGGCATTGAACGCCAAGTACATGCTGCTGTCTGGAGTTAAACGCCAGAAAAACGTCATGATCTGGAGTTGAACGCCCAAAACACATCATAACTTGGAGTTCAACTCCAAGAAAAGCCTCTACTCGTGGATAGCTTTAGTCTCAGCCCAGCACACACCAAGTGGGCCCCAGAAGTAGATTTCTGCACCAATTATCTTAGTTTACTCATATTCTGTAAACCTAGGATACTAGTTTACTATTTAAACAACTTTTAGAGAATTATTCTGTACCTCATGACATTTTTCAGATCTGAATTACATACTTTTTGACGGCATGAGTCTCTAAACTCCATTGTTGGGGGTGAGGAGCTCTGCAGCGTCTCGATGAATTAATACAATTCCTTTATTTTCCATTCAAACACGCTTGTTCTTATCTAAGATGTTCATTCGCGCTTAATTATGGAGAAGGTGATGATCCGTGACACTCATCACCTTCCTCAATCCATGAACGTGTGCCTGACAACCACCTCCGTTCTACATCAGATTGAATGAGTATCTCTTAGATTCCTTAATCAGAATCTTCGTGGTATAAGTCAGATTGATGGCGGCATTCATGAGAATCCGGAAGGTTTAAACCTTGTCCGTGGTATTCCGAGTAGGATTCTGGGATTGAATGACTGTGACGAGCTTCAAACTCCTGAAGGCTGGGCGTTAGTGACAGACGCAAAAGAATCAATGGATTCTATTCCGACCTGATTGAGAACCGACAGATGATTAGCCGTGCTGTGACAGAGCATAGGAACGTTTTCACTGAGAGGATGGGAGGTAGCCATTGACAACGGTGACACCCTACATAGAGCTTGCCATGGAAGGGACCCTGCGTGTAGGAAGAGGATTTCAAGGAAGAGTTGAAGTTCAAAGGACAAAGCATCTCCAAAACTCCAACATATTTCTCATTACTGCACAACAAGTAATGCTATTATTCTCTTTTATTTTTCCAATCTAATAATTCCAACTGATAATTTTAATTAATATCCTGACTAAGAATAATAAGATAAACATCGCTTGCTTCAAACCAATAATCTCCGTGGGATCAACCCTTACTCACGTAAGGTATTACTTGGACGACCCAGTGCACTTGCTGGTTAGTTGGACGGAGTTGTGAAAAGAAAGTGTTGAGTTAATTCTTTTTGGCACATGCCAAAGAGCCATTATTTAAGGATCACAATTTTGTCCACCAAGTTTTTGGCGCCGTTGCCGGGGATTATTCGAATTTGAACAATTGAAGGCTTATTTTATTTCTTAGATTAGGAATAATTTAGTTTTATTGTTATAGAGTCATTAAATCTTGATAGGATAGTTCTTTTCAAAAATTTCTTTTCAAAATTTATCACTTTTCGTAATTAATTGCTAATTTTCGTGAGTTTAGTGTCTTGTTCTAAGTTTGGTGTCAATTGCATATTTTATATTTTTCTTTAAAATTTTCGACTTGTGTTCTTTGTTCTTCATTGATCTTCAAGTTGTTCTTGTTTATTTTTCTTGTTTGATCTCAAGTTTTTCTTGTTTTGTGTCTTTTCTTGTTTTTCTTGTGCTTTTTCAAAATATTAACTTTCAAAAATTATACTTTTATCCATAAAAATAACACATCTTTAAAATACATTACATTTTTAGCTCAGTTGGTTATAGCGGAGGTTTATGTTCTTAACAATTGGGCACTTTCTTTTTAAAATCCTTTTTCAAAAATAATTTTTCTTGATTTAATCTTGTACCAAACTTTAAGTTTGGTGTTTTCTTGTTAATCTTTTCATAATTTTCGAAAATTTTATTAAAGTTTTCTAAAAATCTTAAGTTTGGTGTTCTTCCTTTTGTTCTTGGTGTTCTTGTGAATCTTCAAGGTGTTCTTGAGTTTTTCTTGTGTCTTGATCTTAAAATTTTTAAGTTTGGTGTTCCTTGGTGTTTTCCCTCCAAAAATTTTCGAAAATAAGGAACATTAGATCTAAAAATTTTAAGCCTTGTGTCTTTTGTGTGTTTTTCTCTTTCATCATAAAATTCAGAATTCAAAAAAATTATATTTTCTAAATAATTTTGAACTACATTTTTCGAAATTTTATATAGAAATTCAAATTTCAATTTCAAGATAATTCCAATTTCTTTTATTTATTTCGTTTTTTTATTTTATTTTATAAAAAAATTAAATAAAAATAAAATAAAATAAAAAAATCAACATATAAATTATCCCTTGTATTCCATCATGGAAGCAAGTAGGAATGAACAGTCCAAGTGGACTCTGGGGTCATATGCTAACCCCACTACAGCTTCATATGGGAGTAGTATCTGTATACCCTCCATTGGAGTTAGTAGCTTTGAGTTGAATCCTCAGCTCATTATCATGGTGCAGCAAAACTGTCAGTATTCTGGTCTTCCACATGAAGAACCTACAGAGTTTCTGGCACAATTTCTGCAAATTGCTGACACAGTACATGATAAGGAAGTGGATCAGGATGTCTACAGATTATTACTGTTTCCATTTGCTGTAAAAGATCAAGCTAAGAGGTGGTTAAATAACCAGCCTAAGAACAGCATAAAAACATGGAAACAGCTGTCAGAAAAATTCCTGAATCACTATTTTCCTCCAAAACGGATGACACAGCTAAGGCTAAGCATCCAAGGCTTCAAACAAGGAGATAATGAATCTCTTTATGATGCCTGGGAGAGATACAGAGAGATGCTAAGAAAATGCCCCTCTGAAATATTTTCAGAATGGGTGCAATTAGACATCTTCTACTATGGGTTCACAGAAAAAGCTCAAATTTCTCTAGACCACTCAGCTGGTGGATCCATACACATGAGAAAAACAATTGAAGAAGCTCAAGAGCTTATTGACACAGTTGCCAGAAATCAACATCTGTACCTAAGCAGTGAATCTTCCATGAAAGAAGAAACTAAAACAGTAATTACTGAGCTCAGTCCGGTGGATCAGGCTAATGAATTCAATCAGCAATTAGACTTTCTAACTCAGCAGTTAGCCGAATTCAAGGAAATATTACAGGAAACAAGAATGGCTAACAGGAATATGGAAGTACAATTAAAGCAGACAGAAAAGCAACTGTCAAAACAAATAGCAGAAGAATGCCAAGCAGTTCAATTAAGAAGTGGGAAAACATTAAATACCTCACTTCAAAGCAGCAGGAAACCAAGAAATGAACAAGTGGATACTCAAAATCCCTCTGAGGATAATCAGAGCCCAGAGAGGAATAAAGCTGGCGCTGAACGCCCAGACCATGCTCATTCCTGGCGTTCAACGCCAGAAATAAGCATGAATCCGGCGTTGAACGCCCAAAGGGAGCATGGTTCTGGCGTTCAAACGCCAGTAACAAACAAGGAAGTGGCGTCTAACGCCACTCCAGCTCCCACCACTGGCATTCAAATGCCAGTGGGGAATCAGTCACATACAAGTGCTGATAACAACCCTTCTAAAAAGGCTTCCCAACCCACTTCTGTAGGTAATAAACCTGCAGCAACTAAGGTTGAGGAATACAAAGCCAAAATGCCTTATCCTCAAAAACTCCGCCAAGCGGAACAGGATAAGCAATTTGCCCGCTTTGCAGACTATCTCAGGACTCTTGAAATAAAGATTCCGTTTGCAGAAGCACTTGAGCAAATACCCTCTTATGCTAAGTTCATGAAAGAGATCTTAAGTCATAAGAAGGATTGGAGGGTGGTGGACGAAATTGTGATCACATGTTCTTTGTTTATAAAGGATGTATACTCTTAGGGCACTGTTTATTTTCTTTAGTGGAATTCACAACTCCGTTCAACTAACCAGCAAGTGTACTGGGTCGTCCAAGTAATAACCTTACGTGAGTAAGGGTCGAATCCACAGAGATTGTTGGTATGAAGCAAGCTATGGTCACCTTGCAAATCTCAGTTAGGCAGATTAAATATTGATTCATGGGTTTCGAAAATTAATAATAAAATAAGAAATAATAAAAGGGATAGAAATACTTATGTAGATTCATTGGTGCATAGGAATTTCAGTTAAGTATATGAAGATGCTGTATGGCTCAAGGACGCCTGCCTTCCTACTGCTTCTACTCAATCCTTCTTACTCCTTTCCATGGCAAGCTTTGTATAGGGGTTCACCATCAGCTGTGGCTACTTTCAATCCTCTCGGGGAAATATCCTATGCGGCTGTCACTCGCACAGCTAACCAGTCTGGAGGCATCACCCATGGTTGATGGCTACATCCCATCCTCGCAGTGAAAGCTAATGCTCACGCACTCTGTCACAGTACGGCCAATCACCGGTTGGTTCCCGCTCCTACTGGAATAGAATCCCTCTTTTGCGTCTGTCACTAACGCCCAGCAGGTTACAAGTTTGAAGCACGTCACAGTCATTCATTACCGGAATCCTACTCGGAATACCACAGACAAGGTGAGACTTTCCGGATTCCCAGGATCCTACTCGGAACACCACAGACAAGGTTGGACTTTCCGGATCCTCATAAATGCCGCCATCTATCTAGCTTATACCACGAAGATTCTGTTGGGGAATCTAAGAGATACACATTCAAGCTTGTGTTGCATGTAGAACGTAAGTGGTTGTCAATCACGCGCGTTCATAAGTGAGAATGATGATGAGGGTTATCTAACTCATCACATTCATCATATTCTTGGGTACGAATGAATATCTTGGAATAAGAATAAGAGAGATTTGAATAAAAGAAAATAGAACTTCATTAATACTTGAGGTACAGCAGAGCTCCACACCCTTAATCTATGGTGTGCAGAAACTCCACCATTGAAAATACATAAGCAAAAGGTTCAGGCATGGCCGAATGGCCAGCCCCCAAAACGTGATCACAGGATAGAAAATACAATCCAGGATGTCTAATACAATAGTAAGAGGTCCTATATATACTAGACTAGCTACTAGGGTTTACATGAGTAAGTAATTGATGCATAAATCCACTTCCGGGGCCCACTTGGTGTATGCTTGGGCTGAGCTTGATCAATCCACGTGTAGAGGCATTTCTTGGCGTCAAACTTCAGGTTATGACGTGTTTTGGGCGTTCAACTCCGGATCATGACGTTTTTCTGGCTTTTAACTCCAGACAGCAGCGTGTACTTGGCGTTTAGCGCCAAGTTACGTCGTCATTCTTCGAACAAAGTATGGACTATTATATATTGCTGGAAAGCCCTGGATGTCTACTTTCCAACGCCGTTGAGAGCGCGCCATTTAGAGTTCTGTAGCTCCAGAAAATTCATTTCGAGTGCAGGGAGGTCAGAATCCAACAGCATCAGCAGTCCTTTTGTCAGCCTTTTTCAGAGTTTTGCTCAAATCCTCAATTTCAGTCAGAATTTATCTGAAATCACAGAAAAACACACAAACTCATAGTAAAGTCCAGAAATGTGAATTTAACATAAAAACTAATAAAAACATCCCTAAAAGTAGCTTAAACTTACTAAAAACTATATAAAAACAATGCCAAAAAGCGTATAAATTATCCGCTCATCACAACACCAAACTTAAATTGTTGCTTGTCCCCAAGCAACTGAAAATCAATTAGGATAAAAAGAAGAGAATATACTATAAAGTCCAAAATATCAATGAATATTAATTTAATTACATGAGCGGGACTTGTAGCTTTTTGCCTCTGAACAGTTTTGGCATCTCACTTTTTCCTTTGAAGTTCAGAGTGATTGGCATCTCTAGGAACTTAGAATTTTGGATAGTGTTATTGACTTTCCTAGTTAAGCATGTTGATTCTTGAACACAGCTACTTTTGAGTCTTGGCTGTGGCCCTAAGCACTTTGTTTTCCAGTATTACCACCGGATACATAAATGCCACAGACACATAACTGGGTGAACCTTTTCAGATTGTGACTTAGCTTTGCTAGAGTCCCCAGTTAGTGGTGTCCAGAGCTCTTAAGCACACTCTTTAGCTTAAGATCACGACTTTAACCATTCAGTCTCAAGCTTTTCACTTGGACTTTCATGACACAAGCACATGGTTAGGGACAGCTTGATTTAGCCGCTTAGGCCTGGATTTAATTTCCTTGGGCCCTCCTATCCATTGATGCTCAAAGCCTTGGATCCTTGCTTTAAAATTTTCGCCACATTTTTTTTTCACTGCTTTTTCTTGCTTCAAGAATCAATTTCATGATGTTTTTCAGATCATCAATAACATTTCTCTTTGTTCATCATTCTTTCAAGAGCCAACAATTTTAACACTCATAAACAACAAGATCCAAAGACATATGCACTGTTCATTCATTCATTCAGAAAACAAAAAGCATTGTCACCACATCAATATAATCAAACTAAATTCAATACTAATTTTGAAAATTATGTACTTCTTGTTCTTTTGAATTAAAACATTTTTCTTTTTAAGAGAGGTGAAGGACTAATGGAATTTATTCATAGCTTTAAGGCATGGTTACATACTAATGATCATGAGATAAAGACACAAAACATAGATAAACATAATACTTAAAAACCGAAAAACAGAAAGAAATAAAGAACAAGGAATGAATCCACCTTTAGTGGCGTCTTCTTCTTGAAGGACCAATGATGTTCTTCAACTCTTCTATGTCCCTTCCTTGCCTTTGTTGCTCCTCCCTCATTGCTCTTTGATCTTCTCTTATTTCTTGGAGAATGATGGAGTGCTCATGATGTTCTACCCTTAATTGTTCAACATTATGGCTCAAATCTTCTAAGGAGTTGTTGAGTTGCTCCCAATAGTTGTTGGGAGGAAAGTGCATTCTTTGAGGCATTTGTTGATGATGAACTTCCTCATGTTCTTCTTGAGGGCCGTGAGGAACTTCTCTTGTTTGCTCCATCTTTTTCTTGGTGATGGGCTTGTCTTCTTCAATGGAGACATCTCCTTCTATGATAACTCCAGGTGAGTAACATAGATGGCATATAAGGTGGGGGAAGGCTAGCCGTGCCATGTATGAAGGCTTGTCAGCTATTTTGTAGAGTTCATTGGAGATGACTTCATGAACTTCCACCTCCTCTCCAATCATGATGCTATGAACCATGATGGCCCGATCCACAGTAACTTCAGATCGGTTGCTTGTAGGGATGATGGATCTTTGAATGAACTCCAACCATCCTCTAGCTACAGGCTTGAGGTCCAGTCTTCTTAGTTGGACTGGCTTGCCCTTGGAGTCTACTCTCCATTGGGCGCCTTCCACACATATGTCCATAAGGACTTGGTCCAACCTTTGGTTAAAGTTGACCCTTCTTGTGTAGGGGCGTTCATCACCTTGCATCATGGGTAAGTGATACGCCAACCTCACATTTTCCGGACTAAAATCCAAGTATTTCCCCCTAACCATTGTGAGATAATTCTTTGGGCTTGGGTTCATACTTTGGTCATGGTTCCTAGTGATCCATGCATTGGCATAGAACTCTTGAACCATTAGAATTCCGACTTGTTGCATGGGGTTGGCTAAGACTTCCCAACCTCTTCTTTGAATTTCATGTCGGATCTCCGGATACTCATTTTTCTTGAGTTTGAAAGGGACCTCAGGGATCACCTTCTTCTTTGCCACAACCTCATAGAAGTGGTCTTGGTGGCTCTTGGAGATGAATCTCTCCTTCTCCCATGACTCGGAAGTGGAAGCTTTTGCCTTCCCTTTTCCTTTTCTTGAAGGAACTCCGGTCTTGGGTGCCATTGATGGTGAATGAAAAATAAAAAGCTTAGGCTTTTTACTACACCAAACTTAAAATTTGCTCGTCCTCGAGCAAGAAAGAAAAGAAAGGTAGAAGAAGAAGAAGAGAATATGGAAGAGAGGGAGAGAGTAGGTTCGGCTATGTGGGTGAAGAAGGGGTTTGTGTTGTGTGAAAATGAAGAAGAATGGGAGGGTATTTATAGGGAGAGGGGAGGGTTAGTGTTCGGCCATTTTGGGTGGGAATGGTTGGGAAATTGAATTTGAATTTTATGGAGGTAGGTGGGGTTTATGGGGAAGAGGGGGTTGATGTGAATGGTGAATGGGGTAATTGGGAATTGTGACATGGGGAATCACATCACAAAAACTAGGATTGGGAAGTAAGGTGGGAATATGTTAGTGGGGATCCTGTGGGGTCTACAGATCCTGTAGTGGGGATCCTGTGGGGTCCACAGATCCTGAGGTGAAAACAAATACCATTCCTTCACCATATAGGCATGTAACATGCCTTCATGCATCATTCTGGCGTTCAAACGCCCTTTGATGCACGTTCTGGGCGTTAAACGCCCATGTGATGCATGTTCTGGGCGTTAAACGCCCATGTGATGCTTGTTTCTGGCGTTGAACGCCAGTTTCAAGCTTGTTTCTGGCGTTCAGCGCCAGATTGTCCTCTGTGTGCGCATCCTGGCGTTAAACGCCAGGATGTAGCTTGTTTTGGGCGTTCAGCACCAGAATGGTGCTCTGTTCTGGCGTTGAACGCCGGCCAGATGCACCTTCTGGGCGTTGAACGCCAGCCCGTGCGTCCTCCAGGGTGAAAAATTTTTTTCTTCTGTTTTTGACTCAGTTTTTAATTTTTTTTATTTTTTTCGTGACTTCTCATGATCATGTACCTAATTAAACACAAAAATAACAAAGAAACAAAATAAAATAAAATTAGATAAATAAAATTGGGTTGCCTCCCAACAAGCGCTTCTTTAATGTCAATAGCTTGACAGTGGCTCTCATGGAGCCACAAGGTGATCAGGTCAACTTAAGTGTGGTATTCCCAACACCAAACTTAGAGTTTGGATATGGGGTTTGGACACCAAACTTAGAGTTTGGTTGTGGCTTCACAACACCAAACTTAGAGTTTGACTGTGTGGGCTCTTCTTGACTCTGAACTGAGAGAAGTTCTTCATGCTTACTCTCTTTTGTCACAGAGGGATGGCCATGTGCCTGAAACACAAGGTAATCCCCATTCAATTGAAGGACTAACTCACCTCTGTTGAAATTTATCACAGCTCCTGCTGTGGCTAGGAAAGGTCTTCCTAGGATGATGCATTCATCATCTTCCTTCCTAGTGTCTAGGATTATGAAATCAGTAGGAATGTAAAGGCCTTCAACCTTCACTAGCACGTCCTCTACTATTCCATAAGCTTGTCTTATGGACTTATCTGCCAATTGTAATGAGAACAAGGCAGGTTGTACCTCAATGATTCCCAGCTTCTCCATCACAGAGAGTGGCATAAGATTTATCCCTGACCCAAGATCACATAGAGCTTTTTCAAAGCTCATGGTGCCAATGGTGCAAGGTATTAAGAACTTGCCAGGATCTTGCTTCTTTTGAGGTAGGGTTCTCTGAATCCAAGTATCTAGTTCACTAATGAGCAAGGGAGGTTCATTTTCCCAAGTCTCATTACCAAACAGCTTGGCATTCAGCTTCATGATAGCTCCTAAGTATTGAGCAACTTGCTCTCCAGTCACATCTTCATTCTCTTCAGAGGATGAATATTCTTCAGAGCTCATGAATGGCAGAAGGAGATTTAAAGGAATCTCTATGGTCTCTAGATGAGCCTCAGATTCCCCAGGATCCTTTATAGGAAACTCCTTCTTGCTTGAGGAACGTCCCAGGAGGTCTTCCTCACTAGGATTTTCGTCCTCCTCCTCCTTAGTGCATTCGGCCACTTTGATTAAATCAATGGCCTTGCACTCTCCTTTTGGATTTTCTTCTGTATTACTTGGGAGAGTACTGGGAGGAGTGTCAATGACTTTCTTACTCAGCTGGCCCACTTGTGCCTCCAGATTTCTAATGGAGGATCTTGTTTCATTCATGAAACTAAAAGTGGCCTTTGACAGATCAGAGACTATATTTGCTAAATTAGAATTGTTTTGTTCAGAGTTCTCTGTCTGTTGCTGAGAAGATGATGGATATGGCTTGCTATTGTTCAGCCTATTGCGTCCACCATTGTTAAAACCTTGTTGAGGTTTTTGTTGATCCTTCCAGGAGAAATTTGGATGATTTCTCCATGATGAGTTATAGGTGTTTCCATAAGGTTCACCTAAGTAATTAACCTCTGCCATGGCAGGGTTCTCAGGATCATAAGCTTCTTCAGAAGCTGCCTCTCTAGTACTATTGGATGCATGTTGCAATCCATTCAGATTTTGAGAGATCATGTTGACCTGTTGAGTCAACATTTTGTTCTGAGCCAATATGGCATTCAGAGCATCAATTTCAAGAACTCCTTTCTTCTGAGGTACCCCATTATTCACGGAATTCCTCTCAAAGGTGTACATAAACTGGTTGTTTGTAACCATGTCAATGAGTTCTTGAGCCTCTTCAGGCGTTTTCTTCAGGTGAATAGATCCACCTGCAGAATGGTCTAGTGACATTTTCGAAAACTCAGAGAGACCATAATAGAATATATCTAATATGGTCCATTCTGAGAACATGTCAGATGGACATCTTTTGGTCAGCTGCTTGTATCTTTCCCAAGCTTCATAGAGGGATTCACCATCTTTTTGTTTGAAGGTTTGAACATCCACTCTCAGCTTGCTCAGCTTTTGAGGAGGAAAGAACTTATCTAAGAATGCAGTGACAAGCTTATCCCATGAGTCCAGGCTATCCTTGGGTTGTGAATCCAACCATACTCTAGCTCTGTCTCTTACAGCAAAAGGGAAAAGCAAGAGTCTGTAGACTTCAGGATTAACTCCATTTGTCTTTACAGTGTCACAGATCTGCAAGAACTCAGTTAAAAACTGGTAAGGATCTTCAGATGGAAGTCCATAAAACTTGCAGTTTTGTTGCATTAAAGCAACTAGTTGAGGCTTAAGCTCAAAGTTATTGGCTCCAATGGCAGGAATGGAGATGCTTCTTCCATCAAACTTGGACGTTGGCTTAGTGAAGTCACCAAGCATTCTCCTTGCATTATTATTATTATTTTCGGCTGCCATCTCTTTCTCTTGTTCGAAAATTTCAAGAAGGCCTCTTCTGGATTGTTGTAATTTAGCTTCTTTTAATTTTCTCTTCAGAGTCCTTTCAGGTTCTGGATCAATTTCAACAAGAGTGCCTTTATCCTTGTTCCTGCTCATATGAAAGAGAAGAAAACAAGAAAAGAAAAAGGAATCCTCTATGTCACAGTATAGAGATTCCTTTATGTTAGTAGAAAAAGAAAGGGGTGGAAGAAGAGGAGGAGACAAAGAATGTAATGTAATGGAAGAAACACAACTGTGAGGATGGCAGAGATGTTAGGATATGAATGAAGAGAGGTGAAGAGAAGTGTTAGTAATTAAATAATTAAATAGAAGAAGAGAAGAGGGGAGAAATTCGAAATTAATTTTTGAAAAAGAGTTAGTGATTTTCGAAAATTAGAGATAACATAAGATTAAAATTAAAATTTAAAACATGAAACAATTAATTAATTAAAAAGAATTTTTGAAAAAGAGAGAGATATTTTCGAAAATAGAAGAAAGAGAAGTAGTTAGGTGGTTTTGAAAAAGATAAGAAACAAACAAAAAGTTAGTTAGTTGATTGAAAAAGATTTGAAATCAAAATTTAAAAAGGATAAGAAGATAAGAAGTTAGACAAGAGATTTTGAAACCAAATTTTGAAAAAGGTAAAGTTAAAAAGATAAAAAGATAAAAAGATTTTTAAGAAAAAGATATTTTGAAAAAGATTTAATTTTTAAAATTACTTAACTAACAAGAAACTACAAGATAAGATTCTAGAACTTTAAAGATTGAACCTTTTTTAACAAGTAAGTAACAAACTTCAAATTTTTGAACCAATCACATTAATTGTTAGTTTGATTTTCGAAAATTTGATAAAAAGATAAGAAAAAGATTTTGAAAATATTTTGAAAAATAATTTTTTGAAATTTTCGAGAATTATAAAAGAATGAAAAAGATATGATTTTTGAAAAAGATTTTGAAAAGAAAAGATTTTTAAAATTGAAATTTTGACTTGACTTGTAAGAAACAACTAATTTTAAAAATTTTTGACCAAGTCAACCCAAAATTTCGAAAATTTGGAGGGAAATAAGGAAAAGATATTTTTTTGATTTTTGAATTTTTAATTATGAGAGAGAAAAACAACAAAAATACTCAATGCATGAAATTTTTAGATCAAAACCATGAATGCATGCAAGAGTGCTATGAATGTCAAGATGAACACCAAGAACACTTTGAAGATCATGATGAACATCAAGAACATAATTTTGAAAAAATTTTTTATGCAAAGAAAACATGCAAGACACCAAACTTAGAAATCTTTAATGCATGGAAAATATGAATGCAAAAATGCACATGAAAAACAAGAAAAGACACAAAACAAGAAATCATCAAGATCAAACAAGAAGACTTGTCAAGAACAACTTGAAGATCATGAAGAACACTATGAATGCATGGGATTTTCGAAAAAATGCAAGAAAAATTTTAAAGCATGCAATTGACACCAAACTAAAAAATTGACTCAAGACTCAAACAAGGAACACAAAATATTTTTGGTTTTTATGATTTTCTAATTTTTTTGGAATTTTTATTAATTTTTTCGAAAATAAAGTTTAGAAAAACGAAAAATAAAAGAAAAATTTTGAAAAAGATTTTTGAAAAGAGAATTACCTAATCTGAGCAACCAGATGAACCGTCAGTTGTCCATACTCGAACAATCCCCGGCAACGGCGCCAAAAACTTGATGGACGAAATTGTGATCACATGTTCTTTGTTTATAAAGGATGTATACTCTTAGGGCACTGTTTATTTTCTTTAGTGGAATTCACAACTCCGTTCAACTAACCAGCAAGTGTACTGGGTCGTCCAAGTAATAACCTTACGTGAGTAAGGGTCGAATCCACAGAGATTGTTGGTATGAAGCAAGCTATGGTCACCTTGCAAATCTCAGTTAGGCAGATTAAATATTGATTCATGGGTTTCGAAAATTAATAATAAAATAAGAAATAATAAAAGGGATAGAAATACTTATGTAGATTCATTGGTGCATAGGAATTTCAGTTAAGTATATGAAGATGCTGTATGGCTCAAGGACGCCTGCCTTCCTACTGTTTCTACTCAATCCTTCTTACTCCTTTCCATGGCAAGCTTTGTATAGGGGTTCACCATCAGCTGTGGCTACTTTCAATCCTCTCGGGGAAATATCCTATGCGGCTGTCACTCGCACAGCTAACCAGTCTGGAGGCATCACCCATGGTTGATGGCTACATCCCATCCTCGCAGTGAAAGCTAATGCTCACGCACTCTGTCACAGTACGGCCAATCACCGGTTGGTTCCCGCTCCTACTGGAATAGAATCCCTCTTTTGCGTCTGTCACTAACGCCCAGCAGGTTACAAGTTTGAAGCACGTCACAGTCATTCATTACCGGAATCCTACTCGGAATACCACAGACAAGGTGAGACTTTCCGGATTCCCAGGATCCTACTCGGAACACCACAGACAAGGTTGGACTTTCCGGATCCTCATAAATGCCGCCATCTATCTAGCTTATACCATGAAGATTCTGTTGGGGAATCTAAGAGATACACATTCAAGCTTGTGTTGCATGTAGAACGTAAGTGGTTGTCAATCACGCGCGTTCATAAGTGAGAATGATGATGAGGGTTATCTAACTCATCACATTCATCATATTCTTGGGTACGAATGAATATCTTGGAATAAGAATAAGAGAGATTTGAATAAAAGAAAATAGAACTTCATTAATACTTGAGGTACAGCAGAGCTCCACACCCTTAATCTATGGTGTGCAGAAACTCCACCGTTGAAAATACATAAGCAAAAGGTTCAGGCATGGCCGAATGGCCAGCCCCCAAAACGTGATCACAGGATAGAAAATACAATCCAGGATGTCTAATACAATAGTAAGAGGTCCTATATATACTAGACTAGCTACTAGGGTTTACATGAGTAAGTAATTGATGCATAAATCCACTTCCGGGGCCCACTTGGTGTATGCTTGGGCTGAGCTTGATCAATCCACGTGTAGAGGCATTTCTTGGCGTCAAACTTCAGGTTATGACGTGTTTTGGGCGTTCAACTCCGGATCATGACGTTTTTCTGCCGTTTAACTCCAGACAGCAGCGTGTACTTGGCGTTTAGCGCCAAGTTACGTCGTCATTCTTCGAACAAAGTATGGACTATTATATATTGCTGGAAAGCCCTGGATGTCTACTTTCCAACGCCGTTGAGAGCGCGCCATTTAGAGTTCTGTAGCTCCAGAAAATCCATTTCGAGTGCAGGGAGGTCAGAATCCAACAGCATCAGCAGTCCTTTTGTCAGCCTTTTTCAGAGTTTTGCTCAAATCCCTCAATTTCAGTCAGAATTTACCTGAAATCACAGAAAAACACACAAACTCATAGTAAAGTCCAGAAATGTGAATTTAACATAAAAACTAATGAAAACATCCCTAAAAGTAGCTTAAACTTACTAAAAACTATATAAAAACAATGCCAAAAAGCGTATAAATTATCCGCTCATCAGAGGGAAACTGAAAAAGTTTACCTCACTGAAGAATGGAGTGCAGTCATTCTGAAAAGCTTACCTGAGAAGCTTAAAGATCCTGGGAGCTTTATGATACCATGCACATTAGAGGGTACTTGCACCAAGCAAGCTTTATGTGATCTTGGGGCAAGTATCAACCTAATACCTGCATCTACTATCAGAAAGCTTGGTTTAACTGAAGAAATCAAACCAACCAGGATATGTCTTCAACTTGCTGATGGCTCCATTAAATACCCATCAGGCATGATTGAGGACATGATTGTCAAGGTTGGGCCATTTGCCTTTCCTACTGACTTTGTGGTGCTGGAAATGGAGGAGCACAAGAGTGCAACTCTCATTCTAGGAAGACCTTTCCTAGCAACTGGCCGAACCCTCATTGACGTCCAAAAAGGGGAAGTAACCTTGAGAGTCAATGAGGAGGAGTTCAAGTTGAATGTTGTCAAAGCCATGCAACATCCAGACACCCCAAATGACTGCATGAGTGTTGATATTATTGACTCTCTGGTAAGAGAGGTCAATATGGCTGAGAGTCTCGAATCAGAGCTAGAGGACATCTTTAAAGATGTTCAGCCTGATCTGGAGGAATCAGAGAGAATAATAGAACCTCTGAAAATCCCTCAGGAAGAGGATAAACCTCCAAAACTCGAGCTCAAACCATTACCACCATCCCTGAAATATGCATTTCTGGGAGAAGGTGATACCTTTCCTGTAATCATAAGCTCTACCTTAGAGCCACAGGAAGAGGAAGCACTAATTCAAGTGCTAAGAACACACAAGACAGCTCTTGGGTGGTCCATCAGTGATCTTAAGGGCATTAGCCCAGCCAGATGCATGCACAAGATTCTATTGGAGGGTGACGCCAAGCCAGTGGTCCAACCACAAAGGCGGCTGAACCCAGCCATGAAGGAAGTGGTGCAGAAGGAGGTCACTAAGTTACTAGAGGCTGGGATTATTTATCCTATTTCTGACAGCCCCTGGGTGAGCCCTGTCCAAGTCGTCCCTAAGAAAGGTGGCATGACAGTGGTTCATAATGAAAAAAATGAACTGGTTCCTACAAGAACAGTTACTGGGTGGCGTATGTGTATTGATTACAGAAGGCTCAATACAGCCACCAGAAAGGATCATTTTCCTCTACCATTCATAGACCAGATGCTAGAAAGACTAGCAGGTCATGAATACTACTGCTTCCTGGACGGATATTCAGGTTATAATCAAATTGCAGTAGATCCCCAGGATCAGCAGAAAACGGCATTCACATGCCCATCTGGAGTATTTGCATACAGAAGGATGCCATTTGGCCTGTGCAATGCACCTGCAACCTTTCAGAGGTGCATGCTCTCAATTTTCTCTGATATGGTGGAAAAATTTCTGGAAGTCTTCATGGATGACTTTTCAGTGTTTGGAGACTCATTCAGCTCCTACCTTAACCATTTAGCACTTGTTCTAAAGAGATGCCAAGAGACTAACCTGGTTTTAAACTGGGAAAAGTGTCACTTTATGGTGACTGAAGGAATTATCCTTGGGCACAAAATCTCGAACAAGGGGATAGAGGTGGATCAAGCTAAAGTAGAGGTAATTGAAAAATTACCACCACCTGCCAATGTTAAGGCAATCAGAAGCTTTCTGGGGCATGCATGATTCTATAGGAGGTTTATAAAGGATTTTTCAAAAATTGCCAAACCTCTGAGCAACCTGCTAGCTGCTGACACGCCATTTATCTTTGATAAAGAGTGTCTGCAAGTATTTGAGACTCTGAAAGCTAAATTGGTTACAGCACCAATCATCTCTGCACCAGACTGGACGTTACCATTTGAATTAATGTGTGATGCCAGTGACCATGCTATTGGTGCAGTGTTGGGACAAAAGTATGACAAGCTTCTGCACGTCATTTACTATGCCAGCCGTGTTTTAAATGACGCACAGAAGAATTACACAACCACAGAAAAAGAGCTACTTGCAGTAGTTTACGCCATTGACAAATTCAGATCCTATTTAGTAGGATCAAAAGTGATTGTGTATACAGATCATGCCACTCTTAAATATCTACTCACAAAGCAGGATTCAAAACCCAGACTTATAAGATGGGTGCTGCTTCTGCAAGAGTTTGATATAGAAATAAGAGACAGAAAAGGAACAGAGAATCAAGTAGCAGATCACCTGTCCCGAATAGAACCAGTGGAAGGGGCGTCCCTCCCTCCCACTGAGATCTCTAAAACCTTTCCGGATGAGCAACTCTTTGCCATCCAGGAAGTGCCATGGTTTGCAGACATTGCAAACTATAAGGCAGTGAGATTTATACCCAAAGAGTACAGTAGACAGCAAATAAAGAAGCTGATCACGGATGCAAAGTATTATCTTTGGGATGAGCCGTATCTCTTTAAGAGATGTGCAGACGGAGTAATTCGCAGATGTGTGCCTAAGGAAGAAGCACAGAAAATCCTATGGCACTGCCATGGATCACAGTATGGAGGACATTTTGGAAGTGAGCGAACAGCCACAAGAGTCCTCCAATGTGGCTTCTACTGGCCTACTCTCTATAAAGACTCCCGAGTGTATGTACTTAATTGTGACAGTTGCCAACGATCTGGCAATCTACCTCACAGTTACGCCATGCCTCAACAAGGGATCTTGGAGATTGAGTTGTTTGATGTATGGGGCATTGACTTCATGGGACCCTTCCCACCATCATACTCAAACACTTACATTCTGGTGGCAGTGGATTATGTATCCAAATGGGTGGAGGCTATTGCAACACCCACCAATGACACTAAAACAGTGTTAAAATTCCTTCAGAAACACATCTTCAGCAGATTTGGTATCCCTAGAGTGTTAATCAGTGATGGGGGCACTCATTTCTGCAATAAACAGCTTTACTCTGCTCTGGTTCGTTATGGAGTTAGCCACAGGGTAGCTACTCTATATCATCCACAAACTAATGGGCAAGCTGAAGTCTCAAATAGAGAACTCAAAAGAATCCTGGAACGGACTGTAATTAACCGTAGAAGGGATTGGGCAAGAAGCTTGGATGATGCTCTGTGGGCATACAGAACAGCATTCAAGACCCCTATAGGGACCTCTCCATACCAGCTTGTGTATGGAAAGGCATGTCACTTGCCAGTGGAACTAGAACACAAGGCTTATTGGGCAACCAGAATCCTAAACCTTGATGCCAAGTTAGCTGGAGAAAAACGATTGCTCCAGTTAAATGAGCTAGAGGAATTTAGACTCAATGCTTTCGAGAATGCAAAGATTTACAAAGAGAAAGCGAAAAGATGGCATGATAAGAAACTGTCATCCAGAGTCTTTAAGCTGGGGCAGAAAGTTCTGCTATTTAATTCTAGGCTCAAATTATTCCCCGGGAAATTAAAATCCCGGTGGAGAGGTCCATATGTCATTACAAACGTATCACCATATGGATACATAGAGCTTCAGGATAATGACTCTAACAAAAAGTTTATTGTTAATGGACAAAGAGTTAAACATTATCTTGAAGGCAATTTTGAGCAAGAATGCTCAAAACTGAGACTTACTTAGAGCTCAGTGGTAGTCCAGCTAAAGACAATAAAGAAGCGCTTGCTGGGAGGCAACCCAGCCATTATAAAGTTTATTTACTAATTAAATAAATTTCCTTTTTTTACAGGTATGTGTCCAAGTATCTTCAAAGGGTAAAAATAGCAATTGACTGAATTCACAGAGTTACAGGAAAATTTGGAAGCTCACTGGCGTGAAAAAGCCAGTAAGAAACATTTTGGGCGTTGAACGCCCAAAAGAAGTACCCACTGGGCGTTCAACGCCAGTAAGGGTAGCCATCTGGGCGTTAAACGCCAGAAAGGAGCATCTTCTGGGCGTTGAACGCCAGAAAGAAGCACCTTCTGGGTGTTTACGCCAGTTTGTCAGCATCCTGGGCGTTCAGAAAAACGCCCAGTAACAAAGGACTTCCTGGCGTTCAACGCCAGAAAGAAGCATCAGCTGGGCGTTGAACGCCCAGGAGAAGCAGCATGTGGGCGTTAAACGCCCAAAACATGCATCGTTTGGGCGTTTAACGCCAGGATGGTGGGGAAGAGGTAAAATTCATTTTTTTTACAAATTTTCTAAATTTTTATGTTTCAATTCATAATTTCTTGCATCAACATGTTTCAAAATGTCATCCTTTAAATCAAATTAGTTTTTTTAAGAACCCTAATTTCTAAAATTCCTTTTTCAAAAATTTCAAATATATCTTAATCCATAAAAACAAATTGTTTTCTAATCCAATCCAACTCTTTTAAGTTTGTTTTTAAAACTCAATCATCTTTTTAAAATCTTTTTCAAAATTAAAAATTCAGAGTTATCTTTTTGATTATTATTCATATCTTTCTCTTTTTTAAACTATATCTTTTTCTTATCATATCTATTTTTTTTAAATCATATCTTCTATCTTATTCTTTTCTTATTTTCGAAATTTCCCACCCCCCCTCCCTATATATTGAGTTTGGCGCCCCCACTCATCATCACCTTGCAACACTTGCTCTCCTCCTATCCCTCTTCTTTCTTCTCTTTTGCTTGAGGACAAGCAAAACTCTAAGTTTGGTGTGGTTATCCGTGATCACAAAAACATACTCATTAAGATCATGGCTCCTAAAGGAAAACAACCCACCCCAAGAGGCAAGAAAGAGAGTACTCCAAAGCCACTTTGGAATCAAGGGAAGTTCTTAACTAAAGAACATTCAGACCATTACTACAAAATAATGAGTCACAGATCAGTGATCCCGGAAGTCAAATTTGATCTGAAAGAAGATGAATATCAAGAGATTCAAGAGCAAATTCGAATCATGAATTGGGAAATTCTGACCAATCCTGAAACGAAAGTGGGAAGGAACATGGTTCAGGAGTTCTATGCTAATCTATGGCAGACAGACAGGCAAAGAATAATTGGAGCTACTCTCTATGACCATCGGACCTTAGTCAGAGGAAAGATTGTTCATACCCATCCTGACAAGATCAGGGAGATATTTAAGATTCCTCAACTGAAAGATGACCCAGACTCCTTTAACAGGAAAATGATGCGGGTAAATAAAGGTCTAGACAAGATTCTAGAGGATATATGCATCCCCGAAGCCAGGTGGACCACCAGCACCACTGGCACCCCAATTCAACTCAAAAGAAAAGATCTAAAACCAGTAGCCAGAGGCTGGCTAGATTTCATTGGGTGTTCCATATTGCCCACCAGCAACCGTTCTGAAGTTACCATTAAAAGAGCTGTCATGATTCACTGCATCATGTTGGGAAAAGAGGTAGAAGTCCATCAACTGATCTCATGTGAGTTATATAAAATAGCAAACAGGAATTCCAAGGACGCCAAATTGGCCTATCCAAGCTTAATTTCTATGCTCTGCAAAGATGCCGGAGTGAAGATGGGAATAACAGAATATATTCCAGTTGAAAGGCCAATTACTGGAATATCAATGCTCAGACAACAACAACAAGATGATTCAGCCAAGAGGAGAGCACAGGAAGCCCTCCCAGAACTGCCTCAATTCGAATATTGGGAACATCTTGAGGCTTCTATTTCCAAATTGCAAGAAGCTATGGACCAAATAAAGGAAGAACAGAACAATCAAAGTAGCATGCTTTGCAAACTGCTTAAGGAACAGGAAGAGCAAGGGCGTGATCTAAGGGAGCTAAAGCACCAAAAATTAATCCTTGAAAAGCACCCCACAGATTAGAGGAACATCTACTCCTCAAAACAACAGGTTGCTGAGTTCCAATTTTTCTGCTTTAACTTAGTGATAGTACTATTATAGAAATTTACCTTAGGAGATATTTAGTAGTAGTAATTAGTATGTCTATTTTGATTTTATTTCCAATTAAGCTATAATTTATTTTTCTCATCATCATCAGGCATGAATAAAGTAGTAGATTTTTTTTGAATAAAGAAGTAATCTATATTTTTCGAGTTCTTAATAATAAAAATTATAATTAATTATGTGTGGTGGTAATACTTTTTGTTCTCTGAATGAATGCTTGAACAGTGCATAACTTGTACTTTGAATTTGATGAATATTGGCTCCTGAAAGAATGAGGAACACGAAAAATATTATTGATGATCTGAAAAATCATGAAATTGATTCTTGAAGCAAGAAAAAGCATTCAAAAAAAAAAGAAGAAGGAGCAATAGAAAAAGCCACGAGCCCTTAAAACCAAAAGGCAAGGGTGAAAAGGATCCAAGGCTTTGAGCATCAGTGGATAGGAGGGTTTAAGGAAATAGTTCCAGGCCTAAGCGGCTAAACCAAGCTGTCCCTAACCATGTGCTTGTGGCATGCAGGTCCAAGTTACAAACTTGAGACTGAGTGGTTAAAGTCGTGATCCAAGGCAAACAGAGTGTGCTCAAGAGCTCTGGACATCTCTGACTGGGGACTCTAGCAAAGCTAAGTCACAATCTGAAAAAGGTTCACCTAGTCATGTGTCTGTGGCATTTACGTATCTGGTGGTAATACTGGAAAACAAAGTGCTTAGGGCCACGGCCAAGACTCATAAATAGCTGTGTTCAAGAATCAACATACTACAATAAGAAAATCAATAATACTATCTGACTTCTGAGTTCCTATGGACGCCAATCATTCTGAAATTTAAGGGATAAAGGGAGATGCCAAAACTGTTCAGAAACAAAAAGCTACAAGCCCCGCTCATCTAAGAAGAATCTGAGCTCCATTTAAAACTCTTAAATATTATTACTTCTCAATTTCTCTCATCCTACTTTATTTGTCTAGTTGCTTGAGGACAAGCAACAGTTTAAGTTTGGTGTTGTGATGAGCGGATATTTTATACGCTTTTTGGGGGTAATTTCATGTAGATTTTAGTATGTTTTAATTAGTTTTTAATAGAATTTTATTAGTTTTTAAGCAAAAATCATATTTCTGGACTTTACTATGAGTGTGTGTATTTTTCTGTGATTTCAGGTATTTTCTGGCTGAAATTGAGGAAGCTGGGCAGAAATCTGACTTAGGCTGAAAAAGGATTGCTGATGTTGTTGGATCCTGACCTCCCTGCACTCGAAATGGATTTTCTGGAGCTACAAAAGTCCAATTGGTGCGATCTCAACGGCGTTGGAAAGTAGACATCCAGGGCTTTCCAGCAATATATAATAGTCCATACTTTGCGCGAAGATAGACGACGTAACTTGGCGTTGAACGCCAACTACATGCTGCTGTCTGGAGTTAAACGCCAGAAAAACGTCATGATCCGGAGTTGAACGCCCAAAACACGTCATAACTTGGAGTTCAACTCCAAGAAAAGCCTCTACTTGTGGATAGCTTTAGTCTCAGCCCCAGCACACACCAAGTGGGCCCCAGAAGTGGATTTCTGCACCAATTATCTTAGTTTACTCATATTCTGTAAACCTAGGATACTAGTTTACTATTTAAACAACTTTTAGAGAATTATTCTGTACCTCATGACATTTTTCAGATCTGAATTACATACTTTTTGACGGCATGAGTCTCTAAACTCCATTGTTGGGGGTGAGGAGCTCTGCAGCGTCTCGATGAATTAATACAATTCCTTTATTTTCCATTCAAACACGCTTGTTCTTATCTAAGATGTTCATTCGCGCTTAATTATGGAGAAGGTGATGATCCGTGACACTCATCACCTTCCTCAATCCATGAACGTGTGCCTGACAACCACCTCCGTTCTACATCAGATTGAATGAGTATCTCTTAAATTCCTTAATCAGAATCTTCGTGGTATAAGTCAGATTGATGGCGGCATTCATGAGAATCCGGAAGGTCTAAACCTTGTCCGTGGTATTCCGAGTAGGATTCTGGGATTGAATGACTGTGACGAGCTTTAAACTCCTGAAGGCTGGGCGTTAGTGACAGACGCAAAAGAATCAATGGATTCTATTCCGACCTGATTGAGAACCGACAGATGATTAGCCGTGCTGTGATAGAGCATAGGAACGTTTTCACTGAGACGATGGGAGGTAGCCATTGACAACGATGACACCCTACATAGAGCTTGCCATGGAAGGGACCCTGCATGTAGGAAGAGGATTTCAAGGAAGAGTTGAAGTTCAAAGGACAAAGCATCTCCAAAACTCCAACATATTTCTCATTACTGCACAACAAGTAACGCTATTATTCTCTTTTATTTTTCCAATCTAATAATTCCAACTGATAATTTTAATTAATATCCTGACTAAGAATAATAAGATAAACATCGCTTGCTTCAAACCAATAATCTCCGTGGGATCGACCCTTACTCACGTAAGGTATTACTTGGACGACCCAGTGCACTTGCTGGTTAGTTGAACGGAGTTGTGAAAAGAAAGTGTTGAGTTAATTCTTTTTGGCACATGCCAAAGAGCCATTATTTAAGGATCACAATTTCGTCCACCATACACCTTCAGGATTGTCTCGAAAACTCTCTCGCAACAGTGATTTGGCCTCATCTTCACTCGCCTCTCAAACGATTATCAACTAAAGGTTAAATCTGTTCCATTCTTCTTCCTCGCAGTTCACTATCACTGGGTTCCGAACAATAACTCCACATAGTTCTCATATTCCTTAGGTATAATCCAACCCTCTTCCGCTGCATCGCTCTGATTCTTAACCTTCAAAAGCCTAGGCACTCTTCTAAGTTAACTAAAATATCACTCTGTCTCAACAACTAATAGTCATCGACTAATCTCCACTTGGACTTCACGATTATCAAAATTTGTCATGCATCACGAATGAATGTTACATATAAGTGATATGCAAGGTAGTTAAAGATTCAACTGCTAATTTGCAATTACCTTGGGTCTGAGAATCAGATTCAGCTGCCTCCCAGTGCTTTCTGTTTGGACAATCTCGATTTATATGCCCTGGCTTCCCGCACTCGTAACATACACCTAGTCTGGCCCTGCATGGTCTATTTGGATGATACTTTTTGCATCTCCGACACTTTAAGTCTTTTGGTTGAGTACTAATCTGCCCTTCTGAATTCGGACCCTGACAGTTGTCATTCCTTCGGTCATTATTCCGGCGTTGAGAACGTGAAGTAGCATAATGGCCCCTCTTGAAACTTTGGCCCCTTGGTGTAATCTTTGTCTTCTTTCCCTCATTCTTGGTGAAAGATTTCCGGCAGTCACTCCTAGGCAGCTCGGTCCTTCTTGAGCTTTCGTCCGCTGTTTGACCCACGTTAGTTAACTCTGGATAACTCGCTATTTCCATTGGTGCCACTGTACTCGGAACATCATTTCCACCTTCGTTTCCGTCACCATTGTTGTTGCCAACTCTAACTTGTTATTCCATCCTACCCCTTGCTCGGCTAGTCACAACAGCCACAGTGACAATAACAGCAACCGCACTCGCCATCGCGGTCATGAAATTAGTCAAGGTACCTATCAGTATGGTTACATCATTATCTCTCCATCCTCGACCCCGATTATGGCCCCGACCACGTCCACGAGGTGCCATTTGATTCCTGTTCACACCAAACAAGTGATATCAAGGTGATCAGTCTCAATATCGCAAGTCTAGTGCTTCAAAGTTTCAAATGCATGCTCATGAACTTTATGCCATGTATATCAGGCAGATATCCTAAATAACACATAAACATGACTCAGAGTATGCTCAAAAGCATAGTCAGTCCGTCCCTCAGGCTCAATAGGAACGAACTGCTCTAATACCATAATGTAACACCCTACCACACAGAGTTTTATACCTAAGATGTAAAACAGAGGTGGCGAGGCGCTACGACCTCTAAAAATAAAAATTTAATGTATAATATAGTGAAAAAGGTTTATAACTAGGAGCCTTTAGAAGAAAAGGATAAAGTAAAAGTCGTTAAATCAAAAAGCGTAACGCTCACAAAGCGATAAAGCCGACGAAGCAAAGATAGAACAAACTAAGGAGTTAATATACCAAGAGTTCCAAAGCACATGTAACAAAACTCAAGACTCGGCTCACGAAGATAAATTGGTCCGAGCACATAGTTATACATATATAGATATATAGGAAATCCCCAAAAGAAAGCCCAAAATACAGAGTTACGAAACCTGAGTCTCCAAAATCACCTCTAAGAGGAATTAATACAGCATATATATATAACAGATGGAGACATAATTATCTAAGCAAATGCAAATAACCAAATTAAACCCAAATGCGTAAAGATCTTCGCAACATCAGAAGCTTCCAGCATGCCTCAGCGAGATGTCGCCTGTCCTGCATCTAAAAACCACAAAACCCGCATGGGTGAGAACCAGAGGTTCTCAGCATGGTAACAGTGCCCACATATCTAACATATAATGTCCTGGGAAAGCCGAAGGCAATCCTAGAACTTCCAAAAGATAATTAAAGCTTGAAACAAAACTAAACCATGAAATTAAAATAGGCAACTAGCTAGGGGTCTTAAAAGCTATCTAAAACTCCCCGTTCCAACTCCTCCGAACCTCTCAACCACCAACGGAACCAGATGCAACAAACACAATTATTAAAAACAGAGAAATCACAAATAGGAATCAAATATAGCAAATGATCAAGTAGCATTTAATTATGCAATCACTTAGGCAATCCAAACAAGACATATAAATGCATATGATGTATGCCTGTCCTACTGGCTGATGAGTCTCATCTGTCAGTTATAGAGCCAACCCGACAAGTCCTGATAGCTAACCATTGGACGGTCCCTCTGTCGTGCATCCCTGACCCGAGTAATTTTCAATCATAACATATTCATAATCACAATCATAATCATAATCATACAACACACTCTTGGTGTTTATCATGGGGGCGAGCTCATTCGAACCTTTCACAGTGTCCGGCCACACTAACGACATAGGGTCAGCAGAGTATCGAGTCTCTGCCTGGAGCATGTGGTGGCTAGTCACTGCTTTCGCCCAGGAAAACTCGTGTCTCATATAATCATTTCACATCCATCCATACACCTTCCATAATCATTCTTTATAACCATATCATCACTCATCACAACCCGGGGCAAGTGGGACGAAACCACAACCCTTGCGTCCACCCGAGGAGCCTCTATACTAACCAACCTGGAGCAAGTGGGGCGAAACCACAACCCTTGCATCTACCCAGGAGGTACGTCCTCATATGCCCAGGAGGAATCAAAGAGGGGATCCTAACCTCCCACCATCTCGCTGGAGGTGATTTTACAATACCAGGAGGAACAAAAAAGGGGATCCTCACCTTCCACCATCTCTCTAGGGTCGCACTTCCGAGAAAGAGAGCTCTAGATACAATAATCATTCAAATACATATTTTCATTTCGAGCCATAAATCACAATTTATCATAGCCATCCGGCTTAAAATCATAATTCCTGCTCAGTCATAAACCATCATCACACACAGCCATTCGGCTCATATCACCCACAGCCATTCGGCTCATATCATATACACCGCCACTTGGCCCATATCATATACACAACACTCCACCATCCTCCTCAACAACTCATAACCTCATCATTAGTCATAACTTTTCATTATATCTACTTTCTTCATCCACAAGTTACCCTCTTCCCTAGCTTCCTCTCAATCACTAGGCATTCTACATTGTTCTAAGATTTAAAGAAAGAAATTAGGGGTTTATAAGCTTGAAATAGCGTCTCGGAAGGTCGCAAGCTTGTTGGGAATGTGAAAGACTTGAAAACAAAAGCTTTAAAAAAGAACAGGGTCGTGTGTGTACGCACAGGGGTATGCGTGCGCACGCCCAGAAGTATTTTTAAAAAGTGTGCGTGCGCACAGGGCTGTGCGTACGCACAGAAGGTAAAATCTCCATTGTAGAGTGCCCGCACAAGGTGTGCTAGCGCCACCAACAGTATGCCATTCCCAACATGTGCGTACTTACAGAGCTGTATATACGCACAGCTTGCAGAAACCTTATTGTTTGTGCGTGCGCGCAGGGCGAACTGGTGCTCCCAGCCGCAGCCACTTCTCTATATGTGCGTACTCACAAGTGTGTGCGTGCACATAGGTCCAGAAACCCACAGGGTGTGTGACAAACCCCGTTTTGACGGTTTATCTTGTATTGATTTTAAGAGATTTTATCACCTTTTACCCACATTTATTCAATGAAATAGCATGGTTTTGTGATTGTCTCCTTATTTGTGCTTAGATGTGAAAACATGCTTTTAGACCCTTAATTTGATGGTTTTAATCTCCCTTTGATTCTACTAGATGCCTTGATATGTTTGCTAGTGATTTCAGATTGAAAAGGCTAGGAATAGATCAAAGGAGTGAAAAGGAAAGCATGCAAAGTGGAGAAATCATGAAAAGTCAAAGAAGTTGAAATCGCCCATGGACGCGCACGCGCACCTGGCGCTGGCGCGCACTTACGAATCATCCCATGGACGCGTACGCGTGCTGTGCGCGTACGCGTCGGTGTTGGTTTATGATTTTTTAATGAAAACGTGGCCAACGAATTCTGAAGGGTTGTGGGGCCCAATCCCAACCAACTTTGGCGCCAAAGATGCTATTTAAAGCCAAGGATTGAAGAGAAAAGGGGATTCCATTCATTACACACACATTAGGATTAGTTTAGAAGTAGTTTCTAGAGAGAGAAGCTCTCACTTCTCTCTAGAATTAGGATTAGGATTAGGATTAGTTCTTAGATCTAGGTTTTAATCTTTGCTTTCTTCTACTTCTACATTTCAATTCTTTGTTGTTAGATTCATCTTCTTCTACTCTTTTGTTGTAATTTCCTTTATGTTGTTCTTACATTTTGTTGTAGATCTAGTATTGTTCCCTCTACATTCTTTCAATTCAATAAGAGGTAATTCATAATAATTGTTCTTCTTTGCTTTTCCATTGTTAATCTCTTGCCTTTGTAGTTAGATCTCTCTTTAATTCTTGCAATTTATGTTGTTTACTTCTATTGCACTCTATGTGTTTGTTGAAATGCCTCTTCTAGATATAGTATAGATTTTTGTTCCTCTTGGCCTAGGTAGAGTAATTAGTGACACTTGAGTTATCTAATTCCTTTGTTGATTGATAATTGGAGAGATTGCTAATTGGTTTGGAGTGCACTAAAGCTAGTCTTTCCTTGGGAGTTGGCTAGGACTTGTGGCTCAAGTCAATTTATCCACTTGACTTTTCTTTATTTAGTAAGGGTTAACTAAGTGGTAGCAATGAACAATTCTCATCACAATTGAGAAGGATAACTAGGATAGGACTTCTAGTTTTCATACCTTGCCAAGAGCCTTTTATAGTTGTTAGTTTATTTTCATTGCCATTTACTTTTCATGCTTCTTATCCAAAACCCCAAAATAACTCATAACCAATAACAAGACACTTTATTGTAATTCCTAGGGAGAACGACCCGAGGTTCAATACTTCGGTTTATAAATTTAGGGATTTGTTACTTGTGACAAACAATCTTTTGTATGAAAGGATTATTGTTGGTTTAGGAACTATACTTGCAACGAGATTTCATTTGTAAAATTCTAAACCGTCAAAAATCCAATCATCAGTGTGCGTGCGCACAGGGCTGTGCGTCCGCACACAAACCAGAAATCATAAATTCTGCAGAATTTGCAGAATTTAGATTCAGGCATAAACTTGCAGTGATCATATCTCCTTCCACAAAATTTGGATTTCTACCAAATTTAAACCATTTTAAAGCTTATGAAATTATCTTTCATTTTATATAAAAATCATCAAATTCCAAAAATAATAGCTCAAGATATGATACGTTGAAGTTCATCAAAATTTTATTTTTACCAAAACTCATATAAACTCCCAATTTCTAAAACATACACTTCCAACCACAATTAAAACCAACCAAAACCCAACCTTTCCAACATCAAGCATTTCCAAATTATAATTGAATCATCAACCCACCAATTCTTCCACTTTAGCCAATCTCAAGTCAATAATTCAATGTTTAATCAACATCACACATTTTCAGTTTTCCATCAATGCTCAATCCCACAAATCAACATATATCAATTATCACATACAATCTCATACTCATCAACAAGAGCCTCAACCCTACCAGCAACTAGGCATACCAATCCACATCACTTACAACTTTATATGCTTTACCAACAATTTGCACCACTCACAACCAATCAATCATTATTAACGTATACTCAACTTTATTCATGTCATCCAACAACCACATCAACATAAAAAAATCCATAAGATACATACATCACAACACATTTCCCCTCAACCAATTAACAACCTCAATAATTCAAATCCTATCTTAGGGTCTCTAGCCTAAGTTTTCACACCACATTACATTTTAGATACAGGAAACCGAAACCATACCTTGGTCGATTCTCCGCTTAACTCAGAACACTTCCAATTTTCACTTTCCTCAAACCTTCAAGGCTCCAACACCTTTCAGATGGATCTTCCAGAATAAAAAGCCCACTCCAAGCCTTTATAAAACTTCAATCAAGCTCCAATTTGATAATTTCAACTCTAATTCAATATAAACTCAACTAGTTTATACAATTGAACAATTTTAGCACTAGGGCACATGAAATTGGACAAACCACAAGGGTTTAGAGTTTTCTTACCTTATCCAAGGATCAAGGAGGCAAGACTAAGCCTTTCTTTTAAGCTATTTGGATCCTATAACATCAAAGAATCCAAAATCTCAACATATTTTCCCAAGAATTTTGAAATTAAGGGCTAGAGAAACTAGAATGAATTCGTGGCTTACCTTCTAAATAAAGTTATGGGCTTTGTAGAGCTCAACGCCATGATTGCGTGGCCGCAAATGGTGCATCAATCGGATCTCTGGATCAAGAGTTATCAAGGATTGAAGATTGGATGAGGGTTTAAGTTTGGGAATTGGGGTTCTTCCCCTCTTGCTGCACCAGCAGCGTGAATGGCATGAAATGGGAGAGAGAAATGAGCTGAACTCATTTAATTAAGTGAGGGGATGGGGCCCACGGGCCTGGTTGGGTCTGGTTGGCCTGGTTTGGCCCGTTCGGCCCAATCTTGGGCCGATTTCTTTAAAATCGATGTCAAAATTCTCGTTTTAAATTTCTCTATCATATTAAACCATAAAAACCTCATTCTTCACTTTCTAGAATATATTTTAATTTATGGGTTAGTTAGTCATTAATTAACTAGATTTTATAGAGGCCAACGGAGTGAGGCATGAGCAACAAGGAAAAATTGGACGGAGGGGAAGACGGCAGCGCGAAGGATGAGTGATAAGGGAGGATTAGATGGAAGTGCTACAAGGGATTAGAGGGAAGGGATGTGACGGGTTGAAAGAGGGAGTCAACAGCGTTGTTAGGGTTGTGTTAGGGATGAATGAGTTGGGTGAAGAAATGAGAAGAGTGAGAGGAGAGGGAGGCACTGCAACTGGGAATTAAGGTTTCTGAACCTTAATATATACATAAAGGATAGGAAATGGGTATGGTTTTAAAAAGTGTCTAAAACAAAAAAAAAATAGTCACACTTCAAAAGCGTGCCGATTTATATCTTTAGGCCATGCTTTTGAAGTATGGTAATATAAAGCGTGGTGATAGAATTTTAAAAACATCACCATAACATAACTATTCACTATGCCAGAAGCGGCAGATGGCGGCAGTAATATACTAGCGGTTTTTAGAAATAGCGCTAAAATGCTAGATTGCGGCAGTCTCGGTGACAATTTTAAATGGGGCTGCTAAATCAAATGATTTAGCTGTGGTTTAAGGGAAAAATGCAATGCACACAAAGAAATCCTCAATTGGAATTAAAAAAGAAACCCTTTCCTTTCGTGATTCAAGAAAAATGCAAAACCTCCAAGGCTCCATGCCTCTTTGCTGCGCTCAAAATCGTGCCACCCTCATCATATCGCTTGGCCATCGCTCCATCCTATTGCATCGCCTTGCGTGTGAATCCCCCTCTCACTGCCTGTTCAGTCCACTTCTCCCGCAAATCTCGCGAATAAAATCTTTCCTCAATGCACCACCTATGCACCATCCTTCTTTCGTTCTAATATGCTCCATCTTCGTTGCTGCTTTCTTTCTTCTTTCCTTGTTTGATCTTCTCTGTGTGTTCGCTTTCAATTAATTAATGTGTATTAGGGTTATCTATTAGGAATTAGGATGAACTTTTGAATCTGTTGTAATTGATGAGTTTCCATTTAAGCTCTTTGTCTTGAGTTCCTATATGATTAGTCAATTAGTATTTCCCAATATTTGTTTTTTAATCTATCCTCTGTTGATGGTACGGATAGAGCAAGATTGGTGGTATAGTTACCAAGATTTACACACCACCCATGTGATTGCAGCTACTGATGAAAATGGAGAATGCTCTAGGATACTAAAAATTCTTATGATAATTCTAAATGAAAAATGGGTTCTCAAAATAAATGGTAAGTTATTGTGGTTCTACGTTTTCTTATTTTATTACTTGATTTTATCCTCATATTTGATTTCTGATAATTGAGTTTTTTAGTCGCTTAATGAGTTTATTATTTGGTTCTTATTCTACAATGATTATGTTCATTTGCGAGTTGGGGGTTAGAAGGAAGAATAGACTTTGTGGAACAGTGAGATCAAATTCAGTAATGTTCTACATAGTGGTATTCTTTCTGGACTCACAGTTTTCTGCCATGTGAAGTTCATATTTTGCTTTGATATTTATAAGGTAATCTATATATTTAGCTCTATAATAGTTATTTGATGGAAATTTTATTATGAGAAAATTTTAAGACTAAATTGACTTGACAATTTAAAAGTGTTAGCATTAAGTTGATTAAATTTTTTTTTGTATCATCTCATATCATCTAAATCATAAAAGAAGGTCAAGTTTCCTGTATTGGTGATACATGTAAGTAATGAACTTTAATATTATTTAATCTGCATTTAGTGGCAATTTTGAACATAAACCAAATTCTAATACTTCTTTATACTCTAAAACCCAAGCCAAGGTGAGTTCCAAAGATTATATAATATTCGTTAGATGATTAAATGTCCAATGTATTTAGTGCATCAGGACTTGATTAATTTTTATACGCAGTATATATTTACTTTGTCCATTAGAATTTTCAATCTTATATTTGTTATACTAATCTTAATTTTTTAACACAGTGGAAGATATGGTGAGAGAAGAGAGAATGAAAGAATAGACTACATCATACATATTGTACTAGTAATATGTATAAGCATATAAATATAGACAAGTTTGATTAGTTATGTACTAGCATTCTTATTGAGATCTGTTTCAACAGTACCTTTCCAGGTATATGCCAAAACAGTTAAGAAATTTGTGCCATTGTCATGGAAGACTGTGGATTCATCTATCTTAATTTTGAATATTGAAAAGATAATAATTAAATTATGAAGAGGGACATGCTAATTGTGCCAGCGATAATTTGTTAGAACATCTCAGATTTAATTAGTGTTTTTATCTGTAATAACATTACGAGAATTTATAAGTGAATTTGTCTTTGACCCTTTTAAAATTTGGTGTTAGGTTGAAGAGCTTCTAAAGAATTATGATTTATGAAAATGTATGAACCCTCAAAATTCAATTTCCAATATCCTCTGAACTTAGCAATTCAAACAACTTCATCACTAAAATGACGAGATCAGATAAAGTGCCTAAAGTATATTATATCTTATAAGTTATTTTATGGTCATTGTATTGCTTTTTCTTATTATTTTTTATATTGACTCATATTATGCTTGTAATCGTAAATAGGTTTCATACATCCCAACTAATAATCTGATATATTTGTATTGCTTGAATATTCATCTAACAGATCTATCAAAACAAAAAGGGTCACTAGAATTGAGTTGAACAAGAGACTTAGGCACAAAGAAAAAAAAAGTAGAAGCTAAGAAATTAGAGGAATTGTCGAAAGAAATTAACAGGTAGTATGTTCATTTACTATGTTTTCAAACCACTGTGAATGGAAGAATTGGGGCAGTTCAACTTGAGGTTTTTGAGTGCGCAGTTAGACAATTTTAATTTGGGAGGTTAACCCCAACCCGTTCTCTCCCTCCCTGATTGAAACATGGTGAATAACTTCCAAGGTATTAACATATTTTCATTGTGATCTATCGCTTGGTGACATAATTTACGTGAAAGGTTGTTATGATAACAATAGTAAAACACCATAATTTATTTGTAATTATGGGTCTACAATGAAATAATTGAAAATCAAAGACTAAAATATATACACTAAAAAGTTAAATTGAATAACTCTATTAACCCTGTTATTAGTTTACTTTCTTAATTCATACTACAGTTTCAGGTATTTATTGTTCCTGCTTCGATTAATTTTTTTAACTGATCTTTTTCTAATTTATTTGTGGATTGACAGGGATGTTTGTTAGGCCATTTGAGTTCAAAGACAGTAGTATGTTACTCATCAAGTAGAGTTCTTACCTGCTGCTAATCTTATATTGGTGAGTATATGTTCTTATAATCTTATGAGATTAGTTTCTACGAACTTAATATTGTATGACAATTTTTATGCTGCTAGTTAATTGAATAGTAGGAAAGTGAAAAAGCATGGTCATAAATTAGTTCTGTAATTTTATTGCGATTTGATCAAAAAGTGATTTTTATTATTTGTTCAAATAGCATATGCTTTCTTCTATAAAACTTGATTTTTCAAGGTTCCTACCATTGAAACGTGAGACACATAGGACATAGTTGTCCTTTTTTTCTTGTTTTTACATCTTAATCAGTTCAGTTGCATAGTTGTTCTAATTCTTGGTAGACTAATGATACAAACACTTCTCAATTCTCACATACTCCCCGATGATATGATGCAAAAGCTTTGTCTAAACTTCAAGCTTAACAGTCTAGGTGTGTTGACGTGATAAACTGACTTACTGTTATAATAATAATAAATATTTTGTGCAACTATGATTATTATATTGTTAAAGAATTTCATGTAATTTTTTTCTTAGACTAGAGAAACGGGTCAACAAGAAAGTAATGGCAATGTTTAAGAAGGCAGAAGATGAGTACAATGATTTAATGTCAGAGAAATACATAATTGAGGTTTCTTTTTGCCCATCTATTTCAATAATTTGCCACATTTCTTGCATAACTGGTTATTCTATCCTTGTGTTGTGCAGAATGACAAGTCTAAAATCAAGAAAGTGATCAAAGAACTAGATGAGAAAAAAGAGACACTAAATTTGACCTGGGTCAAAGTAAACAAGTCAGTTTTTTCCACCACTTCATATATGCCCTTTACTCCATCTATTTTATATGCTTTTCAATTTGGCAATGCCTTTTTTTTTCCAGTGATTTTAGATCCATATCTTCTACAGTACTATCGGATATGATGGCTAAGTTAGAACCTCCAGAAGGATGCAGTTTTCTTGATGGTCTTGAGGTTTGGGTTGCATTTGGAGGTGTTTGGAAATTGTCATTGTCTGAATTAAGTGGAGGTCAACGATCCCTTGAGGTTTATATTTGTTAGTCATGACTTTTAAAGGGGCTTCAATATTTAGGATTTTTCTAAGGTTTTTACCACCTTAGTTTTGTTTTTCCCCTATATATATACATATATATATGCTAGTATGTGCACAAGTAGTGCTCGAGTATCATGTTTTTTTATTTTAAAAATAAGGATTTTTTTAGTTAACATTTTGAATTTATTTATGAGTTTAATATTGTTTATTTAGTGTTTTTTATATTAATATCTCAAGTTTAATAAATATGATGTAAAGAAAATATGTTATAGTAAAGAAAAATGGTATAAATTAATGTAATTGATTAGTTTTTTTTAAGCTTGTTTATGAAATTGTGGCGGTTTTGAACCGTCTTAATTTTTAAAAAAAACACCCATAATTTTGTGGCGGTTTTGTAACCGCTGCAATTTTTTTTAAATCCAATCACTGAAATTGCGACGGTTTTAAACCGCTGCTAAATCAAACGACGCTAACCCTTGGTTTTGCTGCGGTTGTGCCAGCGGTTTTTCGAAACCGCCGCAAAATCAAATCTCCACCCCCTAATAGACGATGCTTCTAGAACCGCTGGAATTTCGTTTTGCGGCGGTTTTTCCTAAAAAAACCGCCGCAATTTCCCGTGCCTCTTATAGTGATTGGCAAGCCTGTTGCTCTCTATGGTCACGTTTTTGAAGCGTCGCTAAATCTCTAATCAATCACCACTCTCATAAAAGTGTGGCCAATGAACCTTTTTAGCACGCTTTTGAAGTGTGACAAGAAAAAGCATGGACATATCTCTAATCAATCATCATCCTCATAAAAACGTGACCGTTGATCCTTTTGGCCACGTTTTTGAAGCGTAGCAAGAAAAAAGCGTGGCGACAGGCCTTTTTTCTGATAGTTTTCTCGATAGTTTTACTCATCCGAAGGTAAAGCTTATAACTCGACGAAACTACCACACTTAACATCGTAAAAATTGATGGAAACTTCAATGATAATGGCCTACACAAAATAGATGATAATTCCGACGATTTTCAATGAATTTCTTATAGTGATATTATTCTACTTCATTGTTATTTTATTTAGATTCTTTATAAGTAATTTTTCGTGAAAAAAACATGAAGCATAATAAAATAAACAAAATTCAAACAATTTGAATGAGTGATGAGCATGTTGTTACACAAAAGAATGAGAGAAAAAATAGTAATAGAAACATCAAGGAGTGACAATGTCTGTATATGCGAAGTGATTGCATGGTTATATATATACTTGTTAATCGTAGATTTTATGTGCTCATTAGGGTTTAAATATTTGACAATAATAAAATGAGGTAGAATCGAGCTCATTATCTTCAATAATCATCAACTTCTTTATTTGTTAGGTTTTGTTGAAGTTACGCTCTTATTTGAGAAGGTTTCCATTGTAAATGGTTTTGGATTTTTAAAAAAAAAAAAATTTAAATCGGACGATGAAACGGTTTTGCAGTTTAGAATGATGGTAAGAGAAAATATTTTGGTTTGGGGAAAACAAAAACTATAACGCATGCTAATTGAATTGTGGGTTAGTGGAGTGCGTGTGCATTAGTTTTTTTTTCTGAGATTGTTTTTAGTTCTTGTAGTTAGGCTAATTTGATTGAATTTCACTGTCAAAAAGATTTATACATACTAGCGGCTCAACAGGCACTAACGTGCCTGTTCAGCCTCTTTTCTATTATTTTTAAGAAATTAATTTTATTTTTTTTGTTAATATATTATTTACTTTTCAAATTTATTAGATTTTTTTTATTTTAATATTGACGTGATCTTATTTATATCATATTTTGTTGAAACTAAAATTATTATAAGACACTTTAAAATGTTAAATTATAAAACCACACAACAGAGAGGTAATATAAAATGGTCATTGTTTAAAATTCTAGGTAATATATGAGATGAAATATTCGATAGAGTAAATTTTTATTCTCAACTATTCTAAATTATACAAAAAGTATTTTCAGAATGATAATGCTTCTATTGTATTTCTTTAAAAGTTTTGAATGTCGTCTATTAATTTATAATATTTTTAATTTAATTTTTTAAATTTATTATGACAAAATAATAATATGATGAGGATTTTATCTGCTAAAATTGCGAAAATATTTTTAAAAAATAGTTTATTCATCGTACTTTATTTTTTTTTTGTGTTTATGTTATATTCCATACATTATTAAATTTCAATTTGATAAGTTTTTTATAATCAAGGACTTATTATTTAGTTACTGTAATTTAATTAAGATTTATTTTTCATCACTAAATGATGTTATGTGTATTACAGTTATTGCCATTAAATAATATTTGTAGTAGTATTTTTTTTAGTTTGCACTTATATTAGTTATTTAATAAAAATTTGTCCGGTAACTCATAAAAATATATACAATGTTATCTATATTTTTAATTTGAGAATTTTTAATTTAGTTACCTATTAACTTGTAATATTTAATATAGTATTTTGATATTTTTTAAGAAATTAGAACACATTTTGCCATGACCAAATTTTGCTATCTATTAAATTTGTAGCTGGATAAAAATTCTATAATAAAAAGGATTCATATAATTTGTACAATACATTAATAAATACATGAGATAAAATAAGACATTTTTGTACTATGTTTTAATAGTTGTTGTTTTGTGTTTAAGATAGATCTTTTATAATTTTACTATTTAATTTTAAAAGATATATGTTGTTATCAAAATTTTATTATAAAGTTACTGTTATTATTAGTCTCATGAATATATTGCCTATTTAAAATTTATAGTATTTGTTAATTATTTGTTCTATTTTTTTTATTATAGAATTCATAATTTTGTTTGACATTAGGCATTTTATATAGTAGTGTACAATATCAAACCTCTTAATTTATTCAATACAAAAAATATTTTAAATGAATATTATGCAATGAAGATAAAATATTAAAAATATAAATAAAGTAAGTGAGTACTAACTATTCATATTTGCATGACTTTTAGCATTGTTTGTAAATGGTTCATTATAAGAGATTGATTGAGACATTGAATTAGTATATTAAGATTATCTTGACCTACACTTATACAAAAAAAATACAAATTTAATATGTTGTAGATTATCTTAAAAAATTGTTAATCTTCTATATTAAGATTTAATGTGTTTATATGTTAACATTTCACATTAGAAATTTATTATATATTTAATATTATTAAATTAATATATTTTTTAATAATAAATAATGTTACGTGTCTCATGATTATTATTATTGGCTGATATAATAGCATTTTTTTATAATTAATATTTAAAATAGTTATTCAATAAAAATTGATTCAGTAACTCATATAAATATGTAAAGCATTATCTATGTTTTTAATTTTAGAATTTGAAAATTATTTATCCAATCAATGTTTGTAATATTTAATATAGTATTTAGATTTTTTATAAAATTATGACCCATTTTATCGTGATCAAATTTTGGCATTTGTTAAATTTTTAAATGGACAATAATTTTATAGTAAGAAGGATTAATTTTTATTTATGCCATGTATTTAAATACATGAGATGAAATATTAATATTTTTGTATTCTTCTTCTATCATTGTGTTTGTATTTAGGTCAGATTTCTCCTGGCTTTATTTTAAAATTATAAAAATATATATTATTACCAAAATTTTAAAATATGAAAATATAAATTAAAATAAAAACTAAAAAAAATTAAATTAAAGTATATTAAAAATCATTATGTTATATTAATTTAACACAATATATAAATACTATTTTGATAATAAAATTATTATGTTTGACAACTTTTTGTAATTATCTTATAACATAGTATTTTTATATATAAAATGACTTCATTTTTTTAATATAAGAATGCAAATGCATATTTTTTTTATTTTTAATATTTTATCTCAAGCATCTACATTAATTTGAAACATAAATATATTTTTTTTGTAATAAATTTTTATAATAAAAGTTTTAGTTAAAGAGTACTCAATACTTCCTTTTATAATTTAGAACAATAAATTTATTTTCATTTCAGAGTTATTACTTTATAAAATATATTTAATCACTCAAATTTAAAAATACACATAGTAAAAAATAAGCAATATTTTAATTTTTTTCTTTTTATTGTATTTGTTATTATTAGTTTTATGAATACATTGTTTATTTTAATTTTTAAATTATTTATATATCATATGATAAAGATAGAATATTAAAAAAATTATTATTTTGTCCATTAAATTTATTTTATAAAATAGATTATGTAAGGATATACGAAGTCAAAAAAAATTGGACACCAAATTCTAGTAACTTTTTGTATTTTTTTTTATTAAGGAGTGCTCTGTAATATGTAATTCTTTTTAAGTTAAATAATAAGCATAAGAGTGTATATTAATTTAATTAATTTTGTTATAGAATACCAATTAATTATGTTACTATGACATCTATTATTTTGTTATTGAAAATGAATCGGTATTTAAATTGAGTACATATTAATAGTTTTTTATTAAAAGTGAATAAAATAAAAAAATTGAGTACGTAGTAACAGTTTTTTGATTGAAATCAGTTTTTTTTAAGTTCTGTCGTGTCGTGGGATAAAGCCAGTTTCTAATAAAGAGAGAACAGGGATAAAATAGGAAGAAAGAATTGGATACCAAAATTCTGTATCCCATTATATATTGGTATAGATAACCATTAATAAAATAAATAATGTCGTCACTGTTAAGATTAAACCTCTTCTATTGAAATAATTCACGATTAAACTTATTTGAATTAGTAAATTAACATGAGAATTGTTTTTCTTTTAGAAACCCACTTAAGTAGTCAATTCCTTTGCTTACAAATATATATCTCTACTCTGCGTTGAAGTGACCACGAGATTGTGACAATAGACCGATGGTTACTTTGGTGCGGCAACTAACTAAGAAAGCCAAATCAAATATCAATTAGAATATAATCAATCTACTTTGCTTGTCTTTGTCATCGTCCACTGTGCTACGAAGAAAGTTCTTTATCCGCATACCCGATATGGCAAGTTAGCTATACCTATGTTATTGCTCTTATATATCCCTGATGTGAGTATATACAAGCAACAACCTCATTAATTTGGAGACACGAAAAACAAAGGAGAAAGAAGCTAGAAAAGAAGATTGAGATGGGAAGGGGTAAGATAGAGATCAAGAGGATCGAGAACTCAAGCAACAGGCAAGTCACCTACTCAAAGAGAAAGAATGGGATCCTGAAGAAGGCAAAGGAAATCACTGTTCTATGTGATGCTCAGGTTTCCCTAATCATCTTTGCTGCTTCTGGGAAGATGCATGACTATATCAGCCCTTCCACCACGTAAGGGTTTCTAGTTTCTTCTTCTTTGTATCACTCTTTGGCAAAGGGATCAAAACTGCAACAAAATAACATCTTTTTGATCTTAAAACTTACCTCTTTCTCTCCCCATTTATGGTTTCGCATCTTTTTTTTCGGTTAAGGTTAATTGACATCCTGGAGAGATACCACAAGACCTCTGGTAAGAGACTCTGGGATGCCAAGCATGAGGTTGGTTCTGGTCTGTTGTTTTCTTTCTTTGTTGATTTAATGTGTTGTTATCTCTCACTTTTTTTTGTAACTTCCGAAGACATATCTGTTTTGGTGTTGCTTTGTCCAAAATAAAATGACATGATATTTTGCTAAAAATGTGCTAGAGAGCATGAACTAGGAATTTTATGTGTAGATCTACATTTAGGATCTATCTTTGTCTAATTATAATACAATTTTTTTTATTGAAAAAAATAAACAGGAACAACAAGAAATGTAAGTTCTATGAACAGATCTGGCAATAAAATATTATTTCACATGCTTCTTTTTCTTTACAAAAGAATGAAAGAGTTGAATATATAAGAATTTAAGATTTTAACCTTAAAATCAGCATTCACAGTGAGATCTACTAGTAAATACTAAATAGTAATTGGCTAATAACTCTCTCTTTGGAGGATTTCTAGTTACTCTATTATTTTTCTCTTGTTTTGACAGTGAAAAATTTATTGTTGGATTTTTAAAATTAATGTTTTTTGTTGAACTCACCAGAACCTAAACAGTGAAATAGAAAGAATTAAGAAAGAGAATGACGGCATGCAAATTGAACTCAGGTATACAACTCTAATAGAGCTTAATATTCAAGAATTTTTACACTTTAGTCTCTCATTTGATCTCTTTACCCCACTAATGAATGCATTTCAGGCACTTGAAAGGGGAGGATATCAACTCACTTAACTACAAGGAGCTGATGGGCTTAGAGGAAGCCTTAGAAAATGGTCTCCAAAGTGTCCGAGAAAAACAGGCATAAAACTTCGTATTTCAAATTTTTAAGATTTTTTTTTCATTTACTTTTAGTTGAAGTATCTTATAACAATAACAACAACAATAACTCAAGTCTTTTTAACAATTATTTATTTGAACAAGTTTAACTACTTTTATCTTTTTTTTTTCCGTAAAAAAGATGGTGAAATTATAACATTAAAAAAAGTTATGTGATATATATAATTAAATAAATGGTGCAAAGTTTAATTTCTAAAATTGTGATCACTTATAAAAATTTGTTGACTTTTAAAAATGACTAACTTCATTCCTAAATTCATAAATTGTGAATCTTAACTCATCCCTAATTTAAAATGCTACTATAAAATGTTAAAATGTCAGCATGATATTCATAAATAAAAAATGGTATGGTTAATATTTTAATATGATTAAATTAGTGTCATAAATTAGTTAATTATATTTATTTTGTTTACTTAGTTTTTAATTAATGTAGAGACTAAAATAATAAATATTAAATAAGATAAATTTTGACTATTTTTTTTATTTCTCTAATATTACTCTTAATTAATTTGAAATACCTATTTAATTATAATAAAGTCTTAGACACGTCATACTGATGGAGATGCATACAATTCGAGATGTTATAATATAACACTTTATATTAGTATCATATGAATGACAGTTGAATTAGAAAAAAAAATAAAGATTCACTATTTATAAATTTAAAGATCAATTTGGTTGTTTTTAAAAGTCAATGACTATTTTGACAATCATTAAAATTTTCAATTACAAAACTAAGTATTACTTCTATAATTAAATTGAATAATTTATCTATAATAGCCACTATATATATAATTAAAATTATATACATGATCCTAAGTTATTATGTTGTAGCATAAGATGCATGGTTATTTTGGAATAGGATTCGAAAGGAAATCTAGACACCAAAATATTTTAATTTTCTTTATTATTAATAATGTAACGTAGTATATAATAATAACGATATAACTTTTAATTTCGTAAATATAAAAGATAGATTTTTGTAAAATCATATAAAAATATATAATTGGATTTTGTAAAACATTTTAATTAAACTAGATCTAAATGAGTGCATAAAATGTTAAATGTAAAGACATATAGAGCTTGTTTTGGTGAATTTTTACGAAAAGATATTTTTTGAGTTATTTTTTTTAAAGATCTTATGGAAAAGTAAAAGTAATTTTATGTTTGGATATCTCATGCAAAAAAATTTTTTTATCTATCAATTATGTTTGAGTATAACAATATAAAAATATTTTTTTGTTTATTTATTACATGAAAAATATTTTTTTTAAAGAAAAAATATCTTTTAAAAAAAGATGTAAATTACATCTTTTTAAAAAAGATGTTTTTATTTTTTTTAGTATTTTTACTTTTATTACTAAAATTTGTCAAATACAGTAAAAAATTAAAAAAAATCTTTTTTTATTAAAATTTTTTTTTTATCAAAATAATGACACCAAACAAACACATATGACTTTTAATTAATAAAATATGTGTGTGCTTTCAATAAAACTGTAATTTATAGTCTTTTTCACGTTCATATGTAGTATCTAGTGTGCATGGTAAACAAAAGGCCCAAAACCAACAAGCAATATCGTTGATAAAAGAAACTTTTGTATTTCTTATTTCTTTGCAGATGGAAGTGTACAGGATGTTCAGGAGAAATGTATGTGCATCAACGAACTCTCTTTTATTTGTTTTATTTGTTTACAAGTTGCAAAAGGAACTATTAACTTCAATTTTTCTGCACATATTGCTGACCATCATCAGGACAAGATCTTGGAGGAGGAAAACAGGGAACTTAATTTTATCCTGGTACCACCTTGATACTTTACGTACTCACTGTTTAATTAACATATTCAATATTTTGCCCCATATCAAAGGATTCCAATCTCACCTTTTTTAAGAATAAACTATCAAAATAATAGTTAAAATTTTATATTATTGACAAAAATAATTTTAAAAAATACAAACAACAAATAAATTGTTAAAAGATTTAAAAATGAAACAAAAAAATTACATATTAAATATATATTCTAAATGTAAATTTTAGAGATTATATTTTGATACAATAAAGTCGCTAAAAAATTATATGGACAAAACAACTTTTAATGATTTAAAAATGCGATAAAATAACTAATAAATATTATATTTTTTACAAGTGACAAAAAAATTATTGTTTTTAATAAACGACTTATTCATTTCATCCGAATTTTTGTGGTAAAATTTGAATAAATATTTAAAAAATATACACAAAAAAATTCGGAGCAAAATTTAATCTCTAAATTTTTCTTTTTATTTTTGAAAAAAAATAGTGATTCTCAATAAAAAAAATCTTTTAAAAAATTCAGTTGACATAAAATTACCAACTTCTAAGAATAAAAAGAACTTGTTTTTTTAATAAGTTATACAAAAATTGAATCACAATATAATTTCTAAAGTTTTTTTTAAAATATATATTTAATATTTTTTATTTTTGTCATATTTTTAAATTTTTTAAAAATTTATTGTTGTTAACATTTTTTAGTGTTATTTTTGTCAACAATGTAAACTTTTGAAAATTATTTTAATAGTTTACTCTTAAAAAAATAAAATATTTCATTCCTAAAATTTAAAAATTTTATCTTTAAGTGATTTTTTTAGAAAAATTTCTATTGTGAATTACTAGAAATTAAATTTTATTCCTAAATTTTTTATGCACCTTTCAAATATTTATTCAAATATTGTTACAAAAATTTTGATCTAAAATCGATAAATTCTTGCTAAATACAAAAGTTCTTTTGTCACTTATAAAAAAATAATATTTATTGATTATTTTTTATCGCATTTTCAAATCATTTAAAGGCTTATTTGTCGTTCGTATTTTTAAAAGTTATTTTTCTCAACGATATAAATTTTTTGAATACTATTTTAATTGTTTATCCTATTTTATAATATGTTAATGTATCTTTTTTCTCATTGAAGTTTTTAAAAAATTTCAAAAATCATAAATCCTATATTCTAATTATAAAACTATGAATGCAACACAATAAATACTTGATACAACTATAAAATAAAAAAAATACTACATAATCAATAAAATTTATTATTTTTTATTAAAAAAACTAAATTTTTAACCCTAAACACTAAATTTTAAATTTTAATAGTATAAAACTAAAATATTGACTAAAATTAATAAAAAAAATTAGCTCCTAACATTTCTATAAAAATATATTTGTTATCTTTTAATTTGCTTAATTCCTATTATAATAATATCACTTGAAATAAATGTTTTGGCAATACAGTATATGATATATTGGCTCTCAAAGTTAAGAATGTAAATCAAAATAATCCTTAAAGATTTTGTTTTTTCCGTATCAAAAGCGTTCATAATTAATGTTAAAAAAATTGATTTCAAAACTACCTTTTTATCAAATATTTAAAGTAAACAATGATTTCAAAGTTATCTTTCTATCAAATATTTGACTCAAATACCGTCAACCCAGAATATATTTATATATTACTAACCTTTCTCATGCTTCATCAAATTCCAATTGACTCCTTTCTCTCCAAATTAAAATTGTAGAATCAAAATCACCACCATTATTATTATTATTATTATTATTATTATTATTATTATTATTATTATTATTATTATTTCTCCCATTCTTATTAGCTTCCACCCTTACCAGTCACCACCCTTCCAAACTAGTCCTTTATCTTATGCCTTTCCCATTAAAACCACCAATATTGTAGTGAATTACTCTTCCCTCCCCAGCAATGCGGAAGAGAACCTTCCTGGCTGAAAAATCCGTCCCTTTAAGTATCCGTTCCTTGACATGGGTCATAGGTAAGCTTGGATTTGTCGGGAAACAATTAAATACAACCTCAATTCCTCGCTGAGAATCAATATTAATTACAGAAAAATAAATTTCATAAAAACAAAACTATGTGTTGATAGTATTGTATAGATAAGAGTGTAGTATATGTATTCAAATACAATACCAACGTTAACAGTTCCTATATATAAAGATAAATAGTAGTATTCCAATTCTCATAATCATTGATATTTATATTAAAAAATTCATATGATTTAGATTGAGTTGGCAAACATTGTATTGGTATATATTTTGGAAAGTTCACAAAAAATTTACATCTGGTCTTTTCTTTCTCCGGTTTGAAATGGTTCAAAATCTCGTATTTGTGCAGTTAGTATTTTTGCATTGCAAAGATTTCAGCCTTTTTATTTGTCAAGCCATATATTATAGAGTAAACTGAGCCGTGCTATGTCACAATGTTTGAAACAAACGAAACAAGCAAATATGCAACTAGTATATGATAAATAAAATTTATTACTTTTTATTAATATTTAGTCGATATTTTATATCATAATTTATTAAATTCTAAATTATAAATATTAGTTAACTTTAATAATATAAAAATAAAATATTAATTAATATTAATAAAAATATTAATTTTTTATTATTTCTTTTAATGAATATTCAATTTTAGTAACTGTCATTTCCATACTGATTTTTAGTTATATTAAAAAATATACTATAAATCTCAAATATATATATATATATATATATATATATATATATATATATATATATATATGATATTATTTTTTCTAATAATTTCCCCTAAATTTAAATAACTATCAATTATATATATTGTTTATTAACAAGTATTGTTTATTATATGCTATTAGAAATGTAACACTATCATAATAATAATAATAATAATAATAATAATAATAATAATAATAATAATAATAATAATAATGATAATAATAATAATAGTTATTAAAGAATAAAAATTATCACTGACTATCCTACTTATTCGGATCCAAAATATCAAGTGCAAAACAAATTTTGAATGATGACATATCCTATTTAACATTATTGGGTTTCTCATACACAATGAAAATTTTCTCATTAAAAAAAATAGAAGACGAGTTTTGTTTTGAGATGATTGCTAATCTATGATTTCATTTTATTTCTGCTATATAATTTTATACCATTAGTGTTTAAAAATTAAAATTACTTATATTTAAAATAAACTTTAAGAAAAAAAGTTGACTAACATTAATTTAAATAAAGGATAAAAATAAAGAAAAATATTAGTTATCTAACATACACATTTAATGAAAAATTAGAAGAAAAAATAGAATAAAAATATATAATATATTGAATATTATATTCAAACATTTTATTTTTAAATTGAAAAATTATATATGTATGTATGTATGTATATAAAGATGTTTGAGGTATTTGAATTTGTCTCTTTGCTCTACACATTATGTTTGCATCCTTTTTTAAAAAATATATAAAAAAATTGACCATATTAGATTTACACTAAAATCAGCTATCAAATTTAACTATTAGTATAGAATATACATTAAAACATAAAATACACATTAAAAATAATTAAATTATACATATATTTATATACAAATTTATAATGACTAATTTTAATATGATTTGAATTAATTACATATATAAAATACTTGTTTTCAAACATTTAAATCAATAAAGAATTTACTTAATGTAATGCTTATGGAAAATAATTTTGAGAAACCTAATTATTTTATTTGTAGTCCAAAAAGAAATTACTTTTGTTTCTAAAAACTAAAAAGTCGTTTAGGTTTGATGTCTGAATATTAATAGTAATCATTGGTAATACATAACAGGGAGCTAAGTATATGATACATGACAATAAAAAGAAAACTTAAGTACTTTTTTCGTCTCTAAGATTTTAGTTTAAAATTAAAATTGTCCCCAACTTTTTTTCTTTATTAAAATCATCCTCAATGTTACAAAACATTATAATATTATTTTTTTGTCCATTAATAATATTGTTCGGACAATTTTGCTTTTAAACAAAAATTAAAAAAACCATATCCTTAATATACACCAGATCTGGTTCCTCCAGATTCGTCCCCCCTTTTCACGCTACACTCTTTCACTTCCATTCGATGCAGAGAAGATCAAGCCTGTTCACTATTAGAGCGGTCATGGCCTAGAAGATTGACAGCAAAGATGGCGTAGCCCCAAATGGCGAAGTTAATGCAGATCTTTTGGAAGAGTCAACCGGTATCGGAGCCGTATCCGTGGGTCATATGGGAGGAAGCTCTGGGAGGTACAGCACTCCTCCTCGGGCATGTGGCCCCAGAAGTTAGGGGTACCTTTGCTTTCTCTACAGCCATTGTTGTTTGCCTCAATTATCGAGTCACTTCAATTAAGAAGAATGCCGAGGCAGTAGGTGGCGGTGGGTCTCTTCTCCTCTGCTTCCTCCTCTTCCTCACATGGATCTCCTTCACCATCCACCATTCCTCTTCTTTCTCCTCCGTTTGCATCCAACACTTTTCGTCGCCACTAATGGAATTAGCCTGCAACGCCGATAGAGATGGGAAGAAAAGAAATCAAATTAGAAGGAGAAGGGAAAGGAGAGATCAACAGGGAGAGGGTCTGCTGATGATTGGATTTTTGATGGTATAGAATTTCACAAATGAATTCTCATTGCAAGTATAGTTTCTAAACCAATCACTAATCCTTTCATACAAAAAGTTGTTTGTCACTAAAACAAACCCCTAAAATTTATAAACTGAAGTATTCAAACCTCGGGTCGTTCTCCCTAGGAATTGTAATGAAGTGTCTTGTTATTGGTTGTGAATTATATTTGGGGTTTTTAAGCTTTTGGACAAGAAATATAAATGGCAAAGAAAATAAACTAACAACTAACAAAGCTCTTGGCAAGATATGAGAACTAGAAGTCCTATCCTAGTTATCCTTCTCAATTGTGATGAGAATTGTTTATTGCTACCACTTAGTTAACCCTTACTAAAGAAAGGAAAGTCAAGTGGATGAATTGACTTGAGCCACAAGTCCTAGCCAACTCCCAAAGAAAGACTAGCTTTAGTGCACTCCAAACCAATTAGCAATCTCTCCAATTATCAATCAACAAAGGAATTAGATAACTCAAGTGTCACTAATTACTCTACCTAGGCCAAGAGTAACAAAATCTACACTAAAACTAAAAGAGACATTTCAACAAACACATAAAGTGCAATAGAAGTAATCATTATTAAATGCAAGAATTAAAGGAATCTACAACTACAAAAACAAGAGATCAACAATAGAAAAGTAAAGAAGACACATTTAGTATGAATTACCTCTTATTGAATTGGAAGAATGTAGAAGGAACAATACTAGATCTACAACAAAATATAAGAACAACATAAAGGAAATTACAACAAAAGAGTGGAAGAAGAATGAATGTAACTACAAGGAATTGAGATGTAGAAGTAGAAGAAAGCAAAGATTAAAATCTAGATCTAAGAACCAAACCTACTCCTAATCCTAGAGAGAAGTGAGAGCTTCTCTCTCTAGAAACTAACTCTAACTACTAAACTAAACTAATGGTTAAAAGTTTGTAAAAGTATGTTAAGTATATCAAGTATGTTGATTCCCCTTCAAACCTTGGCTTAAATAGCATCAGAAATTAGTTGGATTGGGCCCACAAGGCTTTAGAATTCGCTGGCCACGTGTTGCATTAAGTGGGTCATGTGCCACCATCGGCGCGTCCGCGTACCGTGCGTGTGCGCGCCCCTATGCGCAATGCAACTATGGCAAATCTTATATCGTTTCGAAGCCCCGGATGTTAGCTTTCTAACCCAACTGGAACCGCATCATTTGGACCTCTGTAGCTCAAGTTATGGTCATTTAAGTGCAAAGAGGTCGACTTGACAGCTTTCCAGTTCTTTCATTTCTTCATGAGTTCTCCAACTTTTCATGCTTCTTTCTTCATTCCCTTGATCCAATCTTTGCCTCCTAAACCTTAAATCACTTAACAAACATATCAAGGCATCTAATGGAATCAAGGAGAATTAGATTTAGCTATTTTAAGACCTAAAAAACATGTTTTCACTCTTAAGCATAATTAAAGGAGAAGTTATAAAACCATGCTATTTCATTGAATAAATGTGGGTAAAAGGTGATAAAATCCCCAAAAATCAATACAAGATAAACCCTACAAATGGGGTTTATCAACCTCCCCACACTTAAACCAAGCATGTCCTCATGCTTAATCCAAGAGAGAAACAAAGGGTATCAACATTTATTCAATGCAAATAACCTAAATGTATCTATCTATGTGAATGCAACTAAATGCAAAATGATTCTATCTACTTGGTTAAAAATAAATCAATCCTCCAAGAGCATGTATGAACAAGTAGGGCCAAGATCATATAACGATTCATGAATCCTGCCAACTCGAATATCAAAATGAAGTTCAAGTAGACTTGCAAGAAGAACGCTCATGAAAGCCGGGAATCAAGGAATTGAGCGTCGAACCCTCACCGGAAGTGTTTGCACTCTAGTCGCTCAAGTGTGTAGGGTCAATTCTCTCAATTCTCCCCTAATCATGCTTTCTAAAATTTGTTTTTCATCTAACAATCAACAATTATTTCATGCATGCATACAATTATCATGAGGTCTTTCCTTTAGGTTGTAATGGGGCTAGGGTCAAGGTAGGATCATATATGGCTAGTGGACTAGGATTTGAATCTTCGATTAACCTAGACTTTCCCACATAACCTATATAATGACCTAATACAATTAAGTACTAATCTAACTACCCATTCCTCACTTTTTCACATACTCATGCATTTTCTTTTCATTTCACAACACTTATGCATTGATTCTTATTGAGCTTCACTTTGGGGAATTTTGTCCCCTTTTATTATCTTTCTTCCTTTTTCTTTCTTTTTGTATATACATTTTTTTCTTTTCTTTTTTTTTCTTTTTCTTTTTCACTTTTATTTCTTTTTTCTTTTCATTTTTTTCTTTTTCTTTCAAACTATACACAAGAACATCAATGCATAATGTCTATACATTTAATCAATACATGAGTATGTACCCAATTCTCCAATATTTCCAATAAAAATACAAAACTACCTTTTTATTCACCCAATGTCCCAAGGTTCCCACACTTGAATGATACTCACATACACTAGCCTAAGCTAATCAAAGATCCAAATTAAGGACATTTATTGTTTTTCGCTTTAAGGCTTGTAATGTGCTAAATTAAGAACAAAGTGGGTTAAGCGTAGGCTCAAAGTTGGCTAACAAAGGAAGATGAAAGGTAAGGCCATTTGGGTAAGTGAGCTAATGAAATGATGGCCTCAATCATATAAATGCATGAATACACAAAATAATGGACATAAAGAATCAAACAAAGCAAGGATTACAATCATAGAAAGAGAATAATGCACACAAGAAGGGAAAATAAGTGGTTATAAGATGTAACCACACCATTAGGCTCAAATCTCACAAGCTTGTGTTCTTAGCTCAAAACATGATCCACAATATATATAATTCAAGCAAGTTCTATGAAAAGTTTTCACTCAAATCAATTGGTGTGCTCTATAGATAGAAATCTTGAAAAATTTCATTATTTGACTAAGCTTATTTTGTATATATATGCAAAACAAAGAAAATGCAAGTAAAAATGCTAAAATCCTAGAATGAAATGCAATTCTTAGCTCAAAACATGATCCACAATATATATAATTCAAGCAAGTTCTATGAAAAGTTTTCACCAAGAGACAAACTGTGTACCTGCGGTTAACTTGGTCAAATAACTAGTATGTTATTTCCTAGATTTTAGCCAAACCTCTGTTCCCTCCTCTCTTCCTTTTTTTTGAAGAACATAAACATCATTTTTTTAATTTATATGGTTGCTAATTTTAGATTTGAAGTTGCGATTGATGATTGTTGAATTTTTGTTAAATCTGAAATTTCTAAAGATTTATTTTGTAGATTTTGTTATTGATTTTTGTGGTTGTTGTTGCTGCTGAATTTGCTATTGTGAATTTGTTGAATTTGTTATTTGCTGAATTTGGTTGTTGCTGTTGCTGAAGGAGAGAAGAAGAATTGGAATTTTTTGGGTGGAGAAGGGGGAGGAAGGGGGAATTTGAAGAGAGTAGGAGGAAATGAATGGGGAAGGAAGAGACATCGGGAGTGGGGGTGGGGTGGGGGAGGGGTGTTTTTGTTTTTGTTTATTATTTTTATTAATTGTTAAGGGTAATTTGGTCAAAAAATTAAAATTGAGGTAGAAAAGAACGATTTTATAACGTTTTATAACGTTGAGGATGATTTTAATAAGAAAAAAAGGTCGGGGACGATTTTGATTTTGACCCAAGACCTTAGGGACGAAAAAAGTACTTAACCCTAAAACAAATAATTAACAAACGAATTATAATGTACCCCACACACACACACATATATATACTAAAAACAAAAAGAGTCCTAAAACAGAAAATGAGACATATGTTCAACAATAAAAGAATAAATGTCAAAGAAGCTCATCTAACAAATTTTATAATTGTGTTCATGCAATTATGAAACCATATAAAGGGAGCAAGAAGCTCCCTCAGGTACATTACACACTTATAACCCTCATGTATACTTCTTAGATCCATTCTGACTTGAGCATCGGAGTGTCTTTGTAGGTACCACTCACCACCGCTCTAAAAGTCTGATCACGTCATCACTAAGACCGGCGAGTCCCTGATCCTTCCCTCAACTCGTACCAATGAAGTCTCATACATTGACACCATCTGTGGAAACTGGCAAGCCTTGGCAGAATGACGGACAAACTCAATGAGAGTTCTCAAACCACCACCACGAACCAAACCTGCTAAATTCCCTAACCACTCATGAACCGCAGAACCATGGTTACCCCTCCCCCTCCCCCTCCCCATGGGAGGATAACCAGCATCGTCCACATGCAGCCAACCAATAACCAATAACCACGAGTGGATGAACGCTGATATGGCAAACCCAGGACAATTGACGGCTTGGGAGAGCAAGCGTACCAGATTATCCAAGAGCTACACCTGCGAGTATAGAGTTCGGAAGGCTAGGTCACCTCTAAAGCACGGTACCAACCGAAATGTACAAGCAAAACAATCTCCTAGACCATTTTACAGAGAGACACAAGGCATGAGAGATCGCCAAATCAATAACACGACAGGCACCGGAAACATAGTAGGTCCTGAGAAGCCAAACGTCATCACAACAATGACGAAAGGATATATCAGAGAGATCCCAAGCGAAGAAAGAGCGAACACGTGATCATGGGAGCTACCCCATTCACTAAGAGAATCCTAAAGGCCAAGCTACCAAAAGGCTTTGACAAAACAACTAACATGAAGTACGATGGCACCAAGGATCCATAGGAACACCTAACGGCCTTCGAGATCAGGATGAACCTAGAAGGGGCGGCCGACAAAGTGCGGTGCAGGACTTTCATGGTAACCCTAACCAGCCCATCAATTAAGTGGTTCAATACCATCCCAAATGGCTTCGTGTCCTGTTTCGACAACATCTGCAAGAAATTCATGGCACAATTTACCACCAAGATTGCAAAAGCAAAGCACCCAATCAGCCTACTTAGAGTCACATAACGATTAGACAAACCCACAAGGAAGTACTTCGACAAGTTTAACGACGTGTGCCTGACGATCGATGGGCTAACAGACTCCGTGGCCAGAGTATGCCTAACCAATGGGCTCATGAATGAATATTTCCGGAAATACCTCACGACCAAACCGGTCTGGACTATGGATGAAATCTAGAATATCATGAGGGAGTACATAAACGACGAAGAGGCAAGTCATGTCATGGCAGGCAATAAGCGGCACCACGGTAACCCGGCACCTCGACATAACCCAACACCCAAAGAAACCCCAAAGGAGCATAAAACTACCGCGCCCAACTAGCCTCCCAAAGTGGGAAAATTCACGAACTACACTTCCTACTGGCCCGATCATGGAGAGCTACCATCAGATAGTAGAGAGGGGTGTCCTCCCAAATGCCAGACAATTAAAAGAAAAAATAGGCGGCAGCAAAGGCCTGTATTGCGACTACCATAGAGGATACGAACACAAGACTTAAGACTTTTTCAACTTCAAAGACGCCCTAGAACAAGTCATTCGACACGGCAAACTCTCTGAGTTTGCTAAAATTATTTAAGACCACAAAAAGGTTGAAAGAGAGAGGTCACCAGAGCGGGAAGGATGAAATCCCAGAATGGTGAAACCGGCGCACCGTGAAAGCCCAGAAACCGACCCAAATAATAGTAAATGTTATCAACGAGAAAGATGCATCTGAAAAATCCAAATCCGTATTGAAAAAGGATATTCGGGTGCTATTCGTAATGAACAAAGATGAACTCCCTTCCTTCTGACAATGATGACGTTCTCCCTGACGATTGCCAAAATGGCACTTCGGCGGAAGATGCCCTCTTCGTCATCTCTGCCATAGTTGGAACCGGGTTAGTAAAACGCATACTGGTAAACATTGGAGCCAATTTCAATATCCTCTTTAGAGGAGCCTTTGACAAGCTAGGACTCCGAAACAAAAACCTACAAAGTCACTATAACAGAATAACCGGACTTAAAGACATCTTTCTCAAGCCAGACGATTCTATAGTACTACCAGCCACCATCAGAACCAAAAGCCAAAAGAAGACTATACTCTCTAAGTTCGCATTTCTTAAGGACTCCATGACTTACAACATCATCCTGGGAAGAAAGACAATCAATGACCTATCCGCCGCCATATTCACTAAGTTCCTAATCATGAAGTTCCAAGTGGATAACGGAACCATAGGAACCATACACAGTGATAGGGAAGTCCTAGTGGAATGCGACAACACCAGCTTAGCTCTCTGGAAACAGCCATGGATGCATGACAAGATGACCAACCCAGACCAAAACTAGAGGTAGACATGGAAAAGCTACATATAGGGCAAACCAAGGATGAGTTCACCTTCATCAACAAGAACCTACCCTTTAACTTAAAAGGCAAACCCACGGAGCTCCTTAAGGAAACATGACCTCTTCGCCTTCACTCCCGCCAACATGCTAGGGTTAGATCCAAACCTGATATCTCATTGGCTAGCCGTAGACCCAAAGGCTAAGCCAGTAAGGAAGATATCCGCTGACCGAGCAATCGAAATAAAAAAGCAAGTCAAGAGCTTACTCGAGGCTGGCTTTATTTAGGAACTCCCTTACGCGACTTGGCTGGGTTGTTGGTAAAAAAGGCAAATGGCAAATGGCAAATGTGCGTCGAACTACATGAACTTGAATAAAGCTTGCCCAAAAGACGCCTTTTCCCTGCCAAACATCGACGGACTAACAGATGCCACTCGGGACACCAATACTTCAGCTTCATGAACGCATACTCGGGGTACAACCAAATACCCACGCACAGGCCAGATAAGGAGAAAACAACATTTGTAACCCCCTGAAGGCACTTTCTGCTAAACAGTCACGCCCTTCAGATTGAAGAACACTGGGGCCACCTACCAAAGGCTTGTCACAAAAATCTTCAAAGGCCTCTCAGGAACCAAACTAGAGGTTAACATTGATGATATGCTGGCCAAAATGGAGACGGTCAAAGAGCTCATCGCTGATCTCAAAACTATATTGGGCACAATAAGGAAACACCAGATGCGCCTCAACCCGGCCAAATGTGCATTCGGAATAGAGGCCGAGATATTCTTAAGCTTCATGATCACTCAACGAAGAGTGGAAGAAAACCCAAAAAAAATGCTGGGACATCCTCGAGATGAATAGTCTCTCAAATATCAAGGACGTTCAAAGATTGACCAAACGACTTGCCGCCCTCTCACGCTTCCTCAGAGCCTCAGCTCAGAAGGCTATCCCCTTCTTCAAACTAATGAAAAAGGATATAAGTTTTAAGTGGGAACAATATTGCAATGAGGTCTTCCAACACTTCAAAAAGGTGCTAGCAGAACCCCCTGTGCTTTCAAAGCCCAAAGCATGAGAAACGTTGTACCTTTACCTATCCACAATGGAGGAAGCACTAGCAGTGGCGTTAATCCAAGAAGACGAATAGAAAACATAAGGCTTAATTTACTTCATAAGTAAAGTGCTCAAGAATGCCGAGACGCGTTATTCCAGGCTCTTGAAACTCGCCTATGCATTACTTACAGCATCTCGACGGCTGTGACAATACTTCTAAAGCCACCCCATCACGATCCGAACTGATTAGGCTATCAAGCAAGTCTTCCAAAAACTAGACTTGGCGGGGTGAATGCTTTCCTGGTCCGTGGAACCCTCCCAGTATGAAATCTGGTTCAAGCCCAGAAACGCAATCCAAGCTCAGTCCATAGTAGATTTCATCGCGGAAATGAACCTTTAGAGTGAAGCTCCCGAACTATGAAAAATCCAAGTGGATGGCTCGTCAAATAACAGCTTTGTCAGAGCAGAGATAATATTAGAGAACGAGAACGGGATCACCATCGAGCAATCAATTCGATACGACTTTCCAATTTCTAACAATCAAGCATAGTATGAAGTCTTTTTTGCTAGACTAATGTGTTAGCTAATGAAGTGGGCGCAAGAACACTGCAGTTCTATAGCGATTCCAAATAGTTAGTTCCCAAATAAACAGGGATTATCAAATACGGGACCCTCTGTTACAACAATACCTATCCAAGTTTAAGGAGCTGGTCGCCAAATTCGATGAAGTGTCTATCCGGGACATCCCTAGAGAGAGGAACAAGAGAGCCAACCTATTCTCAAAGCAAGCACCAAGTCGATCTCAGGAAACCGCTCACTAATCTAAAAAGTCATTAAAGCACCCTCCGTTGTGGCCACATCCTTGACAAACCTGACCTTGTCTAGTCAACAGTCATGGACCTTCCCGATCCTCAAGTACCTCACCAACAAGGACCTGCCCGAGGACCCAAAGAAAGTGAAACGTGTGAAGCGGGAAGCCGCGAAATAGACCATGGTAGCAGAATAGTTGTATAAATGAGGAACGTCCCAACCGCTCCTCAAGTGCATAGAACCCGACGAATTAAACTACATACTTCGTGAAATTCATGAAAGATGTTGTAGCCATCACGTCAAAGGCAAAACCCTAGCTCAGAAAGTTATCCGAGCTAGATACTTCTGTCTTACGATCATTAGGGATGCCCTCCAACTGGTCAAAAGTTGCAGGCAGTGCCAAGTGCATGTCGACCTCCACCAAGCAGCCCCTCATCAACCCAGTACGATATTGACATACCCACAATCACGGCCATTCAATGCCAAAAGGGTTTTTAGAGACAAGCTATAACCTGATTCGAAATTTCGAATATCGTGATCTCAGATAACAGGACCCAATTTCCTAACAAGCATTTCAAGAAATTCCTAGAGGAACTCGGCATCTCACAGAAGTTCAGCTCGGTAGAATACCCACAGACCAACAGCTAAGTAGAAACAGCTAACAAGATCATCCTAAAAGGACTCAAGAAAAGACTAGACAAAGCCAAAGGATTATGGGCTAACGAGCTTAGTTCAGTGCTCTGGTCATACCGAACACCATCCCAAAGCTTCACCGGGAACCCCCTTTAGGCTAACATACAGGCTAGAAGCCGTTCTTTCTGTGGAGATCGTGGAAGCCATCCCTCGGAAGACTATCAGAGGGCATGATGAAATGGCAGAACGAGTCCTCGTAGATGAGGTTAGGAGCATAGCCTACCTGTGAGAACTCGCCCTGAAATAAAGACTAAGCCTGGGGTACAACCGAGATGTCCTGAAGCGAGATTTCAAGCAAGGGGACCTCTTTTTATGACGAAATTACATTGGCTCTCCCACACTAAGAAAAGGGAAACTAACTCCTAACTGGAAAAGACTCTGCTAGGTTAAATCTGTAATCAGAAAGGGAGCCTACATACTGGAGCGGCTCAACCGCACCGAGATACCGAGGTCATGGAAAACCACGAATATTCAGTGTTATTACCTATAAACAAGTCCTTCTTAGTCACCAATTTAGGTTTTTCTTTCAGTTTCAATTTTTCATTTTGTATTTTTGTATTGATTATCAAGTTCATGTTTATTTGCTTTTCTTGGCACACTTTCCTACCCCGACACAACGAGAGATTTTAACGAGGCCCAATTCTTTAATGCAAAGCGCATTTAAAATAAAATCTCCCTTTGGAATTTTAACATTTTTACCAGAACAGATGGTACGAACAAGACAACTACCACCAGAGTCCGATCAACCCAGAGGCCAATAAAATTGATATCCAAAGAAATAAAATAAAGCATACAATCCAGCCTACCAAGAGTCTACAAAATAGTTCATTACAAAACGGCCAAGAAAGGGCACCAAAGCAGTTTCAAGTCGCCGATTAGACGGCTTACAAACATAAAAGAAATTGTTTCACCAAAAATCAACCAATTATATATGCCGAATAAATGGCTTACAAACTTTGAAAATTTTTGCATGATAAAAAATAAACACGGAATTTCTCCCAATCCTTCACTGTCCGAAAGGCCCCCATGACTGACACATCAACATCGGGAGCCAACAACCAGACCTGGGCCTTAGTAGCATCCTTGGTAGCCGAAGTGGCATTCTTAGCAATGCTGAGCGACCTCGGTCTTAAAAGACTCCACTTCAGCAAGCGTAGAAGTAGCCCCTGACTAAACCTTAGCAGCCCGCTTCCACTCCTGGGCCAGCTAAGAAAGGAGCGAGGTCTTCCACTCGGAGAGACGGAGAATCTCAAAACTGGCATCCTCGGCACTTTTCACAGCCTTCACCTAAGCGTTCTCAGCAACCTCCAGCTGCTCCTTCAACTTACCGACCTCTGCCTGAGACTGTCGGAGCTTGCCGTCAAGAAAGAGGACATGGGACAACATCGGCTCCACCTTCTGAACAATGGCCGTCGAGCGAAGAAGGGCACGATATACAGACTTTGCCTAAACGGCGACGTTGCAATCATGAATGAATCCTCAGTGCCCAATAGCAGGTGTTGATCAATAAAGGTTGGGACATCAAAACCCCCTATATATCACGGAAGCAATGGACCACTCCTCCTCTAAATTCTCCCCGCTACTCCCCTCAACCGGCTTTTTCTGCTTCCTACCAGCATCCAAAACAGTAATTTCCACGACCTCAACATCAGCACTGGCCACCTTCGCCGCAACTACCTCCTGCGAGACCGTTTACGAGTCTAGCTGAGTCACAGATCGAGGAGTCGATGGTGAAGTCGCATCACCCCCACTTCCAAAGTCATGGAGGAAAGCAACCTTCAACTTGGCAAGAGTCACCTGCCCACCAGTCATCTCAACTAAAAAACACAACCAAAATGAAAACTTGATAAGTTATAAGCTTGTAAAGACTGGAAGTAAAAGCAAAACACAATAAAAAAAACCCACCGACATAAGTACGATAATGTCCAAGAGGTTCAACGGCCTATCCCGAAATCGCTAGCAGAACATCGTCAATATCTTTATTTTCAGGAGATAGCCCCTCATAGGTAATCTTCATCAAATAAGATGAACCTGCGCCAAATTTTCAGTAGGTAGCAAATCGGTGCTCACCCTCTAAAGTCAACTAGAAAGGGTGGTGTCCCCCGAGCAGGACGGACCTTAAAATACTCCTCATTAAACTCGTGGAAGGAATCTTCAAACAAACTGAACACCTGGCGATTTGGCTGAGTTCGGGAGGACACATCACCCTTTTTATGATTTCTCTCTTTAATCGGGATATTGCACAAGAAAACTTCCACCCGGACAGGAAGCTGCAAATATTCACAAATCAACTCAAAGTCTAAATTGCTGTCCAACTATTTGGTTGCAGCTGTGACGGCTCCACCGAACATCGGTTCAAAAGGGCCTAGAAAAAGACGGAGAAAGGGAGCCACACCCACAACTTCGTGAATATGGGCTCACAAACCCACATATAGTCAACAACTAGTAGAGTCAGGGTTAATGTAGCAAACCCTTTCACCCTCCCAGGCGAGCGCCAACTCATACTGCCCCTCTGCATCACCACGTCCACACACCGCACCCTCATCCTAAAGCTTTTGAAGGTCCTCCTCTATGAGCTGGGAAGGCGTTCCCAACACATCGAAGGTCACTCAATAGAAATCATTGGGAATGCCTCTGGCCGGGTAAACGGAAACCCTAGCACCCTCTGCTCTCCACCGAACCATACTATAACTAAATGGGGGCACCACCATCTGCCTGCTCCCTAAAAAAGGAAGAACACAAAATTCTATACTAAAATCTACTAAGCACATAAAAACAACTCAAAAAACAGTGGTACCCCCTATTGTTCCTACCACTACTACACATAAATCACCCAACACATGAAAAAAGAACAAAAGTTATACAATGTACAAAATACCAAGATAAATACAAGCACCAACCTATTTTCAAAAAATGAAGGGAAATGACAAAGAAGCACGAGCACAGGAGAAATTCAACCCCAGTAGCCACCCTGAAGCGCAACAGAGAGCACTTTTTAAACAAAAGAAAGTAAGAGACGATAGAGAAAATGAAGGAGATAGAGGGGAGCAGTTATAAGTGAAAGGAAATATAGATTGAAGAAAATAGTGAGAAGCGGTTACAAGGAAAAAAAATAGAAATCCTCTGACGCGTCGAATGGAAATACGGAGGGACGTAGGGAAAAAAGGAAACAATCAAAACCTCTCTCCTCCCATTAAATGTCATTATGACACATTAGAAATCACAACCGACAACCTTACCATCAAGAAACACAACAAACAAGTGACGGGACGTCCAAGCGTTTTGAACACCCACAAATTTCCGATCTTGGCCAAAAGCACAGGGTAGCATTCCACCTTCCCACACGAGGTCCATGACCTCCGAAACCACAAAAAAATTAACTCAATCAGCAATGAGATTAAGTATGCGTACTCTCCCAGTCCCGGGGTAACTGTTCTGGACCCGGTCATCATGTCCCCAAAATGGCAAAGTAACAACCCGGTTTCCGAGGTCGAGGCTCTCTCTACGGCCCAAATTGGCCAAGAGATCGCAAATCTCTAGCTAACATTCAAATTCGAATATCTCCCTTATCTTAGCCAACAAGATAAGATGACAACACATAAAATAACAACACAAACAATATAAAGGGAGTAAGAGGCTTCCTCAGGTAAGTTACATACTCATAATCCTCATCTATACCTCTTAGATTCATTTTTACTTGAGCGTCGAAGTGTCTTTGCAAGTTTCACCCTCCGCCACTCCAAAAGTTCGATCACGAAATGATCAAGATGGGCAAAGTCTTGATTCTTCCCTCAACCTGTACCAACGAAGTTTCGTACAAAATTTAACTAGCAGCAAGAAGTTTTATGTCGATTTCATAAACTTTATGCAAATTCTGTTATTTTACTTAATAAGTATATACTTTTTTTAGGAAATAATTTTATTCGGGCACTTAAATAAAATAAAACTATTTTTAAGGAAAAGAAAAATTATTTTTACACTGATTTTTAATTAAATTTAAAAATTATTATTAAGAATTATTTTTATTTGACTCAAACTTTTATATGTTAAAGGAATTTACTTGATTTTTATTTAATTTTTATCTTTTTATTAGATTCAAAAAAATAAAGATATAATTTACAGTAATATAAATTTATTATTTTTTATCATTTATTTTAAATTATTGTATGTGTTTTTATTTTTTAGCATGTACTTAAAAAAATCTGAATAAAAAAATAATCTTTGTTTATATGAGACTTTACGAACATTCAAACAATATAACAAATCTCTACACATTTGCTCACCATCACCACCCACAGGACTATTAAAAATAAATAAAAACTATTAATCAGCTCCGCAAGCTGCCTAAAAAATGCATAGCCTCTTCTAAGCTTACTCATTTTTGTCTTTTTCTTCGTAATTGAAGCGCTATAATTGTCCTCTTCTATATAGCACAAAACAAAAGTTCACGTATAACTTAATAGCACATGAAACATTGAAGTTTTGAAAAAAGTAAATGGCACATCTCAAATTTTTTCTATATGTATTTACAAATAATAATATTAGAGAACTACTAGGTGATTAGTATTATAGCAGTATCCAACTTTTAAAAATATTATAATTGAGTAAAAATCACCTGTCTAAACACTAAATAAAATTCTTCATATTAAAAATAATTACATAATATCATTTCAACACTGACACATGTATATATTTAAATAGAAAAAATATAGGTAGATAATGAAAATATTAAATAATGTGAATAATTGATATATCAGATGTTTAATTTATTAGGTGTATGGAGGATTATTCTAATATTAAGATATAAATGGGTAACTTAAAAGTATAGTGTGTTTTTTACTTTATTAGACTAATTTTAAAATTCATTATTATTCATATTATTTATAAAAATTATTGTCTACGTAACAAAGTTCATATAAATATTAACAGTGGTTTCGAGTAAAACCCATCCCTATACCATGCAGTAATAGAGATACTACTACAAATATATTTGCAGTGTAAACTCAAACTTTGGGTAGTTAATAAATTTTGGACAGGCATTACCTTTCTGTAAATCTCTTTCACTATGTAATTCAACTATTACATTTCTGTCAATTAATTTGGCTCATTTACCTCTCGTACAGTGAAAAAGATAAAATCTCGCGCGCAATATCCTAATTCAAAAGAGTTACTATGCATTGTCAAATTAAATATACACAGTAAATTTCCTTCAAAAATTCGGTGTTCAAATAACCAAATTACTATGGATACCATATTTTATTTTCACCTTCCTTTGGTTTCAAATTTTTTTAGCCTGGCTAGACTCGGTAGGATGTGCATGCATGGCCATCTATCCACTTTTGGTGTAGAAAAGCATAGTATTTAGTTTTGTAGGTGGTGGTTATATTGTTTTTTGAAAGAGAAAGGAGGTGGTGTGCAAGTCACTGATTCCCTCATTATTCCCTCTCAGATTTTTTTTTTCTTTTATATTATTATTTGGTTGTTTCAAGGTAGGTTGTGTATGCTTGCTGGTATTGGTAACAGTGGTTGTTGCTTAAGTGGAGTGGCGGTGGCAAAAGGAAAAATTTAAGGAGCGATCAATTTTATTAAATTTTGGTAACATGTAACCAGCAAAAGAAAAATGAATAATCTTATACCAATGGATAAAATTATACACCATTAAAACATCATTGATGGTTATTTAATGGTTATAAATCACAAAAGTTACTAATTCTTAATACTCTACGGTGGCAAAAATGGTATTGGAGATGATGTGGCAGCAATAAATAAAATCACACACCATTAAAATCATCATTAATAATTACTTAATGACTACAAATCACAAAAGTTTCGAATTTTTAGTATGGTGACAAAAATGATATTGGAGATGATGTGGCAGCAATAATGATGATGGTAGTGCTGGGATTGGAAGAGGAGGTGGAATAATATTATTGAAAAATGTTACATTTAACAGTTTTTGTTGATGATTTAATTGAAGGATGGTTTTGAAGCTATTTGTAAATGCTAGGACGATTTTGCGAAAAAAATCTTGAAGATTATCTTGATTTTTATTTTAAGACTTCTTATATATCATTCTTATTAGAAGAGTAAAGAAATTAAACTTAGTTTTTTTATATTTGTTATCAGTATACACATTAATATATTTTTTTCCTGGTACCTTTGCTACATTGCTTTCAACAGCAACAACGCGTGGCAGTGATGGAAGGTGCAAGGGAGATGGACGATGGATTTGATCAGGGGGTAAGAGATTTCAATTCTCAGATGCCTTTTGCCTTTCGCGTCCAGCCTATTCAGCCAAATCTTCAAGAGAGAATGTAAATTGTGGCTTCAATACTACCGTCGAAAGAACTGTCTTGCCCACAACCTTTGAATAAAAAAGTCTAGTCCTCATAATGTTGTAGTTTTTGTAATGTTGGAGATTGTTTGCTCTGTATTTTATTTTTAATGTTTTGTATTTGAATTTTATGAGAAAGAAAGTAAAAAGATTAAAAAAAATAGAAATTAATTTTTTATTTTAACTTTTTATTTATAAAATTCAAAAAGAAAAAAATTGAAAAAAAAAAACGAAAAGAAAGGATTTTAATAGGTAGGAATGTGTTTTAATAATATTTTTGCTATGGAAATTACTCAAATAAAAACGTATAAAATATTTTTTTTAAAGATAATTTTTATTTTTTAGTAATTAAAATTCAATACATATAATTGATTAAATTATGTTATTTATGTCAAAATTAAATTAGACAAATTAATTTGACTAAAAAATTAATTAATCAAATTTTGAATCGATTGAATTAATAATATTTATAAAAAAATAATTATAATATTCTTATTATAAAAAATAATTAAAATATTTTTATTATATATATATATAAAATAAGATTTGAAATCCTTCTCTTTTATCTGTGTTATTATAAGATTAAGATTTATATATATGTTAAATTTTAATTGTTAAAAAATATTTTTTTAAAAAAAATATTTTGGATATTTTTATTTAAGTAGTGGACCCTTTTACTAATATAACTAATTCTATGTATTTATTATACCCTAACTTTGAGCACTTCATCGTACTAAAAGTTCGGGCGCTATTTACCTTTAATCCTTTAATTTAATACTATAATTATTTAATATTAAGTCTTCGTGAATACGAACCGGATTTTTATTAAGAAATCGAAAAGCCATTACTTTAAGACACATAATCACATAATTATATTCACATAATATTAAATACATAGACTTATATAATATTCCTCAACACAAATCCTACCCCTTTAAAAACCGAAATAATAAATGACGAGGGGAAAATAAATTCTAACAACTTAACTTGTGAACATAATCTTCTATGCTCCTATAGCTCCGCACTAAACCTTCGCACCTGTAGCTAAAAGGAGTGGAAATAGGGGGTAAGAACTGGAGAGTTCTTAGTAGGTTCAGGGTGTAGATTTATATTCATTATATATATATTTGGTCCGCAATAACAGTCGACAAAGTACCATCCAATTCAACAATTATAGAACACAGAATCCAATCACAAGCATACACAATCATAGAAAACACAATCACAAACAAGTATGCGCAAACAAGTATGATTCATGTCTAGTCCTATACAGTCCATGAGCTTATTGATAAACCCCATTTGTAGGGTTTATCTTGTGCTTAATTTAGGGGATTTTATAACCTTTTACCCACATTTATTCAATGAAATTGCATGGTTTTATAACTTCTCCCTTAATTGTGCTTAAGAGTGAAAACATGCTTTTTAGGACTTAAAATAGCTAAATTTAATTCACCTTGATTCCATTAGATGCCTTGATATGTTTGTTAAGTGATTTAAGGTTTAGAAGGCAAAGATGGGATCAAAGGAATGAAGAAAGAAAGCATGAAAAGTTGGAGAACTCATGAAGAAATGAAAGAACCGGAAAGCTGTCAAGCCGACCTCTTCGCACTTAAACAACCATAACTTGAGCTACAGAGGTCCAAATGATGCGGTTCTAGTTGGGTTGGAAAGCTAACATCCAGGGCTTCGAAACGATATAAGATTTGCTATGGTTGAACCGCGCATGGTGACGCATACGCGCATAGTACGCGCACGCGCCGTTGCTGCCACCTGGTTCACTTAAAGCAAAACGTGGCCAGCGAATTCTAAAGCCTTGTGGGCCCAATCCAACTCATTTCTGATGCTATTTAACCCAAGGAGTGAAGAGGGAAACATAAGTTATTTACCATTAGTCATAGTTTTAGTAGTTAGAGTTAGTTTATAGAGAGAGAAGCTCTTACTTCTCTCTAGGATTAGGATTAGGATTAGTTCTTAGATCTAGGTTTTAATCTTTGCTTTCTTCTACTTCTACCTTTCAATTCTTTGTTGTTACATTCATCTTCCTCTATTCTTTTGTTGTAATTTTCTTTATGTTGTTCTTATGCTTTGTTGTGGATCTACTTTTGTTCCTCCTATTCTCTTTCAATTCAATTAGAGGTAATTCATAATAATTGTGTTCATTTGATTTGTTGTTGTTTAATTCCTTGCAATTGAGTAGTGTAGATTTACTTTTCTTGCAATTTTACTATGCTTTCCTTTTATGCCTTCCAAGTGTTTGATGAAATACTTGGTTGGATTTTAGAGTAGAATTTTATACTATTGGCTTGGAAAGGTAACTTAGGACCTCTTGAGTTACTAATGTCCAAGTAATTGATGATTGGGATCCATTGACTCTAGTTCTCACTAATTGAATTAGTGGAGAGTTAGGACTTATGGACTAGGATTGATATAGCTCATTTGACTTTCCTTTACTACTAGTTAGAGGATGATTTAATGAGATTAATCCTTGCCAATTCTCATATTGTGGTTAGTGATTAGGATAGAGATCCTTGACCACCAACCCTTGCCAAGATCTTTTTAGGCCTTAGTTTACTTTCTTGTCATTTATCTTTCATGCTTTTTATCAAAACCCCAAAATAACTCACAACCAATAACAAGACACTTTATTGTAATTCCTAGGGAGAACGACCCGAGGTTTGAATACTTCGGTTTATAAATTTTTGGGGTTTGTACTAGTGACAAACAACTTTTTGTATGAAAGGATTATTGATTGGTTTAGAAACTATACTTGCAACGAGAATTCATTGGTGAAATTCTATACCATCAAATATCCAATCATCAAAATGGCGCCGTTGCCGGAGAATTGCAATGGTGTTATGTTATTGGTTATTGTATATATGTGAATATTGTGAATATATTGCCCTTTGCTTTATTTGCTAGTTGTATAATTTTGTTTCTCTTAATTTCTATTAGCTTTTGAATTTTACTTTCTCTTTTCATCATGAATTCTCATTTTGGCTATGAGTATGATTACAACTATGTTGTAGGAGATGTGAATTTCAATGACAACATGCATCAAGGATGGGACAACCAAAGGTGGGAGGAGCCATATGCATATGATCAATCTTCATGGCAACAACCTCCACCAATGCACTATGAAGAAGAGCCATTCTATGATGCATACCAATCCAATGGCTATGGTGAATCTCCTTGTGACTTTCAAGAACCACCACCATATGCCTATGAATCATCTCCTCAACATGATCATCAACTATACTCACAAGCCTCTTTTCACCAAATACCTCCATATGACTCTAATCCTTATCCACCATACCAACCACCTTTTGAACCATATGAGCCCTACATGGAATCACCATTCCAAGATTACTACTTTCAAGAGCCACCACAATACACACCACCACCTTACCAAGAAGAACCACATTCCTATAATGAACCCTTTCTCCAAGACAATGAACCCTCTTATCCACTCCAATCCTCAATGGATGAAATTCTTAGCCTTATACTTCAAGGACAAGGAGAAATGCAAAGGGAGACACTAGAATTTATGGCTACCTTAACCAAGGTAGTAAGCATTTTAGCCTCCCAATGCTTGAGCACTCAAAGCACTCCCATGGTCACATATGGAGAATCTAAAGAGGAACATAGCATGAAGGAGAGATTGGAAACACCGATGGAAAATGAGGAATGCCACTTTGTATTAGAACAATCGGAGAAGCCTATGATTATTGAAGAAAAGGAAGAAATGGTTGAAGACTTAGGAGATGCGGAATCTCCATGGGAACCTAGAGTTATAGAAAACTCCTCCAAGAAGATTGAAGTTGATGTTGAGGAGGAATGTGCACAACCTCCAAGGCATATCCCATATGAAGACTTGGAAGGAGTGAAGCAAGAATTGAGTTCCCTTGGTGATGAAGATCATGCATCCAACCTTCTTGGTGAAGAATCCTTTGAATTTGAAGAACCTTCTCCTAATGAATTTGAAAGTGATATGGAGGTGGAGGCAATCAAGGAAGAAAATAAGGGAGTGGAGCTTACTAGCACATTGGAAATACCTTTCCCCAAGCCACCACCATCCACTCTCTCATTCAAGTGGGTAAATTCCTTATACTCAAGCTTTATTATTCCCCTTGAATATGGTTTGCTTGAAACGGATGGTCAACTTAGATATATTTGTGGCTTTAAGAGTAAAAAGGATATGGTTAGTGGTTGGAAGCATCATTCTAGGTTCATTATGGTTACATGTCCAAAGCTTGATAGCAAAGGTTGGTGTATAACTAGAGTACATGGGTCTAGAAGGATGTTTGGTCACTTTGTTGAGAATTCACCTTGCTCACCACCCACATGGATTAATGATAATCAACTTGGAGATGGGTGTGAAGACAAAATATGGGATCCGGGAACACATGAGGATCAACATTGGGAGCCCATGGTTTGTGAAGAACTCCATCAAAGCTTGGAGATATTAATCTTGAATGATGGAGCTTATTGGAAGTCCAAGCATTGGTGGAAGTTCCAAGATGAGTACAAGCACAAGCCACCTTGAGAGAAGCTCCCCATAAGTCCAACTTAAGGACAATAAACAAAAGTGCTAGGTGGGAGACACCCCACCATGGTAACTTCTTTTCATTTTCTCTTTTTGTACATATTGGTAGAATTAGTTTAAATTATTGTTTTGATTGATTTGATGAGTTTAATTGGTATTTTAGTATGTTAAATAAGGTTTTATGGTATTTTGGTAGCTGTTTGGAGATTTGGAATGCTTGGATTGGTGCAAAAACACAGCAAAAATTTTTGAAAAACAGAGCACCATCCACGCGTACGCGCACTGTACGCGTACGCGTGCATCAAGCGTTTTCGACCATCCACGCGAGCGCGCCATGCGTGCGTACGCGTGGATTGAGAAGTTCCACATTCCATACATTTTCCAGAGAGTTATGCCTACGCCACGCCAACGTTGTGCCTTTGGCACAACCCCACTCGCGCGCATGCGCACATGACGCGTACGCGCCACTCTCGAAATACACCATCCGCGCGCGCGCGGCATGCGCGCGTACGCGTGGATTTCCTTCCTTCACCACATTTCTTTTCTTCTCCTCTTTCTATTTCTTTCCTCCTCCTTTCTTCTTCCCTCCTCCTACCCCTCATCCAACACTTCCAAACACCATGGATAACCATTTATTTTAGTTAGTTAATTAGTTAGTTGGTTAGTCGATTAGTTAGTTTTAGTTAGTCTTCATTTCATTTTCTCCTTTTTTTTATTATAAGTGTTGGATTATTGACTTTGTTTACTATGCATTGCTGCCTCCTTATTGCCTAAATGCTATTTTAGCATGACTATTTTTTTTTTTAGATAATATTTGTTGGATTCTATGATTGAGGTTATATTTTGCTACTTGGTTTTGAGTTTTTCATGCTTACCTTTTGAAAAATACCAAGTGATGAGAATTGCCTTCGAGCTTATAACTCTTTTGAATTGCATGTTGTAGCTAGCCATCATGTGATTTGAATCCTTTTCCTTGATTAGGCAACCTCTTGATAGATGATGTTTTGCATTTACCTTAATGCATTGTGTTTCATGATCATATGCATCCATAGGCTTTAACTTGAATGCTTTCATGCTTCTTTAATGCTTGTTTTACCTTACAAGTTTACTTAAAGCATCTCAAGCACACTAGAATAAGTGAAGTGCATGCTTCTTTTGTGACATAACTTTTAGGCTAATGTGTGTTCTAAACCGCGCAATTTAGAATTCACACACTTATTCGTCATTCATGTCACACTAATTCACTCACTCATTTCTAGTGATTTACCTCATTCCAACAAAGTATGCTTCCTTGCTTTTATATCTTCTCATCTTATGGTGTTATATTTTTGTTTTTCATAAATGATGCACCACAAGCAATAACGGAAGCAAGACTAAGAACACGTAGCAATCCGGAGAGTCGCCGTACCCCCTTGCTCATCTTTGAGTGCACCGAGGACGGTGCAAACTTTTAAGTGTGGGGAGGTCGTCCGACCGGTCGGCGATTTTGGGTGACAAATTTCTAATCCCAACACTTTTGCATTTCATTCTAGGATTTTATGGTTTTTACTTGTATTTTCTTATTTTTGCACATATATACACAATAAGCTTAGTCAAAATAATGAAATTTTTCAAGATTTCTATCTATAGGGCACCAATTGATTTGAGTGAAAACTTTTCATAAAACTTGTTTGAATTATATATGTTATGGATCATGTTTGGAGCTAAGAACACAAGCAAGTGAGATTTGAGCCTAATGGTGTGGTTACATGACTTACATCTTATAACCACTTATTTTCCTTCTTGTGTGCATTATTCTCTTTCTATAAATGTAATCTTTGCTTTGTTTGATTCTTTATGTCCATTATTTTGTGTATACATGCATTTATATGATTGAGGCCATCATTTCATTAGCTCACTTATCCAAATAGCCAACCTTTTATATTCCTTCGTTAGCCAATTTGAGCTTACGATTAACCCACCTTGTTCTTATTTTAGCACATTACAAGCCTTAAAGTGAAAAACAATAATAGTCCTTTATTTGAATCTTCGATTAGCTTAGGCTAGTGTGTGAGTATCATTCAAGTGTGGGAACCTTGGGACATTGGGTGAATAAAAGGGGTAGTTTTGTATTGTTATTGAAAAATATTGGGAATTGGGTACATACTCATGTATTGATCAAATGTAAAACCTTATGCATTGATGTTCTTGTACATAGAAAGAAAAAAAAGAAAAATGAAAAAAACAAAAGAATAAGAAAAGAAAAAAAGAAAAACAATATGGAAAAGAAAAAAAAATATAGAAAAAGAAAAAAAGAAAGAAAAAGAAAGAAATAAAAAGGGGACAACATGCCCCAAAGTAAAGTCCAATAAAGATCAATGCATATGTGTTATAAAGCGAAAAGAAAATGCATAAGTATGTGAAAAAGTGAGGAATGTGTAGTTAGATTAGTACTTAATTGTATAGGTCATTATATAGGTTAGGTGGGAAGTCTAAGCTTATCAAAGATTCAAATTCCAAAGCTCACTTAACCATATATGCATCCTACCTTGACCCTAGCCCCATTACAACCTAAAGAAAAGGCCTCATGATAGATGTATACATGCATGAAATATATGTTGATTGTTAGAAGAAAAACAAATCTTAGAAAGCATGAAATAGAGGAGAATTGAGAGAATCAACCCTAAACACTTGAGCGAATAGAGCGCAAACACATCCGGTGAGGGTTTGATGCTCAATTACATGTTTCCATCTATAAGTATCACTTTTCACGCAAGTTTGTAAAAATATTTAATAACTCAATTCAATTGTGGATTAGACTTGCTAGTCCTTAGCCCTTGTGCATATATGCTTCTTGGAGATTGATTTATTTTGACCAAGCAATTGCATTCATGTAGATAGTTGCATATAGGTAGATTGCATTTAGTTAGTTTCCATTGAATAAACACCATACCCTTACTTCATTCTTGGTTTAAGCATGAGGACATGCTTAGTTTAAGTGTGGGGAGGTTGATAAATCCCATTTGTAGAGTTTATCTTGTGCTTAATTTAGGGGATTTTATAACCTTTTACCCACATTTATTCAATGAAATAGCATGGTTTTATAACTTCTCCCTTAATTGTGCTTAAGAGTGAAAACATGCTTTTTAGGACTTAAAATAGCTAAATCTAATTCACCTTGATTCCATTAGATGCCTTGATATGTTTGTTAAGTGATTTAAGGTTTAGGAGGCAAAGATTGGATCAAGGGAATGAAGAAAGAAAGCATGAAAAGTTGGAGAACTCATGAAGAAATGAAAGAACCGGAAAGCTGTCAAGCCGACCTCTTCGCACTTAAACAACCATAACTTGAGCTACAGAGGTCCAAATGATGCGGTTCCAGTTGGGTTGAAAAGCTAACATCCAGGGCTTCGAAACGATATAAGATTTGCTATGGTTGAACTGCGCATGATAACGCATATGCGCATAGTACGCGCACGCACCGTTGCTGCCACCTGGTTCACTTAAAGCAAAACGTGGCCAGCGAATTCTAAAGCCTTATGGGCCCAATCCAACTCATTTCTGATGCTATTTAACCCAAGGAGTGAAGAGGAAAACATAAGTTAGTTACCATTAGTCATAGTTTTAGTAGTTAGAGTTAGTTTCTAGAGAGAGAAGCTCTCACTTCTCTCTAGGATTAGGATTAGGATTAGTTCTTAGATCTAGGTTTTAATCTTTGCTTTCTTCTACTTCTACCTTTCAATTCTTTGTTGTTACATTCATCTTCCTCTATTCTTTTGTTGTAATTTTCTTTATGTTGTTCTTATGCTTTGTTGTGGATCTACTTTTGTTCCTCCTATTCTCTTTCAATTCAATTAGAGGTAATTCATAATAATTGTGTTCATTTGATTTGTTGTTGTTTAATTCCTTGCAATTGAGTAGTGTAGATTTACTTTTATTGAAATTTTACTATGCTTTTCTTTTATGCCTTCCAAGTGTTTGATGAAATGCTTGGTTGGATTTTAGAGTAGAATTTTATACTCTTGGCTTGGAAAGGTAACTTAGGACCTCTTGAGTTACTAATGTCCAAGTAATTGATGATTGGGATTCATTGACTCTAGTTATCACTAATTGAATTAGTGGAGAGTTAGGACTTATGGACTAGGATTGATATAGCTCATTTGACTTTCCTTTACTACTAGTTAGAGGATGATTTAATGAGATTAATCCTTGCCAATTCTCATATTGTGGTTAGTGAGTAGGATAGAGATCCTTGACCACCAACCCTTGCCAGATCTTTTTAGGCCTTAGTTTACTTTCTTGTCATTTATCTTTCATGCTTCTTATCAAAACCCCAAAATAACTCACAACCAATAACAAGACACTTTATTGTAATTCCTAGGGAGAACGACCCGAGGCTTGAATACTTCGGTTTATAAATTTTAGGGGTTTGTACTAGTGACAAACAACTTTTTGTATGAAAGGATTATTGATTGGTTTAGAAACTATACTTGCAACGAGAATTCATTTGTGAAATTCTATACCATCAAAAATCCAATCATCACTTATGTGTCGGTTTGTTGCCCAATTTCTGACACTGGTCCTGAGATAAGCGTCTCGTACCGTCGTCTTTATCTCAGCCAACGTTCCTTCCATGAGCATTACATATCGCTGTCCTCATGGCGGAACCTTCCTTTCGGTCTCCAGTGAGCGTTATGCATCGCCATCCTCACTGAGCCGTCCTTATAGTATCAAGTGAGCGTTATGCATCGCCGTCCTCACTAGAAACTGAGCACTTAGGCCTAACATCAATAAATTTCTTTTCAATCTTCGCTCTCTACTCTATTGCGGTAAAGATCCCTTCACTTAATATATCCGTCTCCTTTTGTTCTTTTTCTTTTAAAACCAAAATAAGCTCTTTGTGATATTCTTCAAAACTTTTTAAAACAATTTCACTCAAACCAATTCTTCTTTCAAAAGACAAAGGAAACTATTTATTAGTTAAACCCATCAGCAAAGCCTCTAGACTTTAGGGGAGCGACAACCAATCTTATTTTCTTGAGTTCATTAGAAATCTTTAACCATCATTGTTTTCTTAAATTGAATTTAATCAAATAAAGTTGCTAAATCAAATTAAAATTAAATCATACAAATCAGAAGTTCCGAACCAATTTCAAAACGAAAACCAATCCTAGTTTCATCCTTAAAACTAATTCTTTAACTTTTTCCAAGATGTCGCAAAACGAAATCATTCAATCAAAATTTAATTACTTTTAAAGTTCACACGAAAACTCCTCTAAATGAAATTTTTAAGGCAAATTCAAAACATAAGCTGTTTTCATATTTAAATCAACCTTAAAACATAATACTTTTCTTAAATAATTTAAAATCGTAAAATAATTCTTTTCTAAATAAATCAATCTCAAAACATATACTTTTCTTAAATGAATTAAACTCGAAACATAACTATTTTCTTAATAAATCAAATAATATAATTTCTCAAATCCATTCTTTTTCTAAACAATATTTCAAACAAAGTCTTAAATTTTATAACAAAACTTCGGTAGCATCTCCCCTAAAACTTGGACTTTCCTACCATTCTCGGGTCCCATCCAAACCATTTTTCAAACTCTTCAAATCATTTCCAATAAATCAAAACCATTTCTAATATCAAAACATTTATAAAATTAAACCAATTAAAAATCAAACTGCTTCCAAAATCAAGCCATTTTTATATCTCAAATCATGTCATCAATTCATTTATGATTAAATCTCAATATCATCATCAAATTTTACCAATTTCATTTGATCACCAACAACATTTCAGCCCCGAATTCATCAAAATAATTTGGTTCTTGGCTGCATTTAAACCGACCGAACTCCAAACCAACCACAAATATCAATATATCACAAAAATTTAACATAAATTCAGTCAAATTCAATCAACAATCAATCACAAAATCAATTCACTTATCCAATACTAATTTAACCAGTGAGAAATTATCAAAACCCTACCTCCATACAAAATTGGTGCGCGTACACAAACCTCACACCTTTTTGTATGGACAGTACCATCATGTGCACTGGGTCGTCAAAATAATACCTGAGCGAGTCAGGGTCGATCCCACGAGGATTGTGGTTTGAAGCAAGCTATGGTTATCTTGCAGGTCTTAGTCAGGTGGAATCAAAAGGTTGTTGAACAATTAATAATAATGTTGTATATGGAGTTGGTTGAAGTATGATGATCATGAAACTATGAAAGCAAAAAGGATAGAAAATACTGATAGGAATAGAGTTGAGACTCGGAGTTGCTTTGCCTTTCTGAATTAACTCTGGTACTACTGCTCTCTTTGCTTGTAGGTGATTTCTTCAATGGCAGGCTGTATGTGATTGACACTGGTTTGAGCAGCTTCCAATACTCCTCTGGATCTCAACCCCAGGTTTAGTGTGGATCCATCTCTACTTGAGGGTGAATCGCATACAGTCCATTCTCCTTTATGATCCTACTCAAATCGCCACAGACAAGGTCGGATCTTACGAATCAGAGAATCCTGCATCTTTGGGTTCTAGCCTCTACCACGTCTGAGAGATGTATATTTAAACTGCTAGTCATCCTTGTCTGGTGAAAGACGCATTCTGATCCAAGTAGACGCGGGTGTTTGTCAGGCACGTTCGTCTAAATATGATGAATAGAGCTAATTGGTTAGATCATCCTATTCACCACGATGAAGTACGAATATACATCATAGAATTAATGAAACACGGATCGAAAAGAAACAGTAGTACTTTTATTAATTCATAGGACTCAGCAGGGCTCCTCCCCTCAACCTAGGAAGTTTAGAAACTCATACTGAGGTAGAATACAATGATGAAATGAAAATAGGGCTGAATAGTGTGCGTATAACATGAATTAAATCCCTTAAATTCTAAACTAATGACTAGTAAGGGTAAAATAGTCTTTTTAGTGCTAAAATCCACTTCTAGGTCCCACTTGGTGAGTGTGTGGGCTGAGCTTGATGAGATACATGGGCTATGAGGTCTCTTGGATGTTGAACGCCAGCTAGGGAGTCCTCTCTGAGCGTTTGGACATTGGGCTCTGCTCCTTGGGCGCTGGTGGACGCCAGAAAGGGGGCAGGAAACTGGCGTCGAACGCCAGTTTTGGACCTTATAATTCGAAGCAAAGTATGGATTATTCTATATTTCTGGAAAGCTCTGGAAGTCAGCTTTTCATAGCCCTTAAGAGCGCTCCATTTAGACTTCTGTAACTCCTGAAAAGCTCTTCAGAATGCAGATAGGTCAGATCCGAACAACATCTGCAGTGCTTTCTCTGTCTCTGAATCAGACTTCTGCTCCAACTCCTCAATTTCAACTAGAAAATACCTGAAATTGTATAAAAACACAAAAACTCATAGTAGAATCAAAAAATGTGAATTTAACACTAAAACCTATAAACACTCAATATAAACTAAATAAAAACTACTAAAAATTATATGAAAGTGATGTCAAAAAGCTTATGAAATATCCGCTCATTAGAAATCAAAGCAACTGAAATTCTGGAGAAGCTTTTCGATCAAACTACCAAAGAAGAAAACATAAGAAATTGTTTGTGCCTCCTATAACTCCAATTAGCTAAAGTCAAGAGGAAGGGGGCTACATCACCATTAACTTTCACCGAACAAAAATAACGCCAACATATAAAAAAAAAAAGATACAAACACTTTTATCAAATTAGATTTTTTTTTTTTATTAAAATTACATATTTCAACAAATCAAAGCCGAAAGTTTCGGTGCCATGGAATTCTCACATTCTCTCTCTAGCTTTTTTTTGTTCGGTCATATTGAATGGAATTATATGCATGTTCGGTCATATTGAATGGAAACTATAATTATATGCATGAAATAAGGTTAGGTGTCAAGCTTATATGTATATAAAACACACGTTCCTTTCTTTTCTTTAAATTCCTTAATGCCTTCGCGGCTTCGCCGAAGAGAAGCTAATAATAATAATAATAATAATAATAATAATAATAATAATAATAATAATAATAATAATAATAAATTTTATCTATTAAAATAATTTTTAATAAATAATTCAAACTAATAGAATAAGTCATAATTAAATTAAATTTTAATAATCATAAAATTTTATTTAATTATATTTTTTAAAAATAAAATATCACACAACTAGAAAATGGATTAATATAGACAGATTTACAAACAGATTTAGTCTTTATTACAGATAAGGGTGGAAACAGGTCAGGCCAGGCCAGACTTTGCTCTTAACAGGCCTGGCCTGTCATACAGTTGATTGGCCTGAGCCTGGCCTGCAGCCTGTTATATGCTCTTTATAAAGTACTAGGCCTGGCCTGTTATTCAGTCTGGCCTGCCCTGAAGCCTGTTAAAAGGCCTGATAATTTTTTTTTACAAAAATAAAAATATTATTTAAAAAAATTATTTTTAATAAAAATAGTTATATGTAATATGTCATATATTTAATATTTATAAAAAATTTTAAACTTTTAACATATTTAAAATATACAAAAATATTTATAATAAAATATAATAAATTTAAAATATCTCATAATTTTATTAATAATAAATAATTATTTATATATTTAATTATATTTTAACAGGCCCAAGCAGGCCTGACAGGCCTATAAGGCTAATTAGTGAGCCTGAGCCTGGCCTATTAATGTATTAAGGCTTTTAAAAGAGCCTGGGCCTGTACCTATTTTATAATAGGCCAGGCCAGGCCAGGCCAAACACAGGCCAGGCTGCAGGTCCCTGGCAGGCCGCCTGGCCTTTTTCCACTCTAATTACAGACGGATTTTTGGTTACTGACGAAATTACCGACGGATTTTGTCCCTCTGTAAAAGCCTCGTCGAAAATTATTTACCGACGGATTTTTTTTCGTCGGAAAATTACCGACGGATTTTGACCAGTTACCGACGGATTTTTCGTCTGTAATTACAGACGAATTTTTCGGCGGATTTTCCGTCTGTAATTACAGACGAATTTTCCGACGAATTTTCTGTCTGTAATTATAGACGGATTTTTCGACGGATTTTCCGTCTGTAATTACAGAAAAATTTTCCGTCTGTAATCTGAACTTTGGAAAATCATCTCACACTCTGAATACAGACAGAAAATCCGTCTGTAAATTCGTGTGTAAGGTAAAATAGAATTTTTTTAAAATTTTTCTATTGCAAAATAAATACTTTAGATTTGTTTTCTAAATTTACTTCATCAAACACTGGAAATTGAAAAAAAAAAGCCAAAAATTACATAGATAAACATAATATTCATTATATGATACCTATAAAATTGGATGTTATTTTTCAACACCATTATCCAATATCTCACTGTCTCAATAAAAAGATACCCCAAAATTTCTTTTAAACTACAACAAAGAAGGGCAGGACTTTCAGCCTAAATTTTAAAACTATTTCCTCATGCTCTCTTTAAAGTTTAAACTCTCCAATCTAATCTGAGTTACATGATTCTTCACTCCATGGTAGACTCCAATCTAATCTATTGCCACATCGATTTGCTCCTCATTGTTCACAATAGCTGAATTACCAGCACCCTTTCTACGCTTGTGTGGCTAATTCAAATCATTGTCCTTGATCTCCTCTAGGACATTCTCACATGAATCACAATGCTTTGAAACTTCTGTCCCATCATCATCATTCACAGTCTCTATATTTTTATCATTTTTGTCATTAGACACTTCAGAAGTCTATTCTATCTCAGCTTGCGGAGGAGGGTTTCTATCGCGCTCATCATGTGTCTGTTAACCTATTGCAAAGGCCAGAAACAGCATAAACACAATCGCAAGATCACATACAAACTGTAAATTGCATATTTATGAATGCTCTTCTTTAGAAGATTTATTTCTAAATGTGAACACCACCTAATTAAACTTGCCAACTCTCCATTGAATCTCATTTCAAAGAAGGCCTAAGATTTTTCAGTGACTTTGGGTTAACAGAAAATAGAACAAATTAAGGGTTGGATTTGAAGTTATCCACATTTGGTGTCAAATATAAAACAAGCAGCAAAAACAGATAGTCAATGGCAATAACATCCACCTTCCTAATTAAAATAGTTTGGGAGTAAAACCAAATTCAAGCTTTCCCAAATACCATTACCAACAATATGCTCAGACAATTAGAAAGGGACATGATGTACTACCTCTGGGTTCTGAAGAAATTCAGCTATGTCAATTGAACATGAAGGGCATTTCATGACATTCTTCTGTGCTCGCAAGGTGCGTCCACCTTCGCTTCCCCTCTTTCTGATAAAGCTTTTGCCAGAAACAAAGAATATGCAAAATATCTAGGGCAAAACAAGTGATGATTATCTTGTCTTAACCTAGTAACCTAGTAGAAAGAAGGGGCAAATGAATCAATACCTCATAAATAAGTTCAAGATTGCATGCATATGCGCTTACACAAAGACACACATTTAATAAATACAAATTTTTATTGATGGTATAAATAGAAAAATACACCAGTGAGTACAAAGCACTTTCTTTATAATAAGAAGCAATTATTTCCATGCAATAATACAATCTAAATACATTGGCTAAGTACACAGAATAATAGCCCTTTTCAAGTACACAGAATGACTCAGCCATGCATTTTATACTTAATTTTCAATAGAGAAACAAGATAAGCATTAGCCAGAGGAGAGGTAAAAAATTATCAAAAAATTAAGACATCATATAATGTTAGAAGAAGTGAATCAGCTTTATTATACCAAATTCAATTATAAATGAGTCATTGACTTTGGAGATTTGATACATTGAATTGTTCTATATGGACATAAATAGAAGAAACTATTAGCCCCTAAAAATGCTTAGAACTTAACACTAGATTAAGAAACACTCATAATTAAAAGCAGAAACTACCTGGCCAGCAATCATTCCAAGTTCCGTGCTTTGCATTAAAGACTTTACACCCACGCCATCACCAATCTATCATTGCTCAAGGTATCACTACATGAATCCCTTGTTTCACACTTGATGAGCGGATAATTTATACGCTTTTTGGCATTGTTTTTAGGTAGTTTTTAGTAAGTTCAAGCTACTTTTAGGGATGTTTTCCTTAGTTTTTATGTTAAATTCACATTTCTGGACTTTACTATGAGTTTGTGTGTTTTTCTGTGATTTCAGGTAAATTCTGACTGAAATTGAGGGATTTGAGCAAAACTCTGAAAAAGGCTGACAAAAGGACTGCTGATGCTGTTGGATTCTGACCTCCCTGCACTCAAAATGGATTTTCTGGAGCTACAGAACTCCAATTGGCGCGCTCTCAACGGCGTTGGAAAGTAGACATCCAGGGCTTTCCAGAAATATATAATAGTCCATACTTTATTCGGAAATTGACGACGTAACTTGGCGTTGAACGCCAAGTACATGCTGCTGTCTGGAGTTAAACGCCAGAAAAACGTCATGATCCGGAGTTGAACGCCCAAAACACGTCATAACTCGGAGTTCAACTCCAAGAGAAGCCTCAGCTCGTGGATTGATCAAGCTCAGCCCAAACATACACCAAGTGGACCCCGGAAGTGGATTTATGCATCAATTACTTACTCATGTAAACCCTAGTAGCTAGTCTAGTATATATAGGACCTCTTACTATTGTATTAGATATCTTTGGTCTCAATTTTGTTTTATTCTTCATCCTAAGAGGCTATTGATCACGTTTTAGGGGGATGGCCATTCGGCCATGCCTGAACCTTTTACTTATGTATTTTCAACGGTGGAGTTTCTGCACACCATAGATTAAGGGTGTGGAGCTCTGCTGTACCTCAAGTATTAATACAGTTCTATTTTCTTTTATTCAATTCTCTCTTATTCTTATTCCAAGATATTCATTCGCACCCAAGAACATGATGAATGTGATGATTAAATAACCCTCATTATCATTCTCACTTATGAACGCGCGTGATTGACAACCACTTCCGTTCTACATGCAACAGAGCTTGAATGTGTATCTCTTAGATTCCCCAACAGAATCTTCGTGGTATAAGTTAGATAGATGGCGGTATTCATGAGAATCCGGAAAGTCTAAACCTTGTCTATGGTATTCCGAGTAGGATTCTAGGATTGAATGACTGTGACGAGCTTCAAACTCCTGAAGGCTGGGCGTGATGACAAGCACAAAAGAATCAATGGATTCTATTCCAACCTGATTGAGAACCGACAGATGATTAGCCATGCGAGTGACAGCCGCAGAGGACCATTTTCACTGAGAGGATGGGATGTAGCCACTGACAACGGTGATACCCTACATACAGCTTGCCATGGAAAGGAGTAAGAAGGATTGAGTTGAAGCAGTAGGAGAGCAGGCGTCCTTGAGCCTTACAGTATCTCCATATGCTTATCTGAAATTCCCACCAATGAATCTGCATAAGTGTTCTATCCCTTTTATTATTTCATCTATTTTCTTATTATTAATTTCCGAAACCATAAACAATTTTAATCTGCCTAACTGAGATTTACAAGGTGACCATAGCTTGCTTCATACCAACAATCTCTGTGGAATCGACCCTTACTCACGTAAGGTTTATTACTTGGACGACCCAGTACACTTGCTGGTTAGTTGAACGGAGTTGTGAATTCAACCAGTGCCATAATAATGATTTCTCTCAAAATAGTTAGAACATGGATCACAATTTTGTCCACCAAGTTTTTGGCGCCGTTGCCGGGGATTGTTCGAGTATGGACAACTGACGGTTCATCTTGTTGCTCAGATTAGGTAATTTTCTTTTCAAAAAAATCTTTTTCAAAATTTTTCTTTTACTTTTCGTTTTTCCTCACATTATTTTCGAAAAAAAAAATTTAATTAATAAAAATACAAAAAAATTAGAAAATCAAAAAAAAAAAAACCAAAAATATTTTGTGTTTCTTGTTTGGATCTTGAGTCAATTTTTAAGTTTGGTGTCAATTGCATTCTTTTAAAATTTTTTTTTTTGCATTTTTCGAAAATCCCATGCATTCATAGTGTTCTTCATGATCTTCAAGTTGTTCTTGATAAGTCCTCTTGTTTGATCTTGATGTTTTCTTGTTTTGTGTTGTTTGTTGTTTTTCATATGCATTTTTCGTTTATTAAAATCCATGCATTAAAGATTTCTAAGTTTGGTGTCTTGCATGTTTTCTTTGCATCAAAAATTTTTCAAAAATATGTTCTTGGTGTTCATCATGATCTTCAAAGTGTTCTTGGTGTTCATCTTGACATTCATTGCATTCTTGCATGCATTCATGGTTTTGATCTAAAAATTTCATGCATTGAGTATTTTTTGTTGTTTTTCTCTCTCATAATTAAAAATTCAAAAATCAAAAAAATATCTTTTCCTTATTTCCCTCCAAATTTTCGAAATTTTGGGTTGACTTGGTCAAAAATTTTTAAAATTAGTTGTTTCTTACAAGTCAAAGTCAAAATTTCAATTTTAAAAATCTTATCTTTTTAAAATCTTTTTCAAAAATCATATCTTTTTCATTTTTTCTATTTTTCGAAAATTTCAAAAACATTTTTCAGATTATTTTCAAAATCTTTTTCTTATCTTTACATCATATTTTCAAAAATTCACTAATAATTAATGTGATTGGTTCAAAAATTTGAAGTTTGTTACTTTCTTGTTAAGAAAGGTTCAATCTTTAAGTTATAGAATCTTATCTTGTAGTTTCTTGTTAGTGAAGTAAATAATTTTAAATTTTTGAATTAAATCTTTTTATCTTTTAATTTATCTTTTTCAAAAATTTTATCTTTTTCAAAATTTGATTTCAAAATATCTTATCCAACTTGCTATCTTCTTATCTTTTTCAATTTTGATTTCAAATCTTTTTCAATCAACTAACTAACTTTTTATTTGTTTCTTATCTTTTTCAAAACCACCTAACTACTTCTCCCTCTTCTATTTTCGAAAATATCTCCCTCTTTTTCAAAAATTCTTTTTAATTAACTAATTGTTTCATGTTTTAATTTTAATTACAATTTATCTCTAATTTTCGAAAATTACTAACCCCTTTTTCAAAATTAATTTCGAAATCTCCCTTCTCTTTTCTTCTTCTATTTAATTATTTAATTACTAACACTTCTCTTCACCTCTCTTCATCCGAATCACCTTCTTCATTCTTCTACCCCTTTCTTTTTCTACTAACATAAAGGAGTCTCTATACTGTGACATAGAGGATTCCTTTTTTTTTTCTTGTTCTCTTCTCTAATTGAGGCTTAAGCTCAAAGTTGTTTGCTCCAATGGCAGGGATAGAGATGCTTCTCCCATAGAAGTCGGTAGTAGGTGCAGTAAAGTCACCCAGCACCTTCCTTGCATTGTTGGCATTGTTGTTGTTTTCGGCTGCCATGGGTTCTTCTTCCTTGAAGAATTCGGTCAGGTCCTCTAAAGAGAGTTGTGCTTTGGCTTCTCTTAGCTTTCTCTTCAGGGTCCTCTCAGGTTCAGGATCAGCTTCAACAAGAATGCCTTTGTCTCTGCTCCTGCTCATATGAAAGAGAAGAGAACAAGAAAATGTGGAATCCTCTATGTCACAGTATAGAGATTCCTTGAAATGTCAGAGGAAAAGAGAAATAGAAAGAAGAAGGAGAAGAAGAATTCGAACTTTAGTTAGATAAGGTTCGAATTGTGCATTTAGAAGGAGTAGTACTCCATAAATAGAAGGATGTGGGAAGGAGGGAAGAGAATTTTCGAAAATTCATTTAAAAGATTTTGAAAACATTTTGAAAATTTGATTGATAATTTTCGAAAATTCAAAGTGAAAAAGAAATCAAGTGATTTTTGAAAAGGATTTTGAAATTAGAAATTAAAAAGATTTGATTGAAAACTATTTTGAAAAAGATGTAGTTAAAAAGATTTAATTGAAAAGTTATGGTTTTTAAAAAGATGTGATTGAGAAGATATGATTTGAAAACAATTTTAAAAGATATGATTTGAAAACAATTTGAAAAGATATGATTTTAAAAATTAATGACTTGCCTAACAAGAAAAGATATGATTCAAACATAAAACCTTCCTCAACAGAAAAGGCAAAAAATGTTCAATCAAATCATTAATTGTTAGTAAGTATCTTTGAAAGGAAAGAAATTAATTTTGAAAACATTTGAGTGAAAAGATTTGATTTGAAAAAGATTTGATTTTGAAAAACTTGCAAAAAAATTGATTTGAAAACAAAATCTTCCCCCTAGCACCATCCTGGCGTTAAACGCCCAGAATGGTATACATTCTGGCGTTTAACGCCCAAAATGCTACCTCTTTGGGCGTTAAACGCCCAACCAGGTGCCCTGGCTGGCGTTTAAACGCCAGTCTGCCTTCTTCACTGGGCATTTTTGAATGCTCAGCTTTTTCTGTATAATTCCTCTGCAGTGTGTTCTGAATCTTCAATCCCTTGTATCATTGACTTGAAAAGACACAAATTAAAAATATTTTTGGATTTTTAATAATTAAAATGCAACAAGAATCAAATAACAATGCATGCAAGACACCAAACTTAGCAGTTTGTATACTACTGACACTAATGAACTGAAAATGCATATGAGACACACAAAATACTCAAGTCAATAGAATTCAAAGATCAGAGCAAGTGAATCATCAAGAACATCTTGAAGATCACTAAGACATATGAATGCATGCAATTGACACCAAACTTAGGATGAGACACTAGACTCAAACAAGAAATATTTTTGAATTTTATGATTTTTTAATTTTTTTAATTTTTTTGTGTTTTTCGAAAATTAAGTGGAAAAAGAAGGTATCAAAATTCTTAATGAGAATTCCAGGAATCAGTGCAATGCTAGTCTAAGACTCCGGTCCAGGAATTAGACATGGCTTCACAGCCAGCCAAGCTTCCAAAGAAAGCTTCGGTCCAAAACACTAGACATGACCAAAGGTCAGCCAAGCCTTAGCAAATCACTGCTCCAAAAGCAAGATTGATATGAAATCAACAAGCTCTTGTGGTGATAAGTTGAAACCTCGGTCCAATCAGATTAGACATGGCTTCTCAGCCAGCCAGATTTCAACAAATCATCATGAAACTCTAGAATTCATCTTCAAGAAATTCGAAAAAAAATACCTAATCTAAGCAACAAGATGAACCGTCAGTTGTCCAGCCTGAACAATCCCGGGCAATAACACCAAAAATTTGATGTTGTTGCCGGATCTTGGCATTGATGTTACCAAAGGCTTGCTCAAAACTAGAACAATCCCCGGCAACGGCGCCAAAAACTTGATGCGCGAAATTGTGAACTATACTTTTTCACAACTCTCATAATCCCTGGTAATGGCTCCAAAAACGTGGTAGCCCAATACCATGGCATTACACAACTTCGCACAACTAACCAGCAAGTGCACTGGGTCGTCCAAGTAATAAACCTTACGTGAGTAAGGGTCGATCCCACGGAGATTGTTAGTATTGAAGCAAGCTATGGTCATCTTGTAAATCTTAGTCAGGCAAACTCAGATATATATGGTGATGAACGAAAATAACATAAAAGATAAAGATAGTGATACTTATGTAATTCATTGGTAGGAACTTCAGATAAGCGCATGAAGATGCCTTCCCTTCCGTCTCTCTGCTTTCCTACTGTCTTCATCCAACCCTTCTTACTCCTTTCCATGGCAAGCTCGTATAGGGTCTCACTGTTGTCAGCAGCTACCTCCCATCCTCGCAGTGAAAGCTAATGCACACACTCTGTCACAGTGCTGCCAATCACCGGTGTGGTTCCCTCCCCTACCGGAATAGAATAACTCTTTTGCGTCTGTCACTAACGCCCAGTAGGTTACAGGTTTGAAGCACGTCACAGTCATTCAATCATTGAATCCTACTCAGAATACCACAGACAAGGTTAGACCTTCCGGATTCTCTTGAATGCTGCCATCAGTTCTTGCCTATACCACGAAGACTCTGATCTCACGGAATGGTTGGCTCGTTTGTCAGGCGAGCACTCGGTTGTCAGGCGATCAACCATGCATCGTGCAATCAGGAATCCAAGAGATATTCACCAAGCCTCAAATGCTTGTAGAACAAGAGTGGTTGTCAGTCACTTTGTTCATGAGTGAGAATGGTGATGGGCGTCAATCATCACCTTCATCATGTTGAAGAACAAGTGATATCTTGGATAAAGAACAAGCGGAATTTGAATGAAAGAACAATAGTAATTGCATTAATACTCGAGGTACAGCAGAGCTCCACACCTTAATCTATGGTGTGTAGAAACTCCACCGTTGAAAATACATAAGCATAAGGTCTAGGCATGGCCGAATGGCCAGCCTCCCAATGATCTAAGAACTAAAATGTCCAAAGATGATCTAGAGATCTAAAAGTGATCAAAAGATTTCTATACAATAGTAAAAGGTCCTACTTATAAGAAACTAGTAGCCTAGGGTGTACAGAAATGAGTAAATGACATAAAAATCCTCTTCCGGGCCCACTTAGTGTGTGCTTGGGCTGAGCAATGAAGCAATTTCGTGTAGAGACTCTTCTTGGAGTTAAACGCCAGCTTTGGTGCCAGTTTGGGCGTTTAACTCCCATTTGGGTGCCAGTTCCAGCGTTTAACGCTGGGATTCCTTGAGGTGACTTTGAACGCCGGTTTGGGCCATCAAATCTTGGGCAAAGTATGGACTATTATATATTGCTGGAAAGCCCAGGATGTCTACTTTCCAACGCCGTTGAGAGCGCGCCAATTGGGCTTCTGTAGCTCCAGAAAATCCGCTTCGAATGCAGGGAGGTCAGAATCCAACAGCATCTGCAGTCCTTTTTGGTCTCAGAATCAGATTTTTGCTCAGGTCCCTCAATTTCAGCCAGAAAATACCTGAAATCACAGAAAAACACACAAACTCATAGTAAAGTCCAGAAAAGTGAATTTTAATTAAAAACTAATAAAAATATACTAAAAACTAACTATATCATATCAAAAACATACTAAAATAATGCCAAAAAGTATACAAATTATCCGCTCATCACAACACCAAACTTAAATTGTTGCTTGTCCTCAAGCAACTGAAAATCAATAAGATAAAAAGAAGAGAATATGCAATGAATTCCAAAAACATCTGTGAAGATCAGTATTAATCAGATGAGCGGGGCTTTTAACTTTTTGCCTCCGAACAGTTTTGGCATCTCACTCTATCCTTTGAAATCCAGAATGGTTGGCTTCTTTAGGAACTTAGAATCCAGATAGTGTTAATGATTCTCTTAGTAAAGTATGATGATTCTTGAACATAGCTATTTATTGAGTCTTGGCTGTGGCCCAAAGCACTCTGTCTTCCAGTATTACCACCGGATACATACATGCCACAGACACATAATTGGGTGAACCTTTTCAGATTGTGACTCAGCTTTGCTAAAGTCCCCAATTAGAGGTGTCCAGGGTTCTTAAGCACACTCTTATTGCCTTGGATCACAACTCTTATTCCTTTCTCTCTTTTTTTTTCGGTTTTTTTTTTTTTTTGAAATGCTTTTTCTTGCTTCAAGAATCATTTTATTGATTTTTCAGATCCTCAGTAACATGTCTCCTTTTTCATCATTCTTTCAAGAGCCAACATTCATGAACCACAAATTCAAAAGACATATGCACTGTTTAAGCATACATTCAGAGAACAAAAATATTGCCACCACATCAAAATAATTAAACTATTATAAAATTCAAAATTCATGCAATTCTTTCTTTTATCAATTAGGCACGTTTTTATTGAAGAAAGGTGATGGATTCATAGGACATTCATAACTTTAAGGCATAGACACTAAGACACTAATGATCACAAGACACAAACATGGATAAACATAAGCATTAAAATTCGAAAAACAGAAAAATAATAACAAGGAAATCAAAGAACGGGTCCACCTTAGTGATGGCGGCTCTTTCTTGCTCTTGAAGATCCTATGGAGTGCTTGAGCTCCTCAATGTCTCTTCCTTGTCTTTGTTGCTCCTCCCTCATGATTCTTTGATCTTCTCTAATTTCATGAAGGATGTTGGAGTGTTCTTGATGCTCCACCCTCAGTTGTCCCATGTTGGAACTTAGTTCTCCTAGGGAGGTGTTTAGTTGCTCCCAATAGTTTTGTGGAGGAAAATTCATCCCTTGAGGAATCTCAGGGATCTCATGATGAGTGAGATCTCTTGTGTACTCCATCCTTTTCTTGGTGATGGGCTTGTCCTCATCAATGGGAATGTCTCCCTCTATGTCAACTCCAACTGAATAACAGAGGTGACAAATGAGATGAGGAAAGGCTAACCTTGCCAAGGTGGAGGTCTTGTCCGCCACCTATAGAGTTCTTGGGCTATAACCTCATGAACCTCTATTTCTTCTCCAATCATGATACTATGGATCATGATGGCCCGGTCTATGGTAACTTCGGACCGGTTGCTAGTGGGGATGATTGAGCGTTGTATGAACTCTAACCATCCTCTAGCCACGGGTTTGAGGTCATGCCTTCTCAATTGGACCGGCTTTCCTCTTGAATCTTGCTTCCATTGTGCGCCCTCTTCACATATGACTGTGAGGACTTGGTCCAACCTTTGATCAAAGTTGACCCTTCTAGTGTAAGGATGCTCATCTCCTTGCATCATAGGCAAATTGAACGCCACCCTCACACTCTCCGGACTAAAATCCAAGTATTTCCCCCGAACCATAGTGAGATAATTCTTTGGATTCGGGTTTACACTTTGGTCATGGTTCTTTGTGATCCATGCATTGGCATAGAACTCTTGAACCATCAAGATTCCGACTTGTTGAATGGGGTTGGTAAGAACTTCCCAACCTCTTCTTCGGATCTCATGGCGGATCTCCGGATATTCACCCTTTTTGAGTGAAAAGGGGACCTCGGAGATCACCTTCTTCAAGGCCACAACTTCATAGAAGTGGTCTTGATGCACCCTTGAGAGGAATCTATCCATCTCCCATGACTCGGAGGTGGAAGCTTTTGCCTTCCCTTTCCTCTTTCTAGAGGTTTCTCCGGCCTTGGATGCCATAAATGGTTATGGAAAAACGAAAAAGCAACGCTTTTACCACACCAAACTTAAAATGTTTGCTCGTCCTCGAGCAAAAGAAGAAAGAAGAGAGTAGAAGAAGAAGAAATGAAGAAGAGGGAGATGGTGGTGTATTCAGCCAAAGAGGGGGAAGAAAGGGTGTTTAGGTTGTGTAAAAATGAAGAGTTGCAGAAGGGTATTTATAGGAGAGAAGGGGGTGAATGGTGCGGCCATTATGGGTGGGTTTGGGAGGGAAAGTGGTTTGAATTTGAAGGGTGAGGTTGGTGGGGTTTTATGAAGGATGGATGTGAGTGGTGAAGAGAAAGATGGGATTTGATAGGTGAGGGGTTTTTGGGGAAGAGGTGTTGAGGTGATTGGTGAATGGGGGAAGAAGAGAGAGAGTGATGGTAGGGTCCTGTGGGGTCCACAGATCCTGTAGTGTCAAGGAAAAGTCATCCCTGCACCAAATGTTGCTCAAAATCACGTTTTGAGCCATTTCTGGCGTTAAACGCCGGGCTGGTGCCCATTCCTGGCGTTTAACGCCAGGTTCTTGCCCTTTACTGGCGTTTAACGCCAGTCTGGTGCCCCTTTCTGGCGTTAAACGCCCAGAATGGTGCCAGACTGGGCGTTAACGCCCAACAGCTAGCATTACTGGCGTTTGAACGCCAGCTTCTTCTCCTCCAGGGTGTGCTGTTTTTCTTCCTGTTTTTCATTCTGTTTTTGCTTTTTTCATTGTTTTTGTGACTTCTTATGATCATCAACCTACAAAAAGATAAAATAACAAAAGAAAATAATTAATTATAAACATTGGGTTGCCTCCCAACAAGCGCTTCTTTAATGTCATTAGCTTGACAGAGGGCTCTCATGGAGCCTCAGAAATGTTCAGAACCGTGTTGAAACCTCCCAACACCAACTTAGAGTTTGAATGTGGGGTTTCAACACCAAACTTAGAGTTTGGTTGTAGCCTCCCAACACCAAACTTAGAGTTTGACTGTGGGGCTCTGTTTGGCTCTGTTTTGAGAGAAGCTCTTCATGCTTCCTCTCCATGATGACAGAGGGATATCCTTGGGCCTTAAACACCAAGGATTTTTCATTCACTTGAATGATTAACTCTCCTCTGTCAACATCAATCACAGCCTTTGCTGTGGCTAGGAAGGGTCTGCCAAGGATGATGGATTCATCCATGCACTTCCCAGTCTCTAGGACTATGAAATCAGTAGGAATGTACTGGTCTTCAACTTTAACCAGAACATCCTTTACAAGTCCATGGGCTTGTTTTCTTGAGTTGTCTGCCATCTCTAATGAGATTCTTGCAGCTTGCACCTCAAAGATCCCTAATTTCTCCATTACAGAGAGGGGCATGAGGTTCACACTTGACCCTAAGTCACACAAGGCCTTCTTGAAGGTCATGGTGCCTATGGTACAAGGTATAGAAAACTTCCCAGGATCCTGCCTCTTTTGAGGCAGTTTCTGCCTAGACAAGTCATCCAGTTCTTTGGTGAGCAAGGGAGGTTCATCCTCCCAAGTCTCATTTCCAAATAACTTGTCATTTAGTTTCATGATTGCTCCAAGGTATTTAGCAACTTGCTCTTCAGTGACATACTCATCCTCTTCAGAGGAAGAATACTCATCAGAGCTCATGAATGGCAGAATCAAGTCCAATGGAATCTCTATGGTCTCATTTTGAGCCTCAGATTCCCAAGGTTCCTCATTGAGGAACTCAGAGGAGAGTGGTGCACGCCCACTGAGGTCTTTCTTAGTGGCGTCTTCTTCCTCTCTTTCCTCTCCATATTCGGCCATGTTGATGGCCTTGCACTCTCCTTTTGGATTTTTTTCTGTATTACTTGGGAGAGTACTAGGAGGGAGTTCAGTAACTTTCTTGCTCAGCTGACCCACTTGTCCTTCCAAATTTCTGATGGAGGACCTTGTTTCATTCATGAAACTTTGAGTGGTCTTTATTAGATCAGAGACCATTGTTGCTAAGTCAGAAGTATTCTGCTTAGAACTCTCTGTCTGTTGCTGAGAAGATGATGGAAAAGGCTTGCCATTGCTAAACCTGTTTCTTCCACCATTATTGTTATTGAAACCTTGTTGAGGTCTCTCTTGATTCTTCCATGAGAGATTTGGGTGATTTCTCCATGAAGAATTGTAGGTATTTCCAGAGGGTTCTCCTAGGTAATTCACCTCTTCCATGGAAGGGTTCTCAGGATCATAAGCTTCTTCCTCAGATGAAGCATCCTTAGTACTGTTTGGTGCATTTTGCATTCCAGACAGACTTTGAGAAATCAAATTGACTTGTTGAGTCAATATCTTGTTCTGAGCCAATATGGCATTCAGAGTGTCAATCTCAAGAACTCCTTTCTTCTGACTAGTCCCATTGTTCACAGGATTCCTTTCAGAAGTGTACATGAATTGGTTATTTGCAACCATTTCAATCAATTCTTGAGCTTCTGCAGGCGTCTTCTTCAGATGAAGAGATCCTCCAGCAGAGCTATCCAAGGACATCTTAGATAGTTCAGAGAGACCATCATAGAAAATACCTATGATGCTCCATTCAGAAAGCATGTCTGAAGGACATCTTCTGATTAATTGTTTGTATCTTTCCCAAGCTTCATAGAGGGATTCCCCATCCTTCTGTCTGAAGGTTTGGACTTCCACTCTAAGCTTACTCCATCTTTGTGGTGGAAAGAACTTTGCCAAGAAGGCATTGACTAGCTTTTCCCAAGAGTCCAGGCTTTCTTTGGGTTGAGAATCCAACCATATTCTAGCTCTGTCTCTTACAGCAAAAGGGAATAGCATCAGTCTGTAGACCTCAGGGTTAACCCCATTAGTCTTGACTGTGTCACAGATTTGCAAGAATTCAGCTAAAAACTGATGAGGATCTTCCATTGGAAGTCCATGGAACTTGCAATTCTGTTGCATTAGAGAAACTAATTGAGGCTTAAGCTCAAAGTTGTTTGCTCCAATGGCAGGGATAGAGATGCTTCTCCCATAGAAGTCGGGAGTAGGTGCAGTAAAGTCACCCAGCACCTTCCTTGCATTGTTGGCATTGTTGTTGTTTTCGGCTGCCATGGGTTCTTCTTTCTTGAAGAATTCGGTCAGGTCCTCTAAAGAGAGTTGTGCTTTGGCTTCTCTTAGCTTTCTCTTCAGGGTCCTCTCAGGTTCAGGATCAGCTTCAACAAGAATGCCTTTGTCTCTGCTCCTGCTCATATGAAAGAGAAGAGAACAAGAAAATGTGGAATCCTCTATGTCACAGTATAGAGATTCCTTGAAATGTCAGAGGAAAAGAAATAGAAAGAAAAGGAGAAGAAGAATTCGAACTTTAGTTAGATAAGGTTCGAATTGTGCATTTAGAAGGAGTAGTACTCCATAAATAGAAGGATGTGGGAAGGAGGGAAGAGAATTTTCGAAATTCATTTAAAAGATTTTGAAAACATTTTGAAAATTTGATTGATAATTTTCGAAAATTCAAAGTGAAAAAGAAATCAAGTGATTTTTGAAAAGGATTTTGAAATTAGAAATTAAAAAGATTTGATTGAAAACTATTTTGAAAAAGATGTAGTTAAAAGATTTAATTGAAAAGTTATGGTTTTTAAAAGATGTGATTGAGAAGATATGATTTGAAAACAATTTTAAAAGATATGATTTGAAACAATTTGAAAAGATATGATTTTAAAAATTAATGACTTGCCTAACAAGAAAAGATATGATTCAAACATAAAACCTTCCTCAACAGAAAAGGCAAAAAATGTTCAATCAATCATTAATTGTTAGTAAGTATCTTTGAAGGAAAGAAATTAATTTTGAAAACATTTGAGTGAAAAAGATTTGATTTGAAAAATTTGATTTTGAAAAACTTGCAAAAAAATTGATTTGAAAACAAATCTTCCCCCTAGCACCATCCTGGCGTTAAACGCCCGAATGGTATACATTCTGGCGTTTACGCCCAAAATGCTACCTCTTGGGCGTTAAACGCCCAACCAGTGCCCTGGCTGGCGTTTAAACGCCAGTCTGCCTTCTTCACTGGGCATTTTTGAATGCTCAGCTTTTTCTGTATAATTCCTCTGCAGTGTGTTCTGAATCTTCAATCCCTTGTATCATTGACTTGAAAAGACACAAATTAAAAATATTTTGGATTTTTAATAATTAAAATGCAACAAGAATCAAATAACAATGCATGCAAGACACCAAACTTAGCAGTTTGTATACTACTGACACTAATGAACTGAAAATGCATATGAGACACACAAAATACTCAAGTCAATAGAATTCAAAGATCAGAGCAAGTGAATCATCAAGAACATCTTGAAGATCACTAAGACATATGAATGCATGCAATTGACACCAAACTAGGATGAGACACTAGACTCAAACAAGAAATATTTTTGAATTTTATGATTTTTTAATTTTTTTAATTTTTTTGTGTTTTTTCGAAAATTAAGTGGAAAAAGAAGGTATCAAAATTCTTAATGAGAATTCCAGGAATCAGTGCAATGCTAGTCTAAGACTCCGGTCCAGGAATTAGACATGGCTTCACAGCCAGCCAAGCTTCCAAAGAAAGCTTCGGTCCAAAACACTAGACATGACCAAAGGTCAGCCAAGCCTTAGCAAATCACTGCTCCAAAAGCAAGATTGATATGAAATCAACAAGCTCTTGTGGTGATAAGTTGAAACCTCGGTCCAATCAGATTAGACATGGCTTCTCAGCCAGCCAGATTTCAACAAATCATCATGAAACTCTAGAATTCATCTTCAAGAAATTCGAAAAAAAATACCTAATCTAAGCAACAAGATGAACCGTCAGTTGTCCAGCCTGAACAATCCCGGGCAATAACACCAAAAATTTGATGTTGTTGCCGATCTTGGCACTGATGTTACCAAAGGCTTGCTCAAAACTAGAACAATCCCCGGCAACGGCGCCAAAAACTTGATGCGCGAAATTGTGAACTATACTTTTTCACAACTCTCATAATCCCTGGTAATGGCTCCAAAAACGTGGTAGCCCAATACCATGGCATTACACAACTTCGCACAACTACCAGCAAGTGCACTGGGTCGTCCAAGTAATAAACCTTACGTGAGTAAGGGTCGATCCACGGAGATTGTTAGTATTGAAGCAAGCTATGGTCATCTTGTAAATCTTAGTCAGGCAAACTCAGATATATATGGTGATGAACGAAAATAACATAAAAGATAAAGATAGTGATACTTATGTAATTCATTGGTAGGAACTTCAGATAAGCGCATGAAGATGCCTTCCTTCCGTCTCTCTGCTTTCCTACTGTCTTCATCCAACCCTTTACTCCTTTCCATGGCAAGCTCGTATATAGGGTCTCACTGTTGTCAGCAGCTACCCCCCATCCTCGCAGTGAAAGCTAATGCACACACTCTGTCACAGTGCTGCCAATCACCGGTGTGGTTCCCTCCCCTACCGGAATAGAATAACTCTTTTGCGTCTGTCACTAACGCCCAGTAGGTTACAGGTTTGAAGCACGTCACAGTCATTCAATCATTGAATCCTACTCAGAATACCACAGACAAGGTTAGACCTTCCGGATTCTCTTGAATGCTGCCATCAGTTCTTGCCTATACCACGAAGACTCTGATCTCACGGAATGGTTGGCTCGTTTGTCAGGCGAGCACTCGGTGTCAGGCGATCAACATGCATCGTGCAATCAGGAATCCAAGAGATATTCACCAAGCCTCAAATGCTTGTAGAACAAGAGTGGTTGTCAGTCACTTTGTTCATGAGTGAGAATGGTGATGGGCGTCATCATCACCTTCATGTTGAAGAACAAGTGATATCTTGGATAAAGAACAAGCGGAATTTGAATGAAAGAACAATAGTATTGCATTAACTCGAGGTACAGCAGAGCTCCACACCTTAATCTATGTGTGTAGAAACTCCACCGTTGAAAATACATAAGCATAAGGTCTAGGCATGGCCGAATGGCCAGCCTCCCAATGATCTAAGAAACTAAAATGTCCAAAGATGATCTAGAGATCTAAAGTGATCAAAAGATTTCTATACAATAGTAAAAGGTCCTACTTATAAGAACTAGTAGCCTAGGGTGTACAGAAATGAGTAAATGACATAAAAATCCTCTTCCGGGCCCACTTGGTGTGTGCTTGGGCTGAGCAATGAAGCAATTTCGTGTAGAGACTCTTCTTGGAGTTAAACGCAGCTTTGGTGCCAGTTTGGGCGTTTAACTCCCATTTGGGTGCCAGTTCCAGCGTTTAACGCTGGGATTCCTTGAGGTGACTTTGAACGCCGATTTGGGCCATCAAATCTTGGGCAAAGTATGGACTATTATATATTGCTGGAAAGCCAGGATGTCTACTTTCCAACGCCGTTGAGAGCGCGCCAATTGGGCTTCTGTAGCTCCAGAAAATCCGCTTCGAATGCAGGGAGGTCAGAATCCCAGCATCTGCAGTCCTTTTTGGTCTCAGAATCAGATTTTTGCTCAGGTCCCTCAATTTCAGCCAGAAAATACCTGAAATCACAGAAAAACACACAAACTCATAGTAAAGTCCAGAAAAGTGAATTTTAATTAAAACTAATAAAAATATACTAAAAACTAACTATATCATATCAAAAAACATACTAAAAACAATGCCAAAAAGTATACAAATTATCCGCTCATCACAACACCAAACTTAAATTGTTGCTTGTCCTCAGCAACTGAAAATCAATAAGATAAAAAGAAGAGAATATGCAATGAATTCCAAAAACATCTGTGAAGATCAGTATTAATCAGATGAGCGGGGCTTTTAACTTTTTGCCTCCGAACAGTTTTGGCATCTCACTCTATCCTTTGAAATCCAGAATGGTTGGCTTCTTTAGGAACTTAGAATCCAGATAGTGTTAATGATTCTCTTATAAAGTATGATGATTCTTGAACATAGCTATTTATTGAGTCTTGGCTGTGGCCCAAAGCACTCTGTCTTCCAGTATTACCACCGGATACATACATGCCACAGACACATAATTGGGTGAACCTTTTCAGATTGTGACTCAGGTCACTGCCTTCTTGGATAAATTCTTTCCTCCTCAAAAGCTGAGCAAGCTGAGAGTGGATGTTCAAACCTTCAAACAAAAAGATGGTGAATCCCTCTATGAAGCTTGGGAAAGATACAAGCACTGACCAAAAGATGTCCATCTGACATGTTTTCAGAATGGACCATATTAGATATATTCTATTATGGTCTCTCTGAATTTTCGAAAATGTCATTGGACCATTCTGCAGGTGGATCTATTCACCTGAAGAAAACGCCTGAAGAGGCTCAAGAACTCATTGACATGGTTGCAAACAACCAGTTCATGTACACTTCTGAGAGGAATTCCGTGAACAATGGGATACTTCAAAAGAAAGGAGTTCTTGAAATTGATACTCTGAATGCCATATTGGCTCAGAACAAAGTGTTGACTCAACAGGTCAACATGATCTCTCAAAATCTGAATGGATTGCAACATGCATCAAATCTGAATGGATTGCAACATGCATCCAACAGTACTAGAGAGGCAGCTTCTGAAGAAGCTTATGATCCTGAGAACCCTGCCATGGCAGAGGTTAATTACATGGGTGAACCTTATGGAAACACCTATAACTCATCATGGAGAAATCATCCAAATTTCTCATGGAAGGATCAACAAAAACCTCAACAAGATTTTAACAATGGTGGACGCAACAGGCTGGGCAATAGCAAGCCATATCCATCATCTTCTCAGCAACAGACAGAGAATTCTAAACAAAACACTTCTAATTTAGCCAATGTAGTCTCTGATCTGTCAAAAGCCACTTTCAGTTTCATGAATGAAACAAGATCCTCCATTAGAAATTTGGAGGCACAAGTGGGCCAGTTGAGTAAGAAAGTCATTGAAACTCCTCCCAGTATTCTCCCAAGTAATACAGAAGAGAATCCAAAAGGAGAGTGCAAAGCCATTGACATAGTCAATATGGCCGAATGCACATAAGGGAGGAGGAGGACGAAAATCCTAGTGGGAAAGACCTCCTGGGACGTCCCTCAAGCAAGAAGGAATCTTCTATTAAGGATCAAAAGGAATCTGAGGCTCATACAGAGACCATAGAGATTCCCTTAAATCTCCTTCTGCCATTCATGAGCTCTGAAGACTATTCATCCTCTGAAGAGGATGAAGATGTAACTGGAGAACAAGTTGCTCAATATTTAGGAGCTATCATGAAGCTGAATGCCAAGTTGTTTGGTAATGAGACTTGGGAAAGTGAACCTCCCTTGCTCATTAATGAACTGGACACCTGGATTCAGAAAATTCTACCTCAAAAGAAACAAGATCCTGGCAAGTTCTTAATACCCTGTACCATAGGCACCATGATCTTTGAAAAAGCTCTGTGTGATCTGGGGTCAGGGATAAATCTAATGCCACTCTCTGTAATGGAGAAGCTGGGGATCATTGAGGTACAACCTGCCTTGTTCTCATTACAACTGGCAGACAAGTCATTAAGACAAGCCTATGGAATAGTAGAGGACGTGCTAGTAAAGGTTGAAGGCCTTTACATCCCTGCTGATTTCATAATCTTAGACACTAGGAAGGAAGAGGATGACTGCATCATCCTTGGAAGACCTTTCCTAGCCACAGCAGGGGCTGTGATAGATGTCAACAGAGGTGAGTTAGTCCTTCAATTGAATGGGGACTACCTTGTGTTTAAGGCACATGGCCATCCCTCTGTGACAAAAGAGAGTAAGCATGAAGAGCTTCTCTCAGTTCAGAGTCAAGAAGAGCCCCCACAGTCAAACTCTAAGTTTGGTGTTAAGATCCCATATCCAAACTCTAAGTTTGGTGTGGACAACTATACAACATTGACCTGATCACCTTGTGGCTCCATGAGAGCCACTGTCAAGCTATTGACATTAAAGAAGCGCTTGTTGGGAGGCAACCCAATTTTATTTATTTAATTTTTATTTTATTGTTATTTTGTGTTTTATTAGGTACATGATCATGAGGAGTCACGAAAAAATCATAAAAATTAAAAACAGAATCAAAAACAGCAGAAGAAAAAATTTTCACCCTGGAGGACGCACAGGCTGGCGTTCAACGCCAGTAAGATGCATCTGGCTGGCGTTCAACGCCAGAACAGAGCACCATTCTGGCGCTGAACGCCAGAAACAAGCAACATCCTGGCGCTGAACGCCAGGAATGTGCCCAGAGAGGAAAAACTGGCGCTGAACGCCAGTAACAAGCATGAAACTGGCGTTCAACGCCAGAAACATGCTTTACATGGGCGTTGAATGCCTAGAATGTGCACCAATGGGCGTTTAAACGCCAGAATGATGCACGAAGGCATTTTACATGCCTATTTGGTGCAGGGATGGAATTCCTTGACACCTCAGGATCTGTGGACCCCACAGGATCACCTCAGGATCTGTGAACCTCACAGGATCCCCACCTACCTCGTCCTCTCTCTCTCCATTCATGGTCATCCCTTCTGTTTTTCATTCACCACCCACATTTATCCACTCTTCCCCATATATCCCACCTACCTTTACAATTCAACTTCTCCTTCCCACCCAATCCCACCCATATAGCCGAATCCATCTCCCCTCACTCTCCTCCATTTTCTTCTTCTTCTTCTTCTCTTCTTTCTTCTCTTGCTCGAGGGCGAGCAATATTTTAAGTTTGGTGTGGTAAAAGCATAGCTTTTTTGCTTTTCCATTACCATTAATGGCACCTAAAGCCAGAGAAACCTCAAAGGGAAGACAAAAAGCTTCCACCTCTGAGTCATGGGAGATGGAAAGATTAGTATAAGCCGTCATAGCTCAGTGGTAGAACATGTGGCTGCAAATCAAGAGATCCCTGAGATACCTCAGGGGATAAGTTGTCCTCCACACAAATATTGGAAGCAACTAAAAGGAGGAACACCAAAATTACTAGGAATCATTCAACAGAAGCAAGGAAGAGACATAGAGGAGCTCAAAGAGCACCATTGGTTCTTCAAGAAGGCGCCACCCTCACTCAGGTGGATTCATTCCTTGTTCTTATTTCTTTCTGCTTTTCGGTTTTTAATATTGTGTTTATCTATGTTTTGTGTCTTTATTTCATGATCATTAGTATGTAACCATGCCTCAAAGCTATGAATAAATTCCATTAATCCTTCACTTCTCTTAAATGAAAAATGTTTTAATTCAAAAGAACAAGAAGTACATAAATTTCGAAAATAGCTCTTGAATTTAATTTAATTATATTGATGTGGTGACAATATTTTTGTTTTCTGAATGAATGCTTGAACAGTGCATATGTCTTTTGATCTTGTTGTTTATGAATGTTAAAATTGTTGGCTCTTGAAAGAATGATGAACAAAGAGAAATGTTATTGATGATCTGAAAAATCATGAAATTGATTCTTGAAGCAAGAAAAAGCAGTGAAAAAGCAAAGGCTTGAAAAAAAAAAAAAGAGTATATAGAAAAAGAAGGAGCAGTAGAAAAAGCCAATAGCCCTTAAAACCAAAAGGCAAGGGTAAAAAGGATCCAAGGCTTTGAGCATCAATGGATAGGAGGGCCCAAGGAAATAAAATCCAGGCCTAAGCGGCTAAATCAAGCTGTCCCTAACCATGTGCTTGTGTCATGAAGGTCCAAGTGAAAAGCTTGAGACTAAGTGGTTAAAGTCGTGATCCAAGGCAAAAGAGTGTGCTTAAGAGCTCTGGACACCACTAATTGGGGACTTTAGCAAAGCTAAGTCACAATCTGAAAAGGTTCACCCAGTTATGTGTCTGTGGCATTTATGTATCCGGTGGTAATACTGGAAAACAAAGTGCTTAGGGCCACGGCCAAGACTCATAAGTAGCTGTGTTCAAGAATCACATGCTTAACTAGGAAAGTCATAACACTATCCAAAATTCTAAGTTCCTAGAGAAGCCAATCATTCAAAACTACAAAGGAAAAAGTGAGATGCCAAAACTGTTCAGAAGCAAAAAGCTACAAGTCCCGCTCATCTAATTATAATTAATATTCATTGATATTCTGGAATTTATAGTATATTCTCTCTTTTATCCTATTTGATTTTCAGTTGCTTGGGGACAAGCAACAATTTAAGTTTGGTGTTGTGATGAGCGGATAATTTATACGCTTTTTGGCATTGTTTTTAGGTAGTTTTTAGTAAGTTCAAGCTACTTTTAGGGATGTTTTCCTTAGTTTTTATGTTAAATTCACATTTCTGGACTTTACTATGAGTTTGTGTGTTTTTCTGTGATTTCAGGTAAATTCTGACTGAAATTGAGGGATTTGAGCAAAACTCTGAAAAAGGCTGACAAAAGGACTGCTGATGCTGTTGGATTCTGACCTCCCTGCACTCGAAATAGATTTTCTGGAGCTACAGAACTCCAATTGGCGCGCTCTCAACAGCGTTGGAAAGTAGACATCCAGAGCTTTCCAGCAATATATAATAGTCCATACTTTATTCGGAAATTGACGACGTAACTTGGCGTTGAACGCCAAGTACATGCTGCTGTCTGGAGTTAAACGCCAGAAAAACGTCATGATCCGGAGTTGAACGCCCAAAACACGTCATAACTCGGAGTTCAACTCCAAGAGAAGCCTCAGCTCGTGGATTGATCAAGCTCATCCTAAACATACACCAAGTGGGCCCCGGAAGTGGATTTATGCATCAATTACTTACTCATGTAAACCCTAGTAGCTAGTCTAGTATATATAGGACCTCTTACTATTGTATTAGATATCTTTGGTCTCAGTTTTATTTTATTCTTCATCCTAAGAGGCTATTGATCACGTTTTAGGGGGCTGGCCATTCGGCCATGCCTGAACCTTTTACTTATGTATTTTCAACGGTGGAGTTTCTGCACACCATAGATTAAGGGTGTGGAGCTGCTGTACCTCAAGTATTAATGCAGTTCTATTTCTTTTATTCAATTCTCTCTTATTCTTATTCCAAGATATTCATTCGCACCCAAGAACATGATGAATGTGATGATTAAATAACCCTCATTATCATTCTCACTTATGAACGCGCGTGATTGACAACCACTTCCGTTCTACATGCAACAGAGCTTGAATGTGTATCTCTTAGATTCCCCAACAGAATCTTCGTGGTATAAGTTAGATAGATGGCGGCATTCATGAGAATCCAAAAAGTCTAAACCTTGTCTATGGTATTCCGAGTAGGATTCTGGGATTGAATGACTGTGACGAGCTTCAAACTCCTGAAGGCTGGGCGTGATGACAAGCGCAAAAGAATCAATGGATTCTATTCCAACCTGATTGAGAACCGACAGATGATTAGCCATGCGAGTGACAGCCGCAGAGGACCATTTTCACTGAGAGGATGGGATGTAGCCATTGACAACGGTGATGCCCTACATACAGCTTGCCATGGAAAGGAGTAAGAAGGATTGAGTTGAAGCAGTAGGAGAGCAGGCGTCCTTGAGCCTTACAGTATCTCCATATGCTTATCTGAAATTCCCACCAATGAATCTGCATAAGTGTTCTATCCCTTTTATTATTTCATCTATTTTCTTATTATTAATTTCCGAAACCATAAACAATTTTAATCTGCCTAACTGAGATTTACAAGGTGACCATAGCTTGCTTCATACCAACAATCTCTGTGGAATCGACCCTTACTCACGTAAGGTTTATTACTTGGACGACCCAGTACACTTGCTGGTTAGTTGAACGGAGTTGTGAATTCAACCAGTGCCATAATAATGATTTCTCTCAAAATAGTTAGAACATGGATCACAATTTCGTCCACCAACACTCCCCTGTCTCAAACTCTTCTCTGAAATTCAATATCAATTCATCAATTAACTAACCTACTACTAAAATTAAATTAAATTAAAAATGATTAAATTAAATGATTAAAATAAATTTAAAAAAAGTGTGATTAAATTAAAAATGTTACCATGTTCTTGTTTGTTAATTAGTGAATGAATCCATTGAGATGAGCATGCAACTCCACCTTTGGCATTGGCACCCATTCTTGTTTGTTAATTAGTGAATCTCACAGCAAGAACAAGAATGGGGAGAATAATAAGTGAATCTCACAGCAAGAACAACAATATGATAGTGATACAGGGACACATCATGCAATAAAGATCTCATGCTGCAGTTAACCATTTAAAATTTATCATTTATGCATGACAGAAAATAGTATTACCTGTTGACTGCCCTTGACAATTCCTTCCATGGAATGAACAAGTTTTGCACGACCATCCATACTACTGAAGGCCTCTTGAAACTGCAGTTAATTCAAAAAAATTTATAACGCACGTTGCATAATTAGATAGCTAAATGGTAGCAAGTCCTCACTATTCATATACATCTAAAATAATGAGATTTTAATACTAATTATTGTTCTAATAACCTAGAATAGAGTCAAATAGAGAATAACTATAATTTTTGTGATAGAACACTATGGTATTGCTTGACCCATGTAACTAACCCTAATTAATGGGACAAAGTTAGTTATATTGTTGTTATTGTTGATTTCATACAGTTGCATAAAGAATCCAATGGTCATAGTACAAAACAGAAGAAAAGATGCAGATCACTTATTCTTCATATCAAATTACTACAATTATTAATGCAGCTTAAGTTCTAGTTTTACCATAGATGATATTTGAGCTAAAAGAAACACTAAGGATAGTGCAATAAGACAAAATGCAAAAGTTTTAACAAGACGAAATGAAATATCAATAAGAGTAAAACACGAAGAACAACAAAAATAAAAAACAAGGCCATAACATGTGATAGCAGAGCATATATACATGCAGAAAAATAGTAGACAAGGTACAAAATTTGTGAATTTAACTTGTTTAAGAGAGAAAATCACACAAGATTCATCAAAGCAAATATTAAGAAAAAGAAATGTACGCCATGCTCTAAATTCTCCAACAAGTACCTGTGAAATGATTGAATTCAATAAGGATGTTTCCTTTAGCATCAATTCTTTAATTTCCAAAAGAGCATTGTAGGTAGCATAGTATTTACGGGTTTGTCGATGTTTTTCCTGTACATTGCAAATACCATGCAATCAAGAACAATTAGAACTAGCGCATATATGATTGGATAGGTAACAAATGAAAAAAATTACTCTCCTAATAAGAGTTTAATATCAAAAGAATCTATGATCCTGGATTTGAGCATACAGTTCTGAGAGCCGGCGTTCATACCTGCACCAAGCCACCAACACAAAGAAGCGACATCAAGTAAATAATATATTTTAAGGAACTAGTTTCGACATTCTCATGTAGCCAATCCTATCAACATGCATGAAATTACTTACCCACACTCAATCTCTACAGTTAATGTCTTTATCATTTTATTTTGTATTACATGCACATAAATAGCAGGGAGATAATTCCAACATGAATAAATATATTTTTGAGACTACCAGGCTTATTTTAAATGATCGATGCAAACATTGTGATCTAATAAAAATGAAAAGAAGAATGTAATTGAAACAGGGGGCTAGCACTATATATATTTATATAAATAGCACTATATATATATATGTAAACTTGATCAGTAGTGGGGCATATTCCTCTTCCTCTTTTCCACTTTTTTCCCACACACTTTTCTTACACTCATATACCAACCATTGCCAAATGTGTCATTCCAAATCAGTATCCCGTTTCTGAGACTTTTCATCAAACATCTTACGTGCATCATTCCAAATGCTTTGATTAAATAAAAAATTCATCATAGCAACCAAATAAATCACAAAATCAAAGACAAACGCTAGCTTAATTCCAAATCGAAAATAAAATTAAGCAGCAATTAAACTAATACGACATGAAAATTATATTGTGATAATGAAATTTCATTATATCAAAAATTGGAAGAAAATATAGTAGAAAATTCAAATACTCACCATCGGTGTTAGGTTTGAAGAGAAGAAAAAGGCATTGAAGGAGGATTAGGGTTTATCCTCGTAAAAGAAGGGAAGAGAAGGGACAGGACGGGAACAGCGATGATTGACGACGACGAGAGTGATGGAAGTCCTAAAGGTGTTGATGATGGAAGAATGCGGTGGATGAAGGCGCTGAGGAGAAAGGTTTGGAGCGTGAATGGAGAGGAATATGACTAGAGGAAGATGACTGTGAAGCTTTCGTTTGGAGTGTGGATCGTTAAGTTTAACTCAAAATTAGAGGGAGAGTTAGGTTTAACTCAAAATTACCGACGGAAAATTTTAAATTACAGACGGAAAATTCGTCTGTAATAATTTAATAAAATGCAGCATTTTATCTATTTAATTACAGACGGATTTTCTGTCTGTAACCATTTTCCACCAAAAAAAATTAATTTTTTTGACGGAATTATCGACGGATTTTCTTTTCCGTCTGTAATTTATACTAATTCATTTTTTTTTGTTTTTCGACAAAAAATTCCTCTAAAATTCCGTCTGTATTTCCGTGGGATAAAATCCGTCGGAAATATCCGTTTGTAATAACTAGTTTTCTAGTAGTGTCAATATAATTTAATAATTCATAAACAATTAATTATTTAATTTTTAAAAATGTGGAATCTTACATCTTATCTTACTTATAAAAAATTTTGTCCTAAAAAATTGTTACTTTAAAACAAGTTCGAACTTATATCAAAGAAAAATAGGATTCATGATGAGAGATATGGATAGTGTCAAAAATAATATTCGAAAGAAGTCAGGTAGACAATTAGATTTATTAGCAAATAAAGGTACACAGAAACGATAAAGTATGATCAGAAAATAATAAGATCAAATTCTGAGAAAATCCAAGAAAGAGAATTCCAATGAAGATAATGCATGAAGAGATGACACCAAGTCACACAACATGAATAAAGAGTATACGTCGAAACGAATCCTTAAAATTAACTTCTAACATTCCCAAACTCTGTGATTCGCATAACCTATTACTTCTATTTCATCTATGATAATCCATTAGTGTTCTTATATACATAAATCATCAGTATTAAGTTGGTCAGACCTAATACCATGAGAAATGCAACGGTCAACTAACAGCATTAATCAATAGACAGTCATGCATATAAAACTTAAACTCTGGTCATTTAGACAAGTCCTACCGCATGACAAACATTCAGAATATGCAGTGAAGCATAGTCAGTCTATTCCGAAGGCTCTAACAGGAACGAACTGCTCTGATACCATAATATAACACCCTAACTTTTAGCACCTCATGATCGTACTAAAAATTCTGGCGCTACCTACCTCTAATCCTTTAATTTATTACTATAATTATTTAATATAGAGTTTTCGTGAATACGAACTGGATTTTATTAAGAAATCGAAAAATCATTACTTTAAGACACTTAATTACATAATTATATTCACATAATATTAAATATATAGACTTATATAATATTCCTTAAAATACCACATAACAACAGTCTAAAATCCATTAAAACAACCACAGTTGAGCTATTTCTTCATAGCCAAACTAATAAATCACAAGCAACAACAATAATTCAACACAAACTCATTCAAACTCAAATAATAATTAACCAAATCAGTATTCACTTATCAAATTCACATTTAATTATTATAAAGTTACCAAACCTTACCTTCATACGAAATTAAAGCAACTGAAATTTCGAAAAAGCTTTTCGATCAAGCTGCTGAAAAAGAAAACGTCAAAAATTGTTTGTGCTTCCTAGAATTCCAATTAGCCGAACTCAAAAAAAGAAAGCTATGTTACCGTTAGTTTTCACCGAACAAAAATAATATCAACATATAAAGGAAAAAGATATAAATGTTATAAAATAACTAAATAAATAAATAAGGAAGATGTAACAAATATAAAATAAAGAAATGTAAAGAGAGAGAAGTATTGCAACGTAAGGGAGAGAGAGAATAGTTTATTGATTGTGTGTGTAAAAGCTTCAGCCTATGCCCCTATTTATACATGTGCAAGGCTTTACTTTTTCAAACTATATTAAATACAATCACCCTTGGTAAACTAAGTCTCATGGAAAATGGTCATCCACATCATTCATCCTTATCACAACAATCCTTATCACAACACTCCCCCTTGGATGACCATTTAGGATTATTGCCTCGTTAAAACCTTACTAAAGAAAATCCAATGGGAAAAAAACTTTAGTGAAGGAAAAAGAGTACAATATCCGTTGTGATGGGGACTGCCTCATTAAAAACCTTGTCAAGAAAAACCCAGTGGGAAAAAACATGACTAAGGAAAAAAGAGTACAATCTCCCCCTCTTGCCGACATCATTTAATGTCATGAAATTGGCGCATCCCAATCTTATGTACCAATCTTTCAAAGGAGGATTTTGGGAGTGACTTTGTGAACAAATCTGCCAGATTGTCACTTGAGCGGATCTGTTGGATATCAATTGTCCCTTGATTTTGAAGATCATGAGTGAAGAAGAATTTGGGAGAAGTATGCTTTGTTCTATCACCTTTGATATATCCGCCTTTAAGTTGAGCAATACATGCTGTATTATCTTCAAACAGGACAGTTGGAGCTATCTTCTGATCAATCAGTCCACATGATGACAGAATATATTGGATCGCACTCCTCAGCCAAAAACACTCACGACTAGCTTCATGTATCGCTAGTATTTCAGCATGATTAGAGGATGTTGCTGCAATCGTCTGTTTCGTGGACCTCCATGATATAGCTGTACCACCATATGTGAATAGGTATCCTGTTTGAGATCTCCCTTTATGTGAATAAGACAAATATCCAGCATCTGCATAGCCAACTAATTGTGACTTGGATCCATAGGGATAAAATAATCCCATATCAACAGTTCCATGAAGATATCGAAAGATCTGTTTGATTCTACTCCAATGTCTTCTGGTTGGAGAGGAACTATATCTTGCTAGTAAATTCACAACAAATGATATATCAGGTCGTGTGTTATTAGCAAGATACATTAGTGCGCCAATAGCACTAAGATATGGTACTTCAGGACCAAGGATATCCTCATTCTCTTCTTTAGGACGGAATTGATCCTTCTCCACATCCAAAGATCTTACGATCATTGGGGTACTTAATGGATGTGACTTATCCACATAAAATCTCTTCAAGATCTTCTCTGTGTATGTTGTTTGATGAATAAAGATCCCATTTTTTATATGCTCGATCTGCAGGCCGAGACAAAATTTAGTTCTTCCAAGATCTTTCATCTCAAACTCTTCTTTTAGAGTTTTTATAATTGTTGGAATCTCTTCAGGAGTTCCAATGATATTTAAATCATCAACGTACACAGCAATTATAATGAATCCAGATGCGGATTTCTTTATGAAAACACATGGACAAATATCATCATTTTTGAATCCATTTTTTGCCAGATACTCAGTAAGACGATTATACCACATTCGTCCAGATTGCTTTAGACCATATAAAGATCTTTGCAATTTGACTGAGTATAACCCTTGCGAATATTCATTGGATGGTTTAGATATCTTTAGTCTTTCAGGGACTTTCATATAGATATCCTGATCTAATGAGCCGTACAAATAGGCTATTACCACATCCATTAAATGCATATGCAGTTTATGATATGCAGATAAACTGACCAAATAACGCAATGTTATCGCATCCACTACAGGAGAACACGTTTCTTCATAATCTATACCGGGCCTTTGTGAAAAACCTTGTGCCACAAGTCGGGCTTTATAGCGCACAACTTCATTTTTCTCATTTCGTTTTCTCACAAATACCCACTTATATCCAACAGGTTTTACATCTTCAGGTGTACGGACTACAGGTCCAAAGACTTCACGTTTTGCAAGTGAGTATAATTCAGCCTTCATGGCTTCTTTCCATTTTGGCCAATCATTCCTTTGTCGACATTCTTTGACTGGTCTTGGCTCAAGATCCTTACTTTCATGCATGATATTCAATGCCACATTATATGCAAATATTTCATTGACAATTGTCTTATTTCGGTCCCATTTCTCTCCTGTAAAGACATATTTTATCGAGATCTCGTCATTTTCACAATTTTCAGGTACCTGAACGTCTTCTGGCGTTATATCAGAATTTTGGACAACTGCAAGTGTCTTTACTATGTCTTTTTCAACAGGAATATTTACCTCTTTTCTCTTTCGATGATTTTTATCTTTGGAACCGACAGGCCTGCCACGCTTCTGGCGTGTATTTGCTTCCGTGGCTATTTGTCCTACTGGGACATCAATTCGAATTGGGGCATTTTCTGCCCTGCCACGCTTCCGGCGTGAATTTGCTTCAGTGGCTGCTTGTCCTACTGGGACATCAATTCGAATTGAGGCATTTTTCGCTGGTATATAAGATTTGGTTATCCTCTTTGTATCGGAAAATGCATCAGGCAATTCATTTGCTATTCTTTGCAAATGTATAATCTTTTGAACTTCTAGTTCACATTGCCCTGATCGAGGATCTAAATGTATCAACGATGATGCATTCCAATTAAGTTCCTTTTCAGGAAGCTTATTCTCTCCCCCTAATGTTGGAAAATTTGATTCATCAAAATGACAATCCGCAAACCGGGCTTTAAATACATCTCCCGTTTGTATCTCAAGATACCTTACTATAGAGGGAGAATCATATCCAACATATATCCCCAATTTTCTTTGGGGTCCCATTTTGGTGCGATTAGGTGGTGCAATGGGAACATATATCGCACACCCAAATATTCTTAAATGGGAGACATTTGGCTGCTGGCCAAAAGCTAATTGCATAGGAGAGAACCGATGGTAACTCGTTGGCCTCAAACGAATAAGTGCTGCGGCATGTAAAATAGCATGCCCCCAACCGAAGTTGGGAGATTTGTTCTCATAAGTAAGGGTCTAGCAATCAATTGGAGGCGTTTAATAAGTGATTCTGCTAACCCATTTTGTGTGTGAACATAAGCTACTAGATGTTCAACACTTATTCCATTAGCCATACAATAAGCATCAAATGCTTGGGAAGTAAATTCACCAGCATTATCAAGACGAATTGTTTTGATTAGATTTTCTGGAAATTGTGCTTTTAATCAAATAATTTGAGCCAGTAATCTCGCAAACGCCAGGTTGCGAGAAGATAATAAGCACACATGTGACCATCTCGAAGATGCGTCTATTAGGACCATAAAATATCTAAAAGATCCACATGGTGGATGAATAGGTCCACATATATCACCTTGAATCCTTTCTAGGAATTCAGGGGACTCAAATCCAATCTTTACTGGTGATGGCCTTAAAATTAACTTTCCCTGAGAACATGCAGCACAACAAAATTCACTAGATTTAAGAATCTTCTGGTTCTTTAGTGAATGTCCATGAGAGTTTTCAATAATTCTCCTCATCATGGTTGTTCTCGGATGACCCAATCTATTATGCCAAGTTATAAATTCATTTGGGCTAGTAAACTTCTGGTTTACAATGGCATGTGATTCAATTGCACTAATCTTGGTATAATACAATCCAGATGAAAGTGAGGGTAACTTTTCTAATATAACTTTCTTATTTGAATCATGAGTTGTGATACATAAATACTCATGATTTCCCTCATTCATTGTCTCAACATGATATCTATTTCGGCGAATATCTTTGAAACTCAACAAGTTCCTCAGAGACTTGGTAGATAATAGTGCATTATTTATTATAAATTTTGTTCCTCCAGGAAACAAAATTATAGCTCTTCCGGAGCCTTCAATCACATTGCCTGAGCCAATAATAGTATTAACATACTCTTCTTTTGGCACAAGATGGGTAAAATATATATCACTTTTAAGAATAGTGTGCGAACTTGCACTATCCGCAAGGCAAATATCTTCAGAATATATCCTTGCCATTTTTCTTCAAAAACAAATAATAATAATAATAAAATGAGTAAAAGTACATGCACAGTAAAATTATTCACATGAATACTTAACAAACACATACATATATCAAATTATTCCATCATTGATCAAATAGCCAATATCTCCTTCAGAATCCTCAAAGAAATTAGATACATCATAATGAGTGGTGGAATTTTCATAGTTTGAAACAAAATTTGTTTCCTTTTCTTTGTCATCCTTTTTCAAGGATGTTTGATAAAGATCAACTAGGTGCCTTGGGGTACAACAGGTACGTGACCAATGGCCCTTTCCACCACAACGGAAGCATTTATCCTCAATTGATATACTTTGCCCATTATTTCTTTATTTATCCCACTTCTGGTGAGATCTTTCTTGTGAACATAATTTCTTTTTCCTTCCATAATTTTTCTTATTATCAAAATCTTGCCATTTACCTCTTTTGGGGTTATAATTTGCCGCATTTGCTTCAGAAAATGGGGCGGCGCCAACTGGACGCGCTTCATGATTTATCAAAAGTAACTCATTATTGCATTCAGCAACAAGAAAGTAAGAAATTAATTCAAAATACTTTTTAATTTCTTTTTCTCGATACTGCTGCTGCAGGAGCACATTCGAGACATGGAAGGTCGAGAAAATTTTCTCTAACATATCGGGCTTGAGGAAGTATCACATGATTGTACCTTTCTTCAAGGTCTTTCCACAGATCCGCAAGATCTTTTAATGTGGGATATTCATTTTTCAATCATACTTCAAGATGACGACGAAAGAGAATTATGGCTTTGGCTATATCCTTCTGGGATGTATTATTTTCAGCCTTAATGGTATCTCCAAGATCCATTGAATCAAGATAGATTTTAACATCTAGTATCCATGATAAATAATTATTTACAGATATATCAAAAGTATTATATTCAAGATGAAAGATATTCGCATAATAAAAATTTGTTACCTGAAGTCTTCCTAAAATTTCGTTAGAGCTTCGTGCTGATAACGTGTTATAAAATAACTAAATAAATAAATAAGGAAGATGTAACAAATATAAAATAAAGAAATGTAAAGAGAGAGAAGTATTGCAACGTAAGGGAGAGAGAGAATAGTTTATTGATTGTGTGTGTAAAAGCTTCAGCCTATGCCCCTATTTATATATGTGCAAGGCTTTACTTTTTCAAACTATATTAAATACAATCACCCTTGGTAAACTAAGTCTCATAAAAAATGGTCATCCACATCATTCATCCTTATCACAACAATTCTTATCACAACAATAAACACTTTCATCGAATTAATATTTTTTTAAAATTACGGATCTCAAAAAATCAAAGCTGGAAGTTTACGGGGCTATGAAATTTTCACATTCTCTCTCTAGCTTTTTTTGTTCGGTCATATTGAATGGAATTATATGCATGTTCGGTCATATTGAATGAAAATTATAATTATATGCATGAAATAATGTTAGGTGTCAAGCTTATATGTATATAAGCCACACGTTCCTTTCTTTTCTTTAATTTCCTTAATGCCTTCGCCAAAGAGAAGCTTATAATAATAATAATAATAATAATAATAATAATAATAATAATAATAATAATAATAATAATAAATTTAAATTTTATCTATTAAAATAATTTTTAATAAATAATTTAAACTAATAGAATAACTCATAATTAAATTAAACTTCAATAATCATAAAATTTTATTTAATTATCTTTGTTAAAATTAATTTTTTTTAAAACAAAATCTCAATATAATATAATAACTCATAAATAACTAATTATTTAATTTTTAAAAATCTGGATCTTACAGTATTCATATAGGAATGATGTATTAATATTCCGGGGATTACCTGAAACTGTAAGTCGACCTCGGACGAGATCTGTAGTGGTGGTCGGAGCTGTCGTGTCCGACTTGTTAGACTTGGTGGTGCTGCTGATCCTTCGTCACTGGAGGGTGGTAGTACCTACAAGAGACTCGAATGCTTAAGTTAGCATGTGCTTTAGGCGGGTTTTTAGTAGAATCAAAGTATGAGTTATACCTGGGTGCTCTAGTGTATTTATAGTAGTGTAGAGTGACCTTTCTTTGAGATAAGATAAGTTATCTTATCTTATCCTTTGAGTGAAGTCATCTTATCTTTCAAGAGAACCATCCTATCTTTCTATGCCTTTGCTGCCTTTAGATTGGGCTGTGTTCCTTCGTTTGAGCCTGCTTGGGTCTCTATGATAATTTGGCCGAACTCTTTTAATAAGAGGTGGATGGTGACCGTCCTAAAGAAGTCGGTCACTCGTGTCTTTAATCAGCCCAGGTCGCATAGCTCGACCTAGGGTATGAATAGTGCCCCTGCTTGGGCTCGATCTTACCCTTAGGTCTTGTCCTTTGACTTCGACCCTTTGAGGAGGTCGAGCTCAAGCATTTTGCCTTGAAACGGTCTTCCGTATAACTCCTGCCAGGACTCCTTGAATGCGGGGCATTTTTTTCTTTCCTTTTCCTTTTTAATTGCAGCGCGCATTGCGCTTTCTTGGGAACGTGCGAGGGTTTAAAGGCTCATTAATTCCCCTTTGCCGTTTCCTTCTTTTCCACTTTTGCATTTCATTTTGAATTTCAGAGCATCATTGTTTTGTTTCTTCTTTCTTCTCTTTTCACCCTTCGTCCGTTATTTGCTGAGGTGCTTCGTTTGCTTTCTCCACTTTCACATCCCTAAGTCTTTCATTTTTCTAGCTTTCAAAGCGAATGTTTGGTGCGGGTTTCGTTGTTCTTCTTGGCATGAACCGTTTGTCGTCTACTCTTCTGCAGGTTAGTAGGTCTTTTCTTTTTTCCTTCGGTAATCTCCATATCTTGCATGCTTACATTGTTGCGCATGAAGCCTTTGGTTTTTATTTTGGAAAGTTTGAATCTTTTTTGAAAAAGGTTGCGCCTTTGTGCCTGGTAGTTTTTTGCTTCCTTAGGGTTTTATTGTCGCCTTCTTGATTCTTTTCCTCCTTATATGAGAATCTTTTGATTGAACTTTTTATAGAGAAAGGTTGTAGCTTTGAAGATATACTGTTAGTAGGAAAGGATTGTAGTTTTTTATTTTCGCTGTTTGTATGGAATGACGCTTGATCTAAGAAGTGTTTAGGGTATGAATTGTTCGTCTTCCCTTCTTCTAGAATTCTTGCCTTGTTGTTGCCTCCAAAGGGTGCCCCTGGACTTTGGTATGAGTCTTGGGGTTTCCCTTTTACTGTCGTGTCTGTTACTTTTCTTATCCGAGTTGTCTCCATACTTGCCCGAGTTGTTTGCCAGTAACCTAAGTTTTTTCTTTTTTCTCTTTTTGTAAGAATAGTTAGTCCATGTCTTCTCGCAAAAACATTGTTGAGATGTCTACTAAGGTTCTTGAAGGGATGTCTAACTGGCTGGACTCCATAGTGTTGATGTGTGTTACCATGGCCGATCCTGAGTACTGTGTCCGGCTTAGGAGGTTTCATAGAATTAGCAGTAATAGGGATGAGGAGAAGAAGTATGAGTTGGTGTCGCCTGACCTCGAGGAGAGGGTTAGCTTTCCCTCTTGACTCAGGGGGAGCGACCCTTTTTCTACGCGTACGACTACTTTTTTAGTTAATTGAATATCACCATCCCTTTTACCGCTTTCGAGACCGAGCTGCTGTGGTCTTGCAATGTAGCCCATTCTTAACTCCATCCGAACTCATGGGGTTTCATAAAGATCTTCCAATTACTATGTCAAGAATTGGGTGTCCGACCTACCATAAATCTCTTTCTGTACCTTTTTATGTTGACAAAGCCTGGAGTAGCTAAGAAGAAAGCTTCTTAGATTTCTTTCGAGCTACTCAAGGGAAGAAAGTTTTCTCTATGTATGATGAGTCCTTTAGGGATTTTAAGAATTACTATTTCAATATTCGAGCTGTTGAGGTTGTTCACCCTTTTTTCTTGGATGAGAATAATGAGCCGGCCTTCCCTTTGTGTTGGCAAGAAAATGTTGTTGTGACTAAATACTCTTGGGAGAGTCTGGATGAGGTCGAACAAGCCTTTGTGAGTGTTTTAGAGGAGAATTGGGAAGAACCTCCTTATCTCGACACAAAGAGGTTCTTAGGAGATCCCTCCATTCTCCGTGCTGAGCTCGGTAGTGTCCGACTTCTTTTCTATAATCTTGCTTTGTGGTTGAATTTTGCCTTTTTTCTGTTTGTGACCTTTCCTTTGGCTTCTTTTTGCAGAAATGGTGAAATCTACGAAATCCATGAAACACTTTCATAGGGCTAAGAAAGCAACGGCCGCTCAAAACATCTCGGCAAAAGCCTCTGGGGAAGAATCTTCTCAAGTTCCTCCCAAGAAGCCAACCTCGGATGCTTTCGGGCCGAGGAGGGTGATTCCTATGCCTCAGGTTCATGTGGTTTCTTCTGATCCTCTCCAACCGACCTTTGGTGCTGCCTCTTCTCCTACTACCGGTCCTCCTCCAAAAAAGCAAAAGACTGTTGGTACTTTTGATTTGAATGTCCTAGATTTTAATGTTGTGGGTTTTGTTGATAATCATATTGCTCCTTACGGCCATCTTTCCATGGATGATGTGTCCATCCTTCATCACTTGAATTTCATTACCAGCAATAGTGTTGCAGCTTTGTCGCGGGTTGTCATGGAATCTCCTGTCCGAGCTACCAGAGCTTTTATGGAGAACGCCAAGTCCGAATATGACAGAATTAAGAGCTTGAAGGATGAGCTTGATGCCAAGGTTATTAAACTTGAGCTGGATGTGGAGAAGGAGAAATCCCGAGCTACTACTGCAGAGGTTGCTGCAAACCTTGTTGAGGAGTCGAAGGCAAAATATAAGGAGAGCTATACTTGTACTTGTGGCGAGTTGTTGGAAACCCGGGGAGGCTTTAATCTGCCCATGCTGATTATGTAGAATTGCAAAGTCATTTGGTGGGCTACGTAACTGACGCATACGAGAACTTGAAAGCTCAGGTCCGAGTTCTTGCTCTCAAACTCGACCTGACTTTCTTCAGTCTAGATAATGTCGTGGAGGATGGTAAGATTGTGCCTGCCCCCGATGATGAAGATAAGGGCCCTCCTCCTGCTCCGCCGGCCAAAGCTTCTGTAGCCTCTGCTTCCTCACTTCCTTCAGCTAAGGTCGACCATCCAAAGCCCGACCCTGATGTGAGAATCCTGAACCGGGAAGATGGGACTGTGGATGCAACTCCTTTCAAGACCATTCCTCCTCCTTCAGCTTAGGATGCTGCTACCGGGGAAACTTTGAAGCCCTTGTGATTTCTGTGTGTTTTCATAGTCCAAATTGTGGACTTTTGAACATTAATTTTTTGTAACCTTTTATATGGTTGGCTGTCTTGACACTTAGTTGCTTCTACGCAACCTTATTTTGTGAAAACAAAAACACTTTTAAACTCTAAGGCTGCCTTTTAGGTGACCTTCTGAGTCTTTAATGCTTTATTTTTCTTAATATGCTTTTCTGAGATGTTGATTATACCTTTGCACTCTCTTGTGAGCGTCTATAGAGGGTCAGTGCATTCCTGTCCGACCTCTTTTTGGTCGTTCCTGGTTTTAGGCGAGGTGATCCTAAGGGTTGACTCGTCCACCATCTTTCTAGTGTTCTTTATAGAACCATTTTAGTTTGTTTGAACGATCCTGACTTTTAGATTGTGACTTTCTGGGCAGAGTTGTTTCCCTTTTAGCGCACACCTTCGAGCCTTTAGGTTGCTTCTTCAACTTTTTTGGCTTTTTCTTGTCCTGCAATCATGCTTGCATCGATCTGCACGACTTTCAGCAAAGTATTTCCTGGCCTTTCTTTGACCCTTGCGAGATGTCTTGGACACTTTTTAGTGATCCTTTTATTGGTCTGACTTCTCTGTCAGGTCTTCTTAAGTTTTCGTTGGTCCGACTTCTCTTATCGGTCCAAGCTAAGTCTTCGTTGGTCCGACTTCTCTTGTTGGTCCAAGCTAAGTTTTCTGTTGGTCCGACTTCTCTTATCGGTCCAGGCTAAGTTTTTCTATTGGTCTGACTTCTCTTATCGGTCCAAGCTAAGTTTATGTTGGTCCGACTTCTCTTATCGGTCCAAGCTAAATTTTTTGTTGGTCCGACATCTCTTATCGGTCCAAGCTAAGTTTTTGTTGGTCCGACTTCTCTTATCGGTCCAAGCTAAATTTTTTGTTGGTTCGACTTCTCTTATCGGTCCAAGCTAAGTTTTTGTTGGTCCGACTTCTCTTATTGGTCCAAGTCACGCCAACCATCTTCCAGTTCCTGGATAATCATTCCCAGATAATGGTTGCCGCAGGGGCTAACCCTATCTTTGCACATACTTCCTTGGTTGTCTGGGAGTTGAATCAGAAGCATCGAATGAAAGGTTCTTTCCAAGACTTCTCTTATCAGTCCAAGCTAAGTTTTTGTTGGTTCGACTTCTCTTATCGGTCCAAGCTAAGTTATTTTTAGTAGTCTATTTTTAGTCAGACCTCGTCAGGCTGCTTTTTATGGATTACTTTTTATAACTTCTTGCATTAATCTGTTTCATCGCTTTCACCTTGCCGACCTCTTTGTTATTGGGTGATGAATTTTTGCGATCAGATTAATGCGTCTTTAGTAGGAAACTTTTTAGGGAATCTGAAAAACTTTATTCAAGTAGAAAATAGGAATATAGACAAAAATATATACATATGAGTGCTTACCCTTCTAAGTTGGGTAATTTTGTAGATCTTGGTCTGGTGCCTCGTTAAAAAACCTTTTCAGGAAAAAGAGTGCACCTTGACCAAGGATCTTTATTTCTTTTTAACTATAGTACCTTCTTAGGTTACAAGCATGCCATGACCTTGGTAGCTCTCACCCCTCGAGGTCAGACACCCTGTAGTAGCCTTTTCCCAGTACCTCTGTGACTTAGTAAGGTCCTTTCCAGTTAGCTACTAGTTTTCCTTCTCCTGATCGACTTGCTCCGATGTCATTTCGGATTAGGATGAGATCATTATTGGTGAAATTTTGCTGGACTACCTTCTGATTATACCTTGAAGCCATTCGACATTTTAACGCTTCCTTTCTAATACGAGCTCTTTCTCGGACCTCTGGAAGTAGGTCGAGTTCTTCCCTTTGAATTTGGGAGTTGGCCTCTTTATTGTATATGATCATTCTGGGAGATCCTTCTTCGATCTCTTCTGGGATCATTGCCTCTATTCCGTAGGCAAGTCGAAAGGGTGATTCTCCTGTGGTGGAGTGCGGAGTTATCCGATATGCCCATAAGACTTGTGAAAGCTCTTCAGTCCAAGCTCCCTTTGTGTCCTATAGTCTCCGTTTTAACCCAACTAGTATGACTTTGTTGGCAGCTTCTGCCTGTCTGTTGGCTTGTGGGTATTCTACGGATGTGAATTGGTGTTTTATTTTTAGGTCAGCTACCGATTTTCTAAAACCTGTGTCGGTGAACAGAATGCCATTATCCGTGGTAATGGAGTAAGGGACCCCAAACCTTGTGATCATGTTTCTATATAAGAATTTCCGACTTCTTTGTGTGGTGGCATTAGCTAAGGGCTCTGCCTTAATCCACTTTGTGAAGTAATCTATTACTACAATGAGAAATTTGACTTGTCCCGACTCCTAGGGGAAGGGTCTGGTGCGCGAAATTGTGAACAATACTTTTCACAACTCTCATAATCCCCGGTCATGAACTCCAAAAACTTGGTAGCTCAATTCCATGGCATTACACAACTTTGCACAACTAACCAGCAAGTGCACTGGGTCGTCCAAGTAATACCTTACGTGAGTAAGGGTCGATCCCACGGAGATTGTTAGTATGAAGCAAGCTATGGTCATCTTGTAAATCTTAGTCAGGCAGACTCAAATGGATATGGTGATGAACGAAAATAACATAAAAGATAAAGATAGAGATACTTATGTAATTCATTGGTAGGAACTTCAGATAAGCGCATGAAGATGCCTTCCCTTCCGTCTCTCTGCTTTCCTACTGTCTTCATCCAATCCTTCTTATTCCTTTCCATGGCAAGCTTGTGTAGGGTTTCACCGTTGTCAATGGCTACCTCCCATCCTCTCAGTGAAAACGATTGCATATGCTCTGTCACAGCACGCGGAATTCAGCTGTCGGTTCTCGGTCAGGCCGGAATAGAATCCATTGATTCTTTTGCGTCTGTCACTAACGCCCCGCCTGCTAGGAGTTTGAAGCACGTCACAGTCATTCAATCATTGAATCCTACTCAGAATACCACAGACAAGGTTTAGACCTTCTGGATTCTCTTGAATGCTGCCATCAGTTCTCGCCTATACCACGAAGACTCTGATCTCACGGAATGGTTGGCTCGTTTGTCAGGCGAGTACTCGGTTGTTAGGCGATCAACCATGCATCGTGCAATCAGGAATCCAAGAGATATTCACTAGAGCCTTGGTTGCTTGTAGAACAAAAGTGGTTGTCAGTCACCTTGTTCATAAGTGAGAATGATGATGAGTGTCACGGATCATCACATTCATCAAGTTGAAGAACAAGTGATATCTTAGAACAAGAACAAGCGGAATTGAATAGAAGAACAATAGTAATTGCATTAATACTCGAGGTACAGTAGAGCTCCACACCTTAATCTATGGTGTGTAGAAACTCCACCGTTGAAAATACATAAGAACAAGAGTGATCATTGGTTTCGGCCCCAGAGAGGGAACCAGAAGAACCAAGATCTGATCTAAGAACTAGATGTCCAAAGATGAAAATACAATAGTAAAAGGTCCTACTTATAGAAAACTAGTAGCCTAGGGTGTACAGAGATGAGTAAATGACATAAAAATCCACTTTCGGGCTCACTTGGTGTGTGCTTGGGCTGAGCAATGAAGCAATTTCGTGTAGAGACTCTTCTTGGAGTTAAACGCCAGCTTTTATTCCAGTTTGGGCGTTTAACTCCCATTTGGGTGCCAGTTCCAGCGTTTAACGCTGGGATTCCTGAGGGTGACTTTGAACGCCGGTTTGGGCCATCAAATCTTGGGGAAAGTATGGACTATCATATATTGCTGGAAAGCCCAGGATGTCTACTTTCCAACGCTGTTGAGAGCGCGCCAATTGGGTTTCTGTAGCTCCAGAAAATCCACTTCAAGTGCAGGGAGGTCAGAATCCAACAGCATCTGCAGTCCTTTTTAGTCTCTGAATCAGATTTTTGCTCAGGTCCCTCAATTTCAGCCAGAAAATACCTGAAATCACAGAAAAACACACAAACTCATAGTAAAGTCCAGAAAAGTGATTTTTAACTAAAAACTAATAAAAATATACTAAAAACTAACTAGATCATACCAAAAATATACTAAAAACAATGCCAAAAAGTGTATAAATTATCCACTCATCACAACACCAAACTTAAATTGTTGCTTGTCCTCAAGCAACTGAAAATCAAATAAGATAAAAAGAAGAGAATATACTATAGACTCCAAATTATCAATGAAACTTAGCTCCAAATTAGATGAGCGGGACTAGTAGCTTTTTGCCTCCGAACAGTTTTGGCATCTCACTTTATCCTTTGAAATTCAGAATGATTGGCTTCTTTAGGAACTCAAAATCCAGATAGTGTTATTGATTCTCCTAGTTAAGTATGATGATTCTTGAACACAGCTACTTATTGAGTCTTGGCCGTAGCCCAAAGCACTCTGTCTTCCAGTATTACCACCGGATACATACATGCCACAGACACATAATTGGGTGAACCTTTTCAGATTGTGACTCAGCTTTGCTAGAGTCCCCAATTAGAGGTGTCCAGGGTTCTTAGGCACACTCTTTTTGCCTTGGATCACAACTTTATTTCTTTCTTTTTCTTTTCTTTTTCTTTCTCCCCTTTTTTTTTTTGTATTCACTGCTTTTTCTTGCTTCAAGAATCATTTTTATGATTTTTCAGATCCTCAGTAACATGTCTCCTTTTTCATCATTCTTTCAAGAGCCAACAATTTTAACATTCATGAACAACAAATTCAAAAGACATATGCACTGTTCAAGCATACATTCAGAAAACAAAAAGTATTGTCACCACATCAAACTAATTAAGCTAGTTTTAAAGATGAATTCGAAATCCTGTACTTCTTGTTCTTTTGTAATAAAAACAGTTTTCATTTAAGAAAGGTGATGGATTCATAGGACATTCATAACTTTAAGGCATAGACACTAAGACACTAATGATCACAAGACACAAACATGGATAAACATAAGCACTAAAATTCGAAAAACAGAAAATAAAGAACAAGGAGATTAAAGAACGGGTCCACCTCAGTGATGGCGGCTTGTTCTTCCCTTTTGAAGGTCTTATGGAGTGCTTGAGCTCCTCAATGTCTCTTCCTTGTCTTTGTTGCTCCTCTCTTAGTTGTCCCATGTTGGAACTCAATTCTCCTAGGGAGGTGTTAATTTGCTCCCAATAGTCTTGTGGAGAAAAGTGCATCCCTTGAGGCATCTCAGGGATCTCATGATGAGAGGGGTCTCTTGTTTGCTCCATCCTTTTCTTAGTGATGGGCTTGAGGTCATGCCTTCTCAGTTGAACCGGCTTCCCTCTTGAATTTCTCTTCCATTGGGCGTCCTCTTCACAGATATCTATGAGGACTTGGTCCAACCTTTTGATCAAAGTTGACCCTTCTTCATGGCCACAACTTTATAGAAGTGGTCTTGATGCACCCTTGAGATGAATCTCACCATCTCTCATGACTCGGAGGTAGAAGCTTTTGCCTTCCCTTTCCTCTTTCTAGAGGTTTCTCCGGCCTTGGATGCCATAAATGGTTATGGAAAAACAAAAAGCAATGCTTTTACCACACCAAACTTAAAAGGTTTGCTCGTCCTCGAGCAAAAGAAGAAAGAAGAGAGTAGAAGAAGAAATGGAGGAGAGGGAGATGGCCTTGTGGTTCGGCCAAAAGGGGAAGAAGTAGTGTTTAGGGTGTGTGAAAATGAAGGAGTGAAGATGATAGTGGGATTTGATAGGTGGGGGGTTTTTGGGAGAGAGGTGTTGAGGTGATTGGTGAATGAGTGAAGAAAAAGAGAGAGTGGTGGGGTTGGTGGGGATCCTGTGGGGTCCACAGATCCTGTGGTGTCAAGGAAAAGTCATCCCTGCACCAAATGGCATTCAAAATCACGTTTTGAGCCATTTCTGGCGTTAAACGCCGGGCTGGTGCCCATTCCTGGCGTTTAACGCCAGGTTCTTGCCCTTTTCTGGCGTTTAACGCCAGTCTGGTGCCCCTTTCTGGCGTTAAACGCCCAGAATGGTGCCAGACTGGGCGTTAAACGCCCAACTGCTAGCCTCACTGGCGTTTAAACGCCAGTGGGTTCTTCCTCCAGGGTGTGCTATTTTTCTTCCTGTTTTTCATTCTGTTTTTGCTTTTTCAATTGATTTTGTGTCTTCTTATGATCATCAACCTACAAAAAACATAAAATAACAAAAGAAAATAGAAAAAAATATAACATTGGGTTGCCTCCCAACAAGCGCTTCTTTAATGTCAGTAGCTTGACAGATGGCTCTCATGGAGCCTCACAAATGATCAGAGCAATGTGGGAACCTCCCAACACCAAACTTAGAGTTTGAATGTGGGGGTTCAACACTAAACTTAGAGTTTGGTTGTGGCCTCCCAACACCAAACTTAGAGTTTGACTGTGGGGGCTCTGTTTGACTCTGATTTGAGAGAAGCTCTTCAAGCTTCCTCTCCATGGTGACAGAGGGATATCCTTGAGCCTTAAACACAAAGGATTCTTCATTCACTTGAATGATCAGTTCGCCTCTATCAACATGAATCACAGCCTTTGCTGTGGCTAGGAAGGGTCTGCCAAGGATGATGGTTTCATCCATGCACTTCCCAGTCTCTAGGACTATGAAATCAGCAGGGATGTAATGGTCTTCAATCTTCACCAAAACATCCTCTACAAGTCCATGAGCTTGTTTTCTTGAGTTGTCTGCCATCTCTAATGAGATTCTTGCAGCTTGCACCTCAAAGATCCCTAGCTTCTCCATTACAGAGAGAGGCATGAGGTTTACACTTGACCCTAAGTCACACAGAGCCTTCTTGAAGGTCATGGTGCCTATGGTACAAGGTATTGAAAACTTCCCAGGATCTTGTCTCTTTTGAGGTAATTTCTGCCTAGACAAGTCATCCAGTTCTTTGGTGAGCAAAGGAGGTTTATTCTCCCAAGTCTTATTTCCAATTAACTTGTCATTTAGCTTCATGATTGCTCCAAGGTATTTAGCAACTTGCTCTTCAGTGACATACTCATCCTCTTCAGAGGAAGAATACTCATCAGAGCTCATGAAAGGCAGAAGTAAGTCCAATGGAATCTCTATGGTCTCATTTTGAGCTTCAGATTCCCATGGTTCCTCATTAGGGAACTCAATGGAGGTCAGTGCACGCCCATTGAGGTCTTCCTCAGTGGCGTTCACTGCCTTTTCTTCCTCTCCAAATTCGGCCATGTTGATGGCCTTGCACTCTCCTTTTGGATTTTCTTCTGTATTGCTTGGAAGAGTACTTGGAGGGAGTTCAGTAATTTTCTTGCTCAGCTGTCCCACTTGTGCCTCCAAATTCCTAATGGAGGACCTTGTTTCAGTCATGAAACTTTGAGTGGTTTTGATTAGATCAGAGACCATGGTTGCTAAGTCAGAGGGGTTCTGCTTAGAATTCTCTGTCTGTTGCTGAGAAGATGATGGGAAAGGCTTGCCATTGCTAAACCTGTTTCTTCCACCATTATTGTTGTTGAAACCTTGTTGAGGTCTCTGTTGATTCTTCCATGAGAAATTTGGGTGATTTCTCCATGAAGAATTATAGGTGTTTCCATAGGGTTCTCCTAGGTAATTCACCTCTTCCATTGAAGGGTTCTCAGGATCATAGGCTTCTTCTTCAGATGAAGCATCCTTAGTACTGCTTGGTGCATTTTGCATTCCAGACAGACTTTGAGAAATCAAATTGACTTGTTGAGTCAATATCTTGTTCTGAGCCAGAATGGCATTCAGAGTATCAATCTCAAGAACTCCTTTCTTCTGACTTGTCCCATTGTTCACAGGATTCCTTTCAGAAGTGTATATGAATTGGTTATTTGCAACCATTTTAATCAGCTCTTGAGCTTCTGTAGGCGTCTTCTTCAAATGAAGAGATCCTCCAGCAGAGCTATCCAGAGACATCTTGGATAGTTCAGAGAGACCATCATAGAAAATACCTATGATGCTCCATTCAGAAAGCATGTCAGAAGGACACTTTCTGATTAATTGTTTGTATCTTTCCCAAGCTTCATAGAGGGATTCTCCATCCTTCTGTCTGAAGGTTTGGACTTTCACTCTAAGCTTGCTCAATTTTTGAGGTGGAAAGAACTTTGCCAAGAAGGCATTGACTAGCTTTTCCCAAGAGTCCAGGCTTTCTTTAGGTTGAGAATCCAACCATGTTCTAGCTCTGTCTCTTACAGCAAAAGGGAATAGCATAAGTCTATAGACCTCAGGGTCTACCCCATTAGTCTTGACAGTGTCACAGATTTGCAAGAACTCAGCTAAAAACTAATGAGGATCTTCCAATGGAAGTCCATGGAACTTGCAATTCTGTTGCATTAGAGAAACTAATTGAGGCTTAAGCTCAAAGTTGTTTGCTCCAATGGCAGGGATAGAGATGCTTATCCCATAGAAGTCGGGAGTAGGTGCAGTAAAGTCACCCAGCACCTTCCTTGCATTGTTTGTATTGTTGTTGTTTTCGGCTGCCATGTGTTCTTCTTCTTTGAAGAATTCGGTCAGGTCCTCTAAAGAGAGTTGTGCTCTGGCTTCTCTTAGCTTTCTCTTCAAGGTCCTTTCAGGTTCAGGATCAGGCTCAACAAGAATGCTTTTGTCTTTGCTCCTGCTCATAAGAAAGAGAAGGGAACAAGAAAATGTGGAATCCTCTATGTCACAGTATAGAGATTCCTTGAAGTGTCAGAGGAAAAGAAGAGTAGAAGACAGAAGTAGAAAATTCGAACTTATCAAAGGAGATGGAGTTCGAATTTTGCATTAAGGAATAGTGTTAGTCCATAAATAGAAGGATGTGAGAAGAAGGGAGGTAATTTTCGAAAATTAAGTGAAAGATTTTGAAAACATTTTTGAAAAACTCTAATTGATTTTCGAAAAATAAGAGTGGGAAAGAAATCAAGTGATTTTTGAAAAAAGTTTTGAAATTAGAAATCAAAAAGATATGATTGAAAACTATTTTAAAAAAAAGATGTGATTAAAAAGATTTGATTGAAAAGTTATGCTTTTAAAAAGATATGATTGAAAAGATAAGATTTGAAAACAATTTTAAAAAGATTTGATTTTGAAAATTAGTAACTTGGCTATCAAGAAAAGATATGATTCAAACATTAAACCTTTCTCAACAGAAAAGGCAACATACTTGAAATGTTGAATCAAATCATTAATTGATAGCAAGTATCTTTGAAAAAGGAAAGAAATTGATTTTGAAAACATTTGATTGAAAAGATATGATTTGAAAAAGATTTGATTTTGAAAAACTTTGAAAACTTGAAAAAAAATTGATTTGAAAACAAAATCCTCCCCCTTGTGCCATCCTGGCGTTAAACGCCCAGAATGGTGCACATTCTGGCGTTTAACGCCCAAACTACTACCCTTTTGGGCGTTAAACGCCCAGCCAGGCACCCTGGCTGGCGTTTAAACGCCAGTCTGTCTTCTTCACTGGGCATTTTTGAATGCCCAGCTTTTTCTGTGTGATTCCTCTGCAGTATGTTCTGAATCTTCAATTCTCTGTATTATTGACTTGAAAAGACACAAATTAAAAATATTTTTGGATTTTTAATAATGAGGAATAATCAAAATGCAACTAAAATCAAATAAACAATGCATGCAAGACACCAAACTTAGCAGTTTGTATACTATTGACACTAACAAAATGAGAATGCATATGAGACACATAAACACTCAAGTCAATAGAATTTAAAGATTAGAGTAAGAAATCATCAATAACATCTTGAAGATCCTTAAGACACATGAATGAATGCATGCAATTGACACCAAACTTAAAATGAGACTAGTGTCTCAATAAGAAACATAACATATATTTTTTTTTTGGTTTTTATGATTTTGTAATTTTTTTTTGAGTTTTTTCGAAAATTATATGGAAAAGAAAAGGTATCAAAATTCTTAATGAGAATTCCAGGAATCATGCAATGTTAGTCTAAAGCTTTAGTCTAAAGGAATTAGACATGGCTAGCCAAGCTTCAGCAGGACATTGCATTCAAGAGCTAAATTGATGATAATCAATCAGCTTTGGTGATGATAAGAACATCACCTTAAAACACTAGAATTCATTCTTAAGAACTCTGAAGAAAAATACCTAATCTAAGCAACAAGATGAACCGTCAGTTGTCCAAACTGAACAATCCCCGGCAACGGCGCCAAAAACTTGGTGCGCGAAATTGTGAACAATACTTTTCACAACTCTCATAATCCCCGGTCATGAACTCCAAAAACTTGGTAGCTCAATTCCATGGCATTACACAACTTCGCACAACTAACCAGCAAGTGCACTGGGTCGTCCAAGTAATACCTTACGTGAGTAAGGGTCGATCCCACGGAGATTGTTAGTATGAAGCAAGCTATGGTCATCTTGTAAATCTTAGTCAGGCAGACTCAAATGGATATGGTGATGAACGAAAATAACATAAAAGATAAAGATAGAGATACTTATGTAATTCATTGGTAGGAACTTCAGATAAGCGCATGAAGATGCCTTCCCTTCCGTCTCTCTGCTTTCCTACTGTCTTCATCCAATCCTTCTTATTCCTTTCCATGGCAAGCTTGTGTAAGGTTTCACCGTTGTCAATGGCTACCTCCCATCCTCTCAGTGAAAACGATTGCATATGCTCTGTCACAGCACGCGGAATTCAGCTGTCGGTTCTCGGTCAGGCCGGAATAGAATCCATTGATTCTTTTGCGTCTGTCACTAACGCCCCGCCTGCTAGGAGTTTGAAGCACGTCACAGTCATTCAATCATTGAATCCTACTCAGAATACCACAGACAAGGTTTAGACCTTCCGGATTCTCTTGAATGCTGCCATCAGTTCTCGCCTATACCACGAAGACTCTGATCTCACGGAATGGTTGGCTCGTTTGTCAGGCGAGCACTCGGTTGTCAGGCGATCAACCATGCATCGTGCAATCAGGAATCCAAGAGATATTCACTAGAGCCTTGGTTGCTTGTAGAACAAAAGTGGTTGTCAGTCACCTTGTTCATAAGTGAGAATGATGATGAGTGTCACGGATCATCACATTCATCAAGTTGAAGAACAAGTGATATCTTAGAACAAGAACAAGCGGAATTGAATAGAAGAACAATAGTAATTGCATTAATACTCGAGGTACAGCAGAGCTCCACACCTTAATCTATGGTGTGTAGAAACTCCACCGTTGAAAATACATAAGAACAAGAGTGATCATTGGTTTTGGCCCCAGAGAGGGAACCAGAAGAACCAAGATCTGATCTAAGAACTAGATGTCCAAAGATGAAAATACAATAGTAAAAGGTCCTACTTATAGAAAACTAGTAGCCTAGGGTGTACAGAGATGAGTAAATGACATAAAAATCCACTTCCGGGCCCACTTGGTGTGTGCTTGGGCTGAGCAATGAAGCAATTTCGTGTAGAGACTCTTCTTGGAGTTAAACGCCAGCTTTTATTCCAGTTTGGGCGTTTAACTCCCATTTGGGTGCCAGTTCCAGCGTTTAACGCTGGGATTCCTGAGGGTGACTTTGAACGCCGGTTTGGGCCATCAAATCTTGGGCAAAGTATGGACTATCATATATTGCTGGAAAGCCCAGAATGTCTACTTTCCAACGCCGTTGAGGGCGCGCTAATTGGGTCTCTGTAGCTCCAGAAAATCCACTTCGAGTGCAGGGAGGTCAGAATCCAACAGCATCTGCAGTCCTTTTTAGTCTCTGAATCAGATTTTTGCTCAGGTCCCTCAATTTCAGCCAGAAAATACCTGAAATCACAGAAAAACACACAAACTCATAGTAAAGTCCAGAAAAATGATTTTTAACTAAAAAATAATAAAAATATACTAAAAACTAACTAGATCATGCCAAAAACATACTAAAAACAATGCCAAAAAGTGTATAAATTATCCGCTCATCAGGGTCCAAGGAGGTCGAAATCCCACTTTGCGAATGGCCAGGGTGACGTAACACTAATGAGCTCTTCTGGAGGAGCGATATAGAAGTTAGAATACTTCTGACATGGTGGGCATATTCTGATGAATATTGTTGCTTCTTTTTGTAAGGTTGGCCAGAAGAAACCAGCTCGGAGTACCTTTTTAGAAAGAGCTCGTGCCCCCAAATGGTTGCCACACGTACCACTGTGTACTTCTTCCAATACTTCCTTTGTATTGGAGGTGGGCACACATTTTAGGAGGGGTGTTGAGATTCCTCTTCTGTATAAGATGTCGCCCACTATGCTGTAGTATTGTGCCTCTCGTTTTAGCCTTTTTGCCTCTTTTTTATTTGTGGGAACTATCTCTAACTTGAGGTAGTTGATTATGGGGATCATCCACCCTTGGTCTTGACCTGATACGACTAAGACCTTTTCTTCCTCCAAGATCGATGGACTTTGTAACGTCTCTTGGATGAGGCTTCTATTGTTGTCCCCTAGTTTGGTGTTGGCTAGATTTAAAAGGGCATCAGCTCAGGCATTTTATTCTTGAAGTATATGTCGGACCTCATATTCTCTGAGCTATCTGAGTTATGATGACAGATCATCATATACCCATTTTTCAAGCTAATTTCACTTGTTTTACTAGTCTTTATGCACTTTCTTGTATCCTAAGTAAGCAATTTGGAATGAAAATGCATAACTTCTTTAAGTCAAGCAACCACCATTAAATTGATGCTAAACCATGAGGTTTAAGCAAGAATTAATTGATTTTTAATGAATTATAAACCTTATGAGTTTAGAGATACTTTGAGTGGTTGTTTTGGTTTCTTGTAGGTGAAGAAAGGAAGAAAAGAGGAAAAACGTGGCTCAAGAAAGCGTGGCCCAAGGGAAGAAGGAATGTGGCGCATAGAAGGAGGAAGCAAACATTGCCCTCCACAAGGGCACACTGCCCTCCAGGAGAGCAACATAATGAACCAAGCCTTGAAAAGCAACATTGCCCTGCCCACAACAAGGGCGAAGCACAATTTGATGCTAAGAATCAAAGAGAGCAAAAACTCTGCCCTGCCCTCCTCAAGAGCAATATCGGTCTTCACCCAAGAAAAATTCAAAGGAAATTGCTTCATAATGCTTCCTATGGGTTTCGAACCCAAGGACAAAGAGGAAAGGAGTAGTGCTCAAGCACAATAAAATCAAGCGAAAATTGGCTTGCTTTCATTCTCCCTGGATCGAACACGGCACCATGAGGAAGCAAGGAACTAGGCCTTACTTTGGTGCCAAGAAAACCAAGGAAAAGAAGCAGCGTGTGCCTCCACCAAGTTTCGAACTTGGAACCCTACCTTTTGGAAACATTGCCCTGCCCTCCACAAGGGCAGGGCAGCATTTTGTGATGCACGGCCAGCACACAAGATTGGCACGCACCAAGGGAGTCTTGGCCAGCAGCAGCGCGCACGGGCAGAATCTGGCGCAAAAGGGCAGGGCAGCATTCTGATGCATCACACGCACCAACACGCACGCACGAGGCCGCATGCACCATTTCCTGCTCTGCCCTCCACAAGGGCAGGGCAGCCTCCTGGGAGCTACTTTCTAATGGGCTGAAATTAGAATAAAAATCCAATTAAATTCATTTCTTCAACAAATCAAAAGCCCATCCAAATTCCAAAATCCAAGAATAGAAAGTGTATAAATAGGAGATAGTTTGATGTAATTAGGACCTTTCTTTTTACTTTTGGATTGAGAGCTTCTTTTGATTTTTAAAACTTCATTTTCTCTGAGAGCTTTGAACGGAGATTTGAGAGAATTGGGGAGGAGAATTAATCTCTCTTCTTCCTTGTTCTAGCTTGAGCATTTTTTGCTTTTCTTGTTTGAGTCTTGGGTGTGAAGAATTGAGGAATTTCTGTCTCAATCTCCATTTAAGATCTCTTTGATTATCTCACTGCATAACTGAGTTGAATCCAATTTCCTTTACTGCTTCTCCTTTAATTTCTTGTTAATTGCTTTGTGAATTTGGATCTGGGAAGGCAATTGAGATCTAGACCTTGCTATCTAGTCTCTGGAGTCCTGAGATCCCATTTTCCTTTTGGTTCTTCTGTGAACCCCTGCTGCAATTTAATTTCCTTTTCTGTTGAGATCTAACAGAATTCAAATCATCTCTTGCTTTGATAATTGTTGCAATTTAATTTCCCTTGCTTGAATTCTGAAATCCCAGTCCTCAAATCCCTTTTCCATTCAAGCAATTTATATTTCTTGCATTTTAAGTTACTGCAATTTACATTTCTTGCACTTTAAGTTTCAGTCATTTAATTTCTTGTTCTTTAAGATTCAGCTCTTTTACTTTCAGTTTTCTTGAATTTCTGCAATTCTTCCCATCCCCCTTTACATTTTCTGTCATTTTCTTACTGTTGGATACAAAATCACTCAACCAATACTTGATTCGCTTGACTAAATCAACCACCGAACTAAAATTGCTCAATCCTTCAATCCCTGTGGGATCGACCTCACTCCCGTGAGTTTTATTACTTGATGCGACCCGGTACACTTGCCGGTGAGTTTTGTGTTGGATCGTTTTCCACACATCAAGTTTTTGGCGCCGTTGCCAGGGATTGAAATAGATTGACAATGATTAAGTGAAGTGGAGGTCTAGATCAAGCACTTTTTCTTTATTTTTAACTAACACACTAACTGTTTGAATTTTTGCTTAAACTAACTAAAACTTCATTCTAGCAATAGGTTGAAGTTTCACTGGTTTTCTGGATCTGTGTGTTTGTAGTCAACATTTATCTACCTTCTTGAGGATTTGTGACACTGTCAAAACCAATGGTGTGCCTCTTGACAGTTACAAGTTGCTGCTCTTTTCATTCTCTCTCAGGGACAAAGCCACTCAATGGCTAGAAACATTTCCAAAGGAAAGCATCAACACTTGGAATGATTTGGTGAGCAAGTTTCTTGCCAAATTTTATCCCCCTCAAAGGATCATAAGATTGAAGATTGAGGTGCAGACATTCACTCAAATGGAGGCTGAAAATTTATATGAAGCATGGGAAAGATATAAGGCTCTGCTAAGGAAATGCCCACCAGAAATGTTTACTGAGTAGGATAAGTTGCAGAACTTCTATGAAGGACTTACTCTGAAAGCTCAAGAAGCACTTGATCATTCAGCTGGAGGCTCATTACAACTCATGAAAACTACAGAGGAAGCTCAAAACCTCATTGATATGGTGGCTAACAACCAATATTTCTTTGCTCACCAAAGGCAATGCCAACCATCGCAAAGGAGAGGAGTAATGGAGCTGGAAGGAGTGGATTCAATCCTAGCTCAGAACAAGATGATGCAGCAGCAAATTCAACAACATTTTGAGCAAATGGCCAAAAGAATTGATAGCCTTCAAGTTGCATCAGTGAGTGCCACAAGCCAACCATCAACTACTTGGGGGCAAAATGAAGAAATTCAAGAGGAGCAAGAGCAAGAGCAAGTCCAATACATGCACAACCAAAATCCCGGAACAAATGAAGTCTATGGTGATACCTACAATCCATCTTGGAAGAACCATCCAAACCTTAGGTGGGGAGACAACCACAACCAAAACCAACAACCATGGCAAAGAAACTTAAATCAAAACAATTGGAAAAGCACAAACCACAATAACCAGCCAAACACTAACCAGAACACATACAGAAAACCACAAAATAATCACCCCAACTCTAACCATTATCCACCCAATAACCAACCAACTAACCAAAACACCTACCATCATCCATCAACACCCCAAAACCAACCAATTTCACAAGAATCTCAGAGGATTACTAATCTAGAGATGCTCATGGAGAAGATGATGAAGAACCAAGAACTGACAACAAAGAACCAAGAAGCTTCCATGAAGAGCTTAGAAAGGCAGATTGGACAAATCTCCAAGCAGATTTCTATTGAGAGACCTTCAAGCTCACTACCAAGTGACACCATTCCTAATCCAAAAGAAGAATGCAAAGTCGTGCAATTAAGGAGTGGAAAGACATTGGTGGATGGCAACCAAGGAGCAACCAAGAAACTTATGGAGAATGACAAAGAGCCAACAGAAAAAGATGGAGCTAACAACAAGGACATAACAAACAAGAATATCTCAGAAAAGCTCACAGAAGAGAACAACCAACCACAGAGTTTAAAGAAGGGAAAGCAGATCATGGAAGAACCAAACCCAAAACAGCAGCAAGTGGAAAAGAGTCTTACACCTCCACTACCTTATCCACAGAGATTCCAAAAAGAAGCAAAGGATCAACATTTCCACAAATTCCTTGAGACTTTCAAGAAGCTGGAAATCAACATACCTTTGGCTGAGGCATTGGAGCAAATGCCTCTATATGCCAAGTTCTTAAAGGAGCTCATCAACAAGAAAAGAGACTGGAATGAGAAGGAGACGGTAATGCTCAGTAAGGAATGTAGCTTTGTGCTCCAAAAAGAAATTCCACCAAAACTTAAAGATCCAGGGAGTTTTGTGGTATCATGTACTATAGGCAAATTAACCTTGGACAAAGCTCTCTGTGATCTTGGAGCTAGTATCAACTTAATGCCCCTGTCCATGATGAGGAAGCTTGCTATAGAAGAACTCAAACCCACCAGGATGTCACTAGTCATGGCCGACAGATCAATCAAGACACCTAATGGAATTGTGGAAAATCTGTTAGTGAAGGTTGGGAAGTTTATCTTCCCTGCGGATTTTGTGATCTTGGACACCGACGAGGAAGGAAACAATTCAATCATCTTGGGAAAACCATTTCTAGCAACTGCAAGAGCCATTATAGATGTGGAAAAAGGAGAAATGATCTTCAGAGTACACAATGAGCAAATGATCATAAATGTCTTCAAGTTAATGCAACACCCTCCTGAGCAAGAAGATTACCTGAGGGTGGATATGATAGAGAACCTGGTGGAAGAAATGCTAGACACTAATCAGCATGAGCAAGAAGAAGAAATCAATCAAGAGACAGTAGAAGAACACGCGGCTGAAATCTCTATTGACAAGGAGGTGAAACCAAGCAAGAAGGAAGAAGTGCAAAAACAAGAACTAAAGCCATTACCCACCCATCTCAAATATGCATTCCTTGGCACATCAGAGAGTTACCCAGTGATCATCAATTCATCCCTGACAAAGAAAGAAGAAGGAGAGCTCCTTGATGTACTCAGAGCTCACAAGGATGCTTTAGGATGGACCATTGATGATCTAAAAGGCATTAGCCCTGCAGTGTGTATGCATAAAATCCTCTTGGAGGACAACTCCAAAGCAGTAGTTCAACATCAAAGAAGGTTAAATCCTGCAATGAAGGAAGTCGTCCAGAAAGAAGTAATGAAATTGTGGAATGCAGGGATAATATATCCTATCTCTGATAGCTCATGGATAAGCCCAGTCCAAGTGGTACCAAGGAAGGGTGGAATGACAGTCATCATTAATGAGAAAAATGAACTCATTCCCACAAGAACTGTGACAGGATGGAGGATGTGTATTGACTATAGGAGGCTGAATGATGCCACACGTAAAGATCATTTCCCACTTCCCTTCATTGATCAGATGCTTGAAAGATTGGCCGGTCATGCTTACTATTGCTTCCTGGATGGCTATTCTGGGTATAATCAGATAGTGGTAGATCCAAAGGACCAAGAAAAGACTTCATTCACATGTCCAGTTGGAGTTTTCGCTTATAGAAGAATGCCATTTGGACTATGCAATGCCCCAGCCACTTTTCAAAGGTGTATGCTCTCCATTTTTTCAGATATGGTCGAAAAGTTTTTAGAGGTTTTCATGGATGACTTTTCTATTTTTGGTGACAATTTCAATACTTGCCTGAAACATCTAACTCTTGTCTTGAAATGATGCCAAGAAACTAATTTGGTTTTAAACTGGGAAAAGTGCCATTTCATGGTACCTGAGGGGATTGTTCTTGGTCATAAAGTTTCAAGAAAAGGGATAGAGGTTGACAAGGCAAAGGTGGAAATTATAGAAAGGCTCCCTCCACCAACTAGAGTGAAATCTGTTAGAAGTTTCTTGGGGCATGCAGGATTTTATAGAAGGTTTATCAAGGATTTTTCTAAAATAGCCAAACCTTTGAGCAATCTATTAATGATTGATAATCCTTTTATTTTTGACGAAAATTGCCAGCACGCCTTTGAAACTTTAAAACACAAACTCACAACAGCACCAATTATCACACCTCCGGATTGGAAACTACCCTTTGAACTCATGTGTGATGCAAGTGATATTGCAATTGGTGCTGTACTTGGACAAAAGAAGGGAAACTTGCATCATGTCATATATTATGCTAGTAAAGTGTTGAATGAGGCTAAAAAAAATTACACCACAACAGAGAAGGAATTATTAGCTGTAGTTTATGCATTTGATAAGTTCAGATCATACTTGATAGGATCTAAAATTGTGGTTTATACTGATCATGCTGCCCTCAAGTATTTGATGTCAAAGCAGGATGCTAAACCAAGACTTATCAGGTGGATACTACTCCTACAGGAGTTTGACATTGAGGTAAGGGACAGGAAAGGCACTGAAAACTGAGTTGCTGATCATTTGTCAAGGCTGCCACAAGAAACAATTCAAAAAGCCTCACAACCTGTGAATGAAAGCTTCCCAGATGAACACCTATTGCTGGTTCAACAAACACCATGGTTTGCTGACATAGCAAATTACAAAGTGGGGAGAAAGATACCTCAAGAATTCTCTAAGCAACAAGTGAAGAAGCTAATCAATGAAGCAAGGAAGTTCTTGTGGGATGAACCTTTTTTGTTCAAGAGATGTTCTGATGGAGTAATTAGGAGATGTGTCTCTGAGAGTGAAATAAGAGATATATTATGGCATTGCCATGGTTCAGCTTATGGTGGACATTTTGGTCCAGAAAGAACAGCTGCAAAGATATTGCAAAGTGGGTTCTATTGGCCAACTATCTTCAAAGATGCCAGAGAGTTTGTCCACCAATGTAATGAATGCCAGAGAGCAGGAGGATTGACAAGAAGGAATGAGATGCCGCAGAATTTCATTTTGGAATTAGAATTATTTGATCTATGGGGCATTGATTTCATGGGACCCTTTCCCCCTTCCTATTCCTTCAGATATATCTTGGTAGCAGTGGAGTATGTTTCAAAGTGGGTGGAAGCCATAGCCACAACTACTTGTGATGCAAAAATTGTCCTTCAATTCCTCAAGAAGCACATTTTTACTAGATATGGGGTACCCAAGGGTCTTATTAGTGATGGTGGTGGTCATTTCTGTAACAAACAAATGGAGAAACTTCTTCATAAATATGGAGTTATTCATAAAGTAGCCACACCATATCACCCTCAGACTAATGGGCAGGCTGAATTAGCAAACAGAGAATTGAAGAAAATCCTAGAGAAAATAGTAGGAAGCACAAGAAAGGATTGGGCTAGGAAGTTGGAAGATGCACTCTGGGCATACAGGACAACTTTCAAAACTCCCATTGGGAAATCCCCATTTCAGCTATTATATGGCAAATCTTGTCACCTACCTGTAGAACTTGAACACAAAGCCTTTTGGGCTACTAAACTCCTAAACCTTGACTCTGAAGCAGCAGGGGAGAAAAGGTTGTTGCAGTTAAATGAGCTGGATGAATTTAGGCTAGAAGCCTATGAAAATACCAAGATATACAAGGAAAAAGCCAAGAGGTGGCATGACAGGAAGATCTTGAAGAAAGAATTCAAACCTGGGCAACAAGTACTCTTGTACAACTCACGACTCAAAATATTCCCTGGCAAGCTTAAATCTAAGTGGACTAGTCCGTATTTGGTAACTAAGGTCTTTCCTTATGGGAGTATTGAATTCCTAGACGAAGCAACAAAGAGTCGATTCATAGCAAATGGTCACAGAGCAAAGCTATACCTAGGAGGACAATAGGACAAGGAAAAAGAGGTTCAGAATCTAAATCCTTCTTGAAGTAAAAATAGAAGATGTCAAGCTAGTGACAATAAAGAAGCGCTTGTTGGGAGGCAACCCAACCTGAGGTAGTTTTCTTTTCATAGGTCTTTCAATAAAAATGTTGAATAATTGGTATGCATTGCAAGGAGCTAAGTTTGGTGTTGCACACCAAAACAACTTAAGGGAGAATGAAAGATTCTAAGTTTGGTGTTCCACTAAAAATCTCATTTAAAAGCACGTTCTCACCTCTTGCATAATACTAGCTCCAAGCAATCAAACAAATTATCCAACTATTTGACTGCTTTCTAGCTTCAATCCCATAACCTTTAGCAAAGATACAAGGTTTCACATATGGTTAACAAGTTGCATCAGAGGCAGTGGCAAGCAATTAAGTTTGGTGTCTCCAACACCAAAATAAATCCAAGAGCCACACTCAATTTATGCATACTAACCATGCAATTAAGGGCTTGAGAAGCAAGCAACTTTGAGAATTATGCAGGACATGAGTCAACAATTGAAGATATTGTGCATCTTAACTCAAAGAAAACACAACAGAAGGAAGAATCAAAGGGCCACAACTTCAAAGGTTGTATCTAAACTTAATCCCTGCTGCTGTGTATTGTTTTGAACATGAAAACCATTATATATCCTGCTAAAGTGTTTATCTAGTTGCAAGTGAAGTTGTTTGATTAAGTATGCTAATCTGCATAATGCTTGTCATCCATCACCTAGCTGAATTTTTCTTTGTTTCCCATATGCTTGAATAAAAGAGAATTGTTTGAATTGGAAAGTAAATATCCAATGTTGCATAAGTTAGGATGGAAGTTAATGGTGGTGTATGTGTTTGATTAAATGCATAACTCATAAAATAATTGCTGCATAATGTCATTTTCATTGAAGTGTGAGCTAGCTTGCTGTTATAAAGGTTCTTATCAGTAAAGAAAAAGCCCTTGAGAACAAAAAAATAAAACAGAAAGAAAAGGAAGAAGAAAGAGTAATGTGGCAAGAAAAACAAAGAATAAAGGCTGGACACCAATAGCTTGGACCCTAGGACACATGCCTGTGGTGTTCTTGTACTAGGATATGCTTGGATAAGTAAATTCTGAGGGGTATTTCAAAACCCGGTCACTTAGATCAACTGATTTGGGATGGCCAATTGAAAGTCCACAATAAAGAGCAACCTAGATACAGAACATTTAGTTATCCAAAGAGATGCTGGGCATAAATGATCCTAGGAAGAAGTAGTGAGCCATGTGTCTGTGGTGGAAAGATGTTGAGTAAAAAAAAAAATAAAGCCAAAGGCTACTACTACAACATTAGACACCAAGCCTTCAAAGAATAATAAGCTTGATAAGCAACATGAGAAAAGAAAAGTTAGCAAGGGAGCAAAGAAAGAATAAACTTTATAACAGCAAGTTTAGTAAGCCTTTGAGGAAAAATGTATGTTATGTAACAGCAACAATAATTGAGTTATCATTGTCTGCATAAAAACTCCATGAATCAAGTTCTGCTATATGCCTAATAAGGATATGTTTTCTTTTCTTGTTCATTTCATTTTCTCTTAGTTTTGATGCTTGCTTGGGGACAAGCAAGAATTAAGTTTGGTGTTGTGATGACAGGTCATCATATACCCATTTTTCAAGCTAATTTCACTTGTTTTACTAGTCTTTATGCACTTTCTTGTATCCTAAGTAAGCAATTTGGAATGAAAATGCATAACTTCTTTAAGTCAAGCAACCACCATTAAATTGATGCTAAACCATGAGGTTTAAGCAAGAATTAATTGATTTTTAATGAATTATAAACCTTATGAGTTTAGAGATACTTTGAGTGGTTGTTTTGGTTTCTTGTAGGTGAAAAAAGGAAGAAAAGAGGAAAAACGTGGCTCAAGAAAGCGTGGCCCAAGGGAAGAAGGAATGTGGCGCATAGAAGGAGGAAGCAAACATTGCCCTCCACAAGGGCACACTGCCCACCAGGAGAGCAACATAATGAACCAAGCCTTGAAAAGCAACATTGCCCTGCCCACAACAAGGGCGGAGCACAATTTGATGCTAAGAATCAAAGAGAGCAAAAACTCTGCCCTCCTCAAGAGCAATATCGGGCTTCACCCAAGAAAAATTCAAAGGAAATTGCTTCATAATGCTTCCTATGGGTTTCAAACCCAAGGACAAAGAGGAAAGGAGTAGCGCTCAAGCACAATAAAATCAAGCGAAAATTGCTTGCTTTCATTCTCCCTGGATCGAACACGGCACCATGAGGAAGCAAGGAACTAGGCCTTACTTTGGTGCCAAGAAAACCAAGGAAAAGAAGCAGCGTGTGCCTCCACCAAGTTTCGAACTTAGAACCCCACCTTTTGGCAACATTGCCCTGCCCTCCACAAGGGCAGGGCAGCATTTTGTGATGCACGGCCAGCGCACAAGATTGGCACGCACCATGGGAGTCTCGGCCAGCAGCAGCGCGCACGGGCAGAATCTGGCGCACCAAGAAAACTCTGCCCTGCCCTCCACAAGGGCAGGGCAGCATTCTGATGCATCACACGCACCAACACGCACGCACGAGGCCGCATGCACCATTTCCTGCTCTACCCTCCACAAGGGCAGGGCAGCCTCCTGGGAGCTACTTTCTCATGGGCTGAAATTGGAATAAAAATCCAATTAAATTCATTTCTTCACCAAATCAAAAGCCCATCCAAATTCCAAAATCCAAGAATAGAAAGTGTATAAATAGGAGATAGTTTAATGTAATTAGGACCTTTCTTTTTACTTTTGGATTGAGAGCTTCTTTTGATTTTTAAAACTTTATTTTCTCTGAGAGCTTTGAACGGAGATTTGAGAGAATTGGGGAGGAGAATTAATCTCTCTTCTTCCTTGTTCTAGCTTGAGCATTTTTTGCTTTTCTTGTTTGAGTCTTGGGTGTGAAGAATTGAGAAATTTCTGTCTCAATCTCCATTTAAGATCTTTTTGATTATCTCACTGCATAACTGAGTTGAATCCAATTTCCTTTACTGCTTCTCCTTTAATTTCTTGTTAATTGCTTTGTGAATTTGGATCTGGGAAGGCAATTGAGATCTAGACCTTGCTATCTAGTCTCTGGAGTCCTGAGATCCCATTTTCCTTTTGGTTCTTCTGTGAACCCCTGCTGCAATTTAATTTCCTTTTCTGTTGAGATCTGACAGAATTCAAATCATCTCTTGCTTTGATAATTGTTGCAATTTAATTTTCCTTGCTTGAATTCTGAAATCCCAGTCCTCAAATCCCTTTTCCATTCAAGCAATTTATATTTCTTGCATTTTAAGTTACTGCAATTTACATTTCTTGCACTTTAAGTTTCATTCATTTAATTTCTTGTTCTTTAAGATTCAGCTCTTTTACTTTCAGTTTTCTTGAATTTCTGCAATTCTTCCCTTCCCCCTTTACATTTTCTGTCATTTTCTTACTGTTGGATACAAAATCACTCAACCAATACTTGATTCGCTTGACTAAATCAACCACCGAACTAAAATTGCTCAATCCTTCAATCCCTGTGGGATCGACCTCACTCCCGTGAGTTTTATTACTTGATGCGACCCGGTACACTTGCCGGTGAGTTTTGTGTTGGATCGTTTTCCACACATCAAGTTTTTGGCGCCGTTGCCGGGGATTGAAATAGATTGACAATGATTAAGTGAAGTGGAGGTCTAGATCAAGCACTTTTTCTTTATTTTTAACTAACACACTAACTGTTTGAATTTTTGCTTAAACTAACTAAAACTTCATTCTAGCAATAGGTTGAAGTTTCACTGGTTTTCTGGATCTGTGTGTTTGTAGTCAACATTTATCTACCTTCTTGAGGATTTGTGACACTGTCAAAACCAATGGTGTGCCTCTTGACAGTTACAAGTTGCTGCTCTTTTCATTCTCTCTCAGGGACAAAGCCACTCAATGGCTAGAAACATTTCCAAAGGAAAGCATCAACACTTGGAATGATTTGGTGAGCAAGTTTCTTGCCAAATTTTATCCCCCTCAAAGGATCATAAGATTGAAGATTGAGGTGCAGACATTCACTCAAATGGAGGCTAAAAATTTATATGAAGCATGGGAAAGATATAAGGCTCTGCTAAGGAAATGTCCACCAGAAATGTTTACTGAGTAGGATAAGTTGCAGAACTTCTATGAAGGACTTACTCTGAAAGCTCAAGAAGCACTTGATCATTCAGCTGGAGGCTCATTACAACTCATGAAAACTACAGAGGAAGCTCAAAACCTCATTGATATGGTGGCTAACAACCAATATTTCTTTGCTCACCAAAGGCAACGCCAACCATCACAAAGGAGAGGAGTAATGGAGCTGGAAGGAGTGGATTCAATCCTAGCTCAGAACAAGATGATGCAGCAGCAAATTCAACAACATTTTGAGCAAATGGCCAAAAGAATTGATAGCCTTCAAGTTGCATCAGTGAGTGCCACAAGCCAACCATCAACTACTTGGGGGCAAAATGAAAAAATTCAAGAGGAGCAAGAGCAAGAGCAAGTCCAATACATGCACAACCAAAATCCCGGAACAAATGAAGTCTATGGTGATACCTACAATCCATCTTGGAAGAACCATCCAAACCTTAAGTGGGGAGACAACCACAACCAAAACCAACAACCATGGCAAAGAAACTCAAATCAAAACAATTGGAAAAGCACAAACCACAATAACCAGCCAAACACTAACCAGAACACATATAGAAAACCACAAAATAATCACCCCAACTCTAACCATTATCCACCCAATAACCAACCAACTAACCAAAACACCTACCATCATCCATCAACACCCCAAAACCAACCAATTTCACAAGAATCTCAGAGGATTACTAATCTAGAGATGCTCATGGAGAAGATGATGAAGAACCAAGAACTGACAACAAAGAACCAAGAAGCTTCCATGAAGAGCTTAGAAAGGCAGATTGGACAAATCTCCAAGCAGATTTCTATTGAGAGACCTTCAAGCTCACTACCAAGTGACACCATTCCTAATCCAAAAGAAGAATGCAAAGTCGTGCAATTAAGGAGTGGAAAGACATTGGTGGATGGCAACCAAGGAGCAACCAAGAAACTTATGGAGAATGACAAAGAGCCAACAGAAAAAGATGGAGCTAACAACAAGGACATAACAAACAAGAATATCTCAGAAAAGCTCACAGAAGAGAACAACCAACCACAGAGTTTAAAGAAGGGAAAGCAGATCATGGAAGAACCAAACCCAAAACAGCAGCAAGTGGAAAAGAGTCTTACACCTCCACTACCTTATCCACAGAGATTCCAAAAAGAAGCAAAGGATCAACATTTCCACAAATTCCTTGAGACTTTCAAGAAGCTGGAAATCAACATACCTTTGGCTGAGGCATTGGAGCAAATGCCTCTATATGCCAAGTTCTTAAAGGAGCTCATCAACAAGAAAAGAGACTGGAATGAGAAGGAGACGGTAATGCTCAGTAAGGAATGTAGCGCTGTGCTCCAAAAAGAAATTCCACCAAAACTTAAAGATCCAGGGAGTTTTGTGGTATCATGTACTATAGGCAAATTAACCTTGGACAAAGCTCTCTGTGATCTTGGAGCTAGTATCAACTTAATGCCCCTGTCCATGATGAGGAAGCTTGCTATAGAAGAACTCAAACCCACCAGGATGTCACTAGTCATGGCCGACAGATCAATCAAGACACCTAATGGAATTGTGGAAAATCTGTTAGTGAAGGTTGGAAAGTTTATCTTCCCTGCGGATTTTGTGATCTTGGACACCGACGAGGAAGGAAACAATTCACTCATCTTGGGAAAACCATTTCTAGCAACTGCAAGAGCCATTATAGATGTGGAAAAAGGAGAAATGATCTTCAGAGTACACAATGAGCAAATGATCATAAATGTCTTCAAGTCAATGCAACACCCTCCTGAGCAAGAAGATTACCTGAGGGTGGATATGATAGAGAACCTGGTGGAAGAAATGCTAGACACTATAAATTTAGTTTTAAAAAAAAATATGTATTATATTATTATTTTTATTAAAATATTTTTATAATTTTTTAAAGAGACAAACATTTTTTTTTATTTTACTAAAGATAGAGAGATTCGAATTCGTGACCTCTTAAGTTGAGTATGGAACAAGTGTAATTACCTGTGCCATGCACGTGAGAGATTGAAATTATAATTTTAAATTATTTTTTAAAATTAATTTGAATTATAATAATTTGATTAATAAAAAAGTAAGATGTTATGCATTATTTTTTTTAATCTAGTATTAATTGAATTAACTCTAAAATAGTTATTAATCAGATTTAATAATCTACTTTTTTCAATAAATCATACATATATATTGAATGTGATCATAAATAATATAGTAATAGTTAAATCCACCAACAAATATATTGGCTATTATCACATTATAAAACAAATTAAATATAAAAGTTATAATCACTTATAAACCTATAAAACCGTACTCTCTTTGATTCGTGCAAGAGTTTACTTATCAAATAAACTTTAAATATAAACAAAAAATATTTATAAAATGGACCTAGCATCACTTGAAAGAATTATGAAAAATAATCAACTTATCTTATCATCCATGAGAACCATTTCTATGTAAGTTGTCTTGTTCTTGTCAAATTTGAATGAAACTTTCCATAATCTTCTAATTTTTGCCTTTATTTTTCAAAATTTTTCATTATATAATCAACCATAGGTAACACTGTTGATAAAATCATAGTTAGTAGCCCTTAAGTATAAAAAATAATAAACAAAAAAAGATCTATGTTTGAGGTTTTTCATTATATAATATTATTGCTATATAGGAAGCATACATAAATTGCTACTTTTTTATTATATTATATAACTTAAAATTATAGTATCATGTTATTATTATTAATTCTAGATACTTGCTATAATTATATTAAATTTAATTATGACTCTAAATAAATAAAATAGATAACATTTAATATTATTTTTTTACATTCAATATTTATTGTAAATATAAAAAGCAAAATAATTAATGAAAAAATATGAGTAGAAAATAAAATATATTAATTAAAATTTAATTTATTATCTAATTAATCTTGTGTCCATACGATATAACTTTACGAAAATGTTATGAATTACAACCTTTTTTATTCTACAAAAAAAAAACACTATATGTATAGTCTTTAGTAATACAAAAATAATTATAAGAATTAATTATTGATACCCTAATTTTTTTAAATTATATTTTACCTTTCCAAAATATAATACATGTACCGTGTAGACTTTTTTATTATATTATTATTATTATTATCCACTAATTGATATCAAATTAAATGGGTTACTATTAATGTGTATTTCAACTATCTTCTAATAAAATTATTATACTTGAATGAGAATTAGAACTATATCAATTGATATAATTAGAATGATTAAAAATATCAATGATTGATAAATAGTTTAATAATGCATTGAATATTAATTTGATATAATTATAATGAAGATATTTTTTAAATTAATATAATCATGCATTATTCATGAGCTAATTGTAATATAATTAGAATAAATTTATTTAAAAAAAGAGTTCATGTGTAATTTCCAAAAATTATAATAATTTTTTATTTATGTATACATATATATTAATTTTGTTAAATAATTCTATATATATATATATATATATATATATATATATATATATATATATAAATATATGAATTATATTTTGTTAAACTCCACGTTACCGGTTATTAAAAATATTTAAATCACATATATTAATTATTTTTTTGTTATAATTATTTTGTTTTATATATATGATTATTTTTTATTCTACAATCGTGGAATAATTTTTTATTTTTTATATCCATATATATTCCTCAATTCTGTCCCCATTCATATACGCATATTTACAGTTTTTTTAATAGTGATGTTTTAATTTTTCGTTTTCCTTTTTTCATGTATCTTTCTTTTTTTTTTAAATAGTGATGTGTTAATATTTTTTTAAATATATTTTTCTTAATAATTACATTACTAATATGAAATATAAAATGAGAAAAAAAAGGTGATACATATATCAAAAAAGAAAATAAACTTTAAAATCAGAAAAAAAAAGAAGAAATTTTATATTAGAAAATGTAAAAATAATATATTCAAAAAGAATAGTCGTAAAATATAAATTGAGTCAACAATTTAAATTTCTCTAAAACTAATTTAATCAAATACCAATATTAGAAATAAATTACTTAAATAATATTTAATCTATTCTAGTCTTTAGACACCTATAGATTAGAGTCATTCTCGTAACGACAACCAACTGAAACAACATTGTAAGTTTGAACATTTAGAATTCATGCAAATTCAGACCATTCTCTTATTCTTTGAAAAACTTTCTGTATCCTTGATAGAGTTGAATCGCAATTTCTATGAAAAAAGAGTTACGTAGGTGGCTTTGATGTGTGGGAGACCAAAATCTGGAAGTCACTATTTATATTTGAGTGTGACACCCAATAAATCTTAAAGGACAAATAAAATAGTACATGTGGTTTTATTCTCATTTAATTCTAAATCAAAAGTAATAATAACTTATTTAATTCAGTATTTATGATAATAAATGAGATGACCATTATATAAGTCATTTAATGTAAAATTGTTTAATTTGTGATTAAAATTGTTATATGTATTGCCCATAAATAGATTAGAAAATAATAATTTCAGTATAAAATAATCATTCAATTTGAATTACAATTAATTGATTGATAGAAATTATAATAAATTGTATGATATTTAAATAATTAATCAAATCAATTAGTTGATGTAATTAATTTATTATAATAAATTGAATTTAATGAGTTAAAAGAAATAAATTTAAAAAATCCCATCAGAAATATGACATGACAGTTTTATCATTAAGTGTAGAAATTTAATTTTTATATAGTAGAATTGATATTTAGAGATTATTATATTAAACACAGACTAAAAAAATACACTAAATAAAATAAAAGTATCAATAGTAAAATATAACCTAAAAAATCACTTAAATTAAAAAAAAAAGCATGTGATGAATTATAATAAATCTATATATGAGAAGTAAAAATAAAATAAATAATTAAAAATAAAGTAAAAAGAGCAATTAAGAAAATAAAAAGAAGATAAAAAAAGATAATGTGTGGAGTAGATAAAAAATATATTACAATAGAAGATTAATATAATTAATTAATACAAAGGATGAAAGAGAAAAATCAAAATACGATCTTATTAAAAAAATTTCAAAAAAAATTATTTTAATGAAGAACCAACTTTTATAAAAATATTAAAAAATTTAAATTATCTTTAAATAAAATAATAACACCCTTAAGAATTATTAATCAAAATAAATAAAAAAGAACTAATATAAAACAAAATCATAGAAAAATATTAGCAAAATTAAGATAAAAAAACAAAAATAAAAAATTACAAATATTTTACCTGAAGTACAAAATAGAGAAAGAAAAGGGATATATAAAATAATAAGATGATAAATTGAATTAATTGAGTTCATTTATTTTATTGCTTTATATATATTATTTATTAAATAATTTAATATTTATCTCGATCAAATTAAATAATAAATTAGTTATAATTAATTTGGTTTAATGAATCAAATAAAATTTAAAATAATTTGATATTTACTCTAATTAAATTAAATATTTAAAGTTATGATTAATTTAATTTAATGAATCAAATAAAATATTAAATGATGAAATATTTATTCTAATCAAATCAAATTATATAATTGATTAGTTATAATTAATACAATTGAATGAATCAAACACATTAAATTAAAAAATAATTTAGTTAATTTGTGTCTTAAGAACACATTTTAAAAATATTTATTTTTCAACAACTTTTATAAAATATTTTTTTATAATATTTTTAACTTATGGTCTAAAGGCACAGTTATAATAACCTATTAAAAAGTACTTAATTAGTTAATACAAATAATTAGCATAATTGATTTAGTTCAATAAATTAAAAGAAATAAATGTGAAAGAAAGAGATAAAAGAAAAGTGAAATTATAAAAACATGTAGCCATTAAAAAGTAATAAAAAAGTCCTTTTTAGTTTTTTATTTATTAATTATTAATTTATTATAATTAATTTCACAACATCTATTATACGTTATTCTTCTTACAAATTAATACAATCAATTGATTGATATCAATTATCAATAATTAAAAATGCACCTCTCAATTTTTTGTTAAAGTAGAATAAAATAAAATACATAAATTGAGTAGATATAAATCTAAAAATTATAAAATTTTATTAACAAATCAAATAAATTAGTACCATAAAACTAAATTTAATATCTATTTTAAAAATAATTACTGACTTTTTATTGTTTTAATTATTAATAATTTAAATAAAGTAATACCCTATAACTTATTTTGTTATCTATTTTAAGTAATTACTAACATTCTATTTTTCTAATTATTTGCCTGTCTTATTTATCATGTATGCTTTCAATCAATTATATTAATAAACAAATAAATTAGATTAACTCTGGTTATACTTGGACTATTCAACAATTCAACATAATCTTTTTAATTTGGAATTAACTACTAACAATAGAAAATAAAAAATTTAGAGTAATTCAATATTATGAACATTAATTATTATTGTGAAATAACCTAAAATCATAATGTAATTTATTTTTAAAGAAATAATCTAGTATTATTGTTAATCATGAAATAACATAAAATCATAATGTATTTTATTTTTAAAAAAACAATCATCCATGATATCTATAAATAGAAACTATCGTCAAAATGCTTTGATTAAAAATATGAGGAGTTAATTACTATTCATTATTAATAATATATCGATTATATCAAAAAGTAAAAATATATAATTATCCGTATTTATACCATTAGAATAATTACCATCATGTGTAAAATTTTGTCAACAAAAAAAGAATAAAATTGCTTAAATAATGAATTTAAAAAATAAATATCGTTAAGTAATTATGCTTTTGTTTAATAAATAGTAAAAAATTAAATATCATAAACTATATTCTTTTAAAAGTAACCCTTTTAAATGTCATGTTTGACATGGTTTATTTGTATATCATTTAAATTGATATTAATTTTAATTATAATAATCATTTATCCTTAATAATTATTGTTAAAATTTAATAATTTTTTATGCCTTACAGTAATTATCTATAAAAAAACATATATATCTTGAAAAACATTATTAAATAAATTTATTATTTTTGCCATATTTTCACATTAAAAAAATTTTTGTTCTGTCTTTTTTAATTGTTATTATGTTATTAGAATTGTTAAATAATATTAAAAAATTTAAAATAGAAATAGCGATGGCACCTTGAATAATTAATTCAATAGAATTAAATTTAAACGAATAAGATGATTCAATCAATTATACAAATAATGACATATTTATAAATATTAATAATAAAAATAGTCTCACTAATGTAAATGATCAATACAATAATTATACGAAAAAAAGTAAAAAATAACCAATTACATAATTGCATAATTTTCAAGATCTTATATAGTTGAATCTAATGGACAAATAAAAAAAATATATATGATAATGTCCTAATATTTTAGCATACTATAAATCATATTATAAATTTATATATCATATTATAATTTTAAGTCAACTTCTTAAACACATTATAACATAAATGATCTAAAAAGATACACCAAATTAACAAATATCACATGAGTCACAATATACACTCTAAATTGTCACGATATTTCAAATAAAAAGAGCATCAATATAGAGAAATCAATGAATATAACTAAAATAAAGAGCAACAAAAAGACACACACAAAAATAATAAAGAGAATCAATAAAAACATTAACATATAAACCACATACAAGAACAATGTATATATTAATTGTGAATCACAAAAAAGACAATATATATATATATATATATATATAAATTGAAGTACACATGACAAAATAGAATATAACAAAACAAAATTATAATAAGATTATTTAAAAACAACATAAAGATGACATATCTTTTTTGTTAATCAAAAGTTAAAAGAAAAAAAAGTATGCGCCTAATAATAAGTAATTAAAATTAAAAAAATATAAAAAAGTGAAATGTAAAAATAAAGATAAAAGAAAAAAATTAAATAAATTACAAAAAATTGTACCCTAAACATGAGAGAGAGAGAAGGGGGAGGGAGGGAAAGAGGGAGATAAATAAAGATAAAAGTCACAAAAATTAAATAAATTACAAAAATTGTATCCTAAACATGAGAGAGAGAGGGGGGAGGGAGGGAGAGATAGAAGGAGAGAGAAAAGAGAATGAATGAGTAAAAAACATTTGATTTTGTATAAATAGATGGTATTGAGAAAAATAAACTAATTAAATTAATTCATATATTTTGTTATCATATTTATTATTTATTAAATAATTTGATATTTGATATTTGATATTTGATATTTACTCCAATCAAATCAAATAATTAACCAAATTAATTAATTCATATAATTAATTATAATTAATCAATTCATATAAATTATAATAAATGGTAAAATTTGAATGCTTAATCAAATTAATTAATTGATATAATTAATTAATTATAATTGATTTGCTTTAACGAATTAAATGAAATAGATTAGGAAATACCTCAAGAGCGTGCCATATCAGTTCCATCATTAAGTGCAAAAATTCGATTTTTATATAATAAAATAGATAGAATAGAATAGATAGATAATAAATATATTTTCTTAAATTAGTATATTTATACATTATTCATTAAATATTAATTATAATATTATAATATAATTATAATAAAGATATTTTTTTAAAATAAATTTATTTAGAGAAATATAAATTGGTTATTAATAACCGGTGCCATTATCATATAATTATCATATTATATTATTATTATTATCATTATTATTATCAATATAATTAAAATAATTAAAAATATTTTTGATTGATAATTGATAAGTAGTTTAATAATGTATTAAATATTAATTTTATATAACTATATATAACAAAGATATTTTCTTAAATCAGTATAATTATGTATTATTAATTTAATGCTAATTATAGTATAATTATAATAAAGATATTTTTATAAAATAAATTTAGAAGAGAAAATAGTGCATTTATTTTGGCGAAAAAATAAATTCATGAGGAATCGACACCTCCCTTTCATTAGATGGGGGAAAACCCGATTTTAGTATATTAAGTAGATTTTTTATTTTATTTATTATAAACAAATATCAAAATTTTAATTACTTAATTTTTATTTTTAAATTTTAAATAATTTTAAAAACAACTGAAACAACATATGGGAAAAAAAAAATCTATACTTCATTTTCTCTCCTTCTCCAACCTAAGAAAGGACTCAACCACGATGGAATTGGTGGCCGTGAAAGTATAACACTGCACACTACCGTGTACGACGCTACTGTTTGTATCAGCATTGTTCTACCGCAAAAGTTAATTAAATGTTGGGCAATAAGAATGATAAAAGAAGAGAGCTGTTGAGGAAGTGGTAGCGGCAACAGTGTTTCCTCCGTCGCTTTCATCCTTGAGCCAGAAGGGACAAGTGAGTTTCACTCTTGTGCCGGTGATGGAGAGCTGAATGTTGCAACTCAATAAAGTGAGAATTAAGAGATATCAGATTCTCTACGCTCGAGAAAACACACAAGGTTGAATATATTTCCTGTTCCAGATTAATGCAACGCTGATCTCGAAGACACACTACTAGAAAACTAGTTATTATAGACGGATATTTCCGACGGATTTTATCCCACTGAAATATAGACGGAATTTCAGAGGGATTTTTTTGTCGGAAAACAAAAAAATAGATTAGCATAAATTACAGACAAAAAAGAAAATCCGTCTATAATTCTATCGGAAAAATTAATTTTTTTTCCGTGGAATGGTTACAGACGGATTTTCCGTCTGTAATTATGTAGACAAAACGCGCGTTTTATTAAATTATTATAGACGGAAAAATCCGTCTGTAATTTAAATTAAATCCGTCGGAAATATTGAAAACCCTAATTTTATAGGTCTTTGTCGGAAAATCCCATTCACACTCTATTCGAACTCTTTGCCCACATCCTTCGAGCTCTTTGCCCTGCAGCCCGCCGCCCACAGCCACCGCAGTCTCTGCCGCCACTGCAGCCACGCAGCCCCCGCATCAGCCCTCGCAGCCCCCCGCAACCCCCACAGCCTCGCAGCCCTGCAGCGGTGCAGCCACTGCAGCCCCTACACAGACACAGCCTTCACCGCCACCGTAGAAGATCTGTCGCCGTCGTAGGAAGCTGTGTTGCCATGATTGGAAGCTCCCTCGCCGTCGTTTGGAAGCTCGTTGGCCGTCTCCTCTGTTCGAGCGCTCTCCTTCTCTCTCTGTGTCGCCGTTGTGTTTCTGCCACTGCCCTTCTTTCTCGCAGCCGGTGAGTAAATGCTCTTTTTCTCCACTGTTGTGAACAGCTCCTTTTTCTCCAGTGTTGGATTTGGAGTATATGTATGCTTATTACTGAGTGAATCACATTGAAAGTGTAATGCACAGTTAGTGCTTGACAAAATGCCTAGCTGGGTTTTGCTGTTCATTTTGATCATACTTAGGTGTGTTTATGTGTGCTTATATGGTTTCAATCTCATATGCTCTGTACTGAGACAAAGCAAATCTTCATTCTCACTGATACAAACTGCTTTATCAGTTTCTGCCAAAAATGATTTGGAGTCAGCCTCTGCAAGTTGCGATTTAAAGATCAAGAGTTCCATATGTTTCTCTTCAATTGCACAAAAACATTTTTCAAGTTCTGTTTGAAGCTCCCTTATTTCTTGTTCTTTGGTGTTCAGTGTAGACTTGAAAGTACTGATATCTGCTTCCATCTTTTCCACTTGACAACTCCAGTCTGATTCCTTAGATTTGAGCACCAAGGAACAGTTTTTGATCAACAATTCACTTTAGCTCCTTTTTTTATTTTCACATTGATGAAAGCTTTCCTATTTTATCTTATATAGTTTAATTTCTTCATTTTTTCTCTAAAAATTAAATAAAAGGTAGCACCACTTACATGGTTTGGCCATTTTGATGAAAAAGAAAGGGACAGTGATATTTGTCTTTATACATATACAACACAACAGCTTTATATATATATATCTCTTGCAGGACAATGTGTATTGTATTATTTTATAGTAACCTTTCTCAACATGCATTTGTATGTTAATAACGTTGAAAATGAGAGAATGAATGAGATGTTTGTCGTATTAAGATTTTGTGACACATCACTCACCTCACTCTTTTTTGTTTTCATTATTGGATTATTGTATATGCTCCACTATGTTCTTTAGAAAAATAAAATTACATTACAAAAACATTTACACTACTGCATACTACTTTTGTTTAAGGACCAAGTACTTATATGTCAATTATTTAATTTGTCATATATTTATTTGAATTTAAAATGTGATAGCATCTTAGAATATAATTCCTAGAATATATATATCTGAATATGACTGTATGGATTTGAATATCTTCTTTCATGAGAAAGCTTTCTTTGGTGGTTTAAGAAATTAAGTATCCATACTTAAAGAGATTATTTAACTAAAGGCAAATCATTGAGCATGTATAGCCTTGTTTCATTATATTTAAAGACAATTATTCCTTGGTGAAATATTATTAAATACTTCATTTTTCGGTGGAGATAACAATAATGTTACATTTGCGTTGGTATTTTACATATTTTATATATCATACATTGTTTAAATAATTATAATATTATAATCAATTTTATTTATATGTTTATATTATGATATTGCCTCTTAAGAGATGTCAAAGCTTAATTTATTAATTTATATTTCCACTTTAGCACCAAGGTTCTTTCCAGTTTCTACACATGATGAAAGCTTCAACTTTTCAAGTTTCAACTCTTCCTCCCAATTACAAAAAATTCAAGTCTTTGATTACTTGCTTGATTCTCTCCATTCATATCTCTGTTTCAAATAATTTTAATGAGATGGATTCTGGTGGTGATTTATTTTCATCAATGATATGATATGAGATTACTTGCTTGATTCTCTCCATTCACAAAGCTGAAACAGAAGAGATGGAATGAGGCTTATGTTAGCTATTATGAGAAGGTTAGAGCGTCAAGTAGTTCTAGTGCAGTTCCACTACCACCGCCACCGCCGCCACCCTCAATGTCTTCGGATGAGGGCTATGATGATGATGAGGATGAAGATGACACTGAAGACTATAGCTGATAGTTTTATAGTTGATGATCAATACATTTTGTTTATGTTTTGAATTATATTGACTTGCTTGTTTATAATACTTTTCTTTTAGTTTGATAATACGATGAATTTGTTTATGTTTTGAAATATTATAAATATTCAAATATAAATTAGATAAAAATTTGTATTAAATTTATATTTATTTTGTATGAAAACAAGTTTATTTTGTAATTAGAAAAAGTAAAAAAAAAATTCTATTTTACCTTACAGATGGATTTACAGACGGATTTTCTGTCTGTAATCATGATTTTCCAAAGTTTAAATTACAGACGGAAAATCCGTCGAAAAATCCGTCTGTAATTACCGACGAAAAATCCGTCGGAAAATCCGTCTGTAATTACTGACGGAAAATCCGTCGGAAAATCCGTCTGTAAGTTTGTCGCCATCAGGAAATGGAGGGAGAATTTACAGAGGGAAAATTTGTCGGTAAATCGTAAAAATCCGTCGGTAATTTTCCGACGGAAAAAAAATCCGTCGGTAAATAATTTCCGACGGGGCTTTTACAGAGGGACAAAATCCGTCGATAATTTCGTCGGTAACCAAGAATCCGTCTGTAATAAAGACTAAATCTGTCTGTAAATCTGTCTGTATTTATTCATTTTCTAGTTGTGACAATGAAGAACAACCATAACAAAACTTCGAAGCAGAAGAAGATGAAACGAGAACAGTAGTATCAAAAAAACATATCCGTGTTGTTTAGCTAAACTACTATTTTAATTCTAGCAAAACAACAAGAAAGATTCAGAGATATCCTCTGTAGTATTTTTTCATTCATTTATTTTAAAGCCAATATTATGATGTAGAATGAAGATTTCTTTTACACATGTAGAAGACATGTGTAAGAAGATGAGGCTATTATGGTGGCACAATTGTCCCATTATGGACTGTAAAATGTGATGTGTGACTTCATTAGAAGGAAATAAACCTTATATTTGTTGCAGGAGTGGAGCATGTGGGTAGTGGTATTAGTAGGGCTATTTTGTTGTCTAAGCAAAAACAATTAAATTAGAATTATTATGTTAATATAATGGGCCTGTAACTAGTAGTTGTATTTTTTTGCTTTGTGGGCGGAGTTTTATATATGTCAGTACTAATGTGAGTTAAACGTCCTAAGTGGAGGAGGTTGGAAATTTGTGTCATGGGGCGAACATACAGGAATATAGGGAGTGAAAGTATCGGGTTGAGCCTTATATGTGATGAAGAAGTTGATTGTAGATTCTTTTTTGGATGGGCTAGAAAGATAAGGATATAATTTTTGCCAATGAGCCTTGGCTCTAATGGCATTTCTCCCCTTCTTCACCTCAAAGATCTAGGGTTCAAACTCTAGAGAATGCAATTGAAGAAAAATGTGATAAAATATGTGAGGAATGTGTGGGTGTGTTATGTACCTAGCATTGGGGGTTGTCCAATCCATTGAGGTACCTAGGATTGAGGGTTGTCCAATCCACCGACCAAAAAAAAGGATATAATTTTAAATAGGACAGCTTATGTGTTGGATCGGTTCAAGTTAAAAAAAAAATAAAGACTGAACCGATTAAATTTTAATGAGTTGATTCATTCGAATTTGTGATATTTTGCAAGGTTTTGGAAATCAGACTAGACCGGCTTATTCGACTGGATTAACCAAAAATCAGTCCACTAGCCCATCCGGTTGATGGCTAAAACTGGCCCTCCAAAAAACTGGCTAAACATGTGGTTAACTGGTAAACCAGTCCAATTTTTTGAAGTACCGTGTTGCTCTCTCCGCATCAAATGACGTCATTTTGATTCCCTGCAAAAAAAAAAGACACCCTAATGAGCAAAAGGCCCTTCCCCCTTCCATATCAGTCTCACCAAAATCCAACCATAATTTGTGAAACCCTATCAATGCAAACAAGCAAGTGATAAACCCCATTTGTAGGGTTTATCTTGTATTGATTTTAGGAGATTTTATCACCTTTTACCCACATTTATTCAATGAATTAGTATGATTTTGTGATTGTCTCCTTATTTGTATCTAGATGTAAAAACATGCTTTTTAGGCCTTTAACTTGATGATTTTAATCTCCCTTTGATTCCACTAGATGCCTTGATGTGTTTATTAGTAATTTCAGATTGAAAAGGCTAGGAATGGATCAAAGGAGTGAAGAGGAAAGCATGCAAAGTGGAGAAGATCATGAAAACCCAAAGAGTTGAACTCGCCCATGGACGCGCACGCGCACCTGGCGCTTACGCGCACCTTGCGAAATGGCCCATGGACGCGTACGCGTGCTGTGCGCGTACGCGTCGATGCTGATACTTGATTTTTAAGAGAATTCGCACCCAACAAATTCTGAGGAGTTGTGGGGCCCAATCCCAACCAACTTTGGCGCCTAACCTGCTATTTAATGCCAAGCATTGAAGAGCAAAGGGGAATACATTTACTTTTGATCATTTTTACACATTAGGATTAGTTTAGAGATAGTTTTAGAGAGAGAAGCTCTCACTTCTCTCTAGGATTAGGATTAGGATTAGGTTTAGTTCTTAGATCTAGGTTTTAATCTTTGCTTTCATCTACTTCTGCCTTTCAATACATTCATTCTTCTTCTATTCTTTTGTTGTAATTTCCTTTATGTTATTCTCATACTTTATTGTAGATTTACTCTTGTCTCTTCTCTTTTCTTTCAATTCAATTAGAGGTAATTCATAATAATTGTTTTCCTTTTAATTGTTGTCATTGATTTCTTGCAATAATTATTGTTAGATTTTATTCTTGTTGATTGATTTACTATGCTTTATTTGTTTGCCTTCCAAGTGTTTGATAAAATGCTTGGTAGGATTTTAGAGTAGAATTTTATGCTCTTGGCTTGGAAAGGTAACTTAGGACTTCTTGAGTTGCTAATGTCCAAGTAATTGATGATTGGGATCCATTGACTCTAGTTCTCACTAATTGAATTAGTGGAGAGTTAGGACTTATGGACTAGGATTGATATAGCTCATTTGACTTTCCTTTACTAGTTAGAGGATGACTTAATGGGATTAATCCTTGCCAATTCTCATATTATGGTTAGTGATTAGGATAGAGATCCTTGACCATTAACCCTTGCCAAGACCTTTTTAGCCATTAGTTTACTTTCTTGCCATTTATCTTTCATGTTTCTTATCAAAAACCCCAAAATAACTCATAACCAATAACAAGAGACTTTATTGTAATTCCTGGGGAGAATGACCCGAGGTTTAATACTTCGGTTTATAGATTTTAGGGGTTTGTTACTTGTGACAAACAAATTTTTGTATGAAAGGATTAGTGTTGGTTTAGAAACTATACTTGCAACGAGACTTCATTAGTGAATTTCTAAACCGTCAAAAATCCAATCATCAAAATGGCGCCGTTGCCGGGGAGTTGCAATGGTGTTAGGTTATTGGTTATTGTATATATGTGAATAGTGTGAATATCTTATTTTTTGCTTTATTTTCTAGTTATAGAATTTTGTTTCTCTTGTTTTCCAATATATTTTGTTTCTTATTTTCTCTTTTCACTATGAATTCTCACTTTGGCTATGAGTGCGATTCTAACTATGTTGTAGGAAATGGGAGCTACAATGAATATGTGTATCAAAGATGGGACACTCAAAGGTGGGAGGAGTCATACACATATGATCAATCCTCATGGCAACAACCTCCACCAATTTACTATGAAGAAGAGCCATTTTTTAATGCATATCAATCCAACGGCTATGGTGAATCTCCTTGTGACTTTCAAGAACCACCACCATATGCCTATGAATCATATCCTCAACATGAACCTCAACCACACTCACAAGCCTTTTTTCACCAAACACCTTTACATGACCCCAATCCATATCCACCATACCGACCACCTTTTGAGCCATATGAACCCTACATGGAACCACCATTCCAAGATTACTACTCCCAAGAACCATCTCAATACACACCACCATACCCCCATGAACCACCTTAATATACACCACCATACCCCTACCAAGAAGAACCACCTTCCTATTATGAACCCTCTCTCTAAGACAATGAACCCTCTTATCCACCCCAATCCTCAATGGACGAAATCCTTAGCCTTATACTTCAAGGGCAAGGAGAAATGCAAAGGGATAGAATTTGTGGCTACTTTGACCAAGGTAGTAAGCAATTTAGTCTCCCAATATTTGAGCACTCAAAGCACTTCCATGGTCACATGTGGAGAATCAATTGAAAAGCATAGTATAAGGGAGAGATTGGAAATTCTGGTGGAGAATGAGGAATGCTACTTTGTGTTAGAATAATTGGAGGGACCTATGATCATTGAAGAAGAGGAAGAAGTGGTTGAAGACTTAGGAGTTGCAGAACCTCCATGGGAACCTTGGGTTGAAGAAAATTCCTCCAAGAAGATTGAGTTTGATGTTGAGGAGGAGAGTGCACAACCTCCAAAACAAATTTTGAACGAAGACTTGGAAGGAGTGAAGCAAGAATTGAGTTCCCTTGGTGATGAAGATCATGCATCCAATTTTCTTGGTGAAGAATCCTTTGAATTTGAAGAACCTTCTCCCAATGAATTTGAAAGTGATGTGGAGGTAGATTTTTCTCTTCCTTCTATTTATGATTTGAGTGATGGAGAAGAGTTAGATGAAGTTGATGAACAAAGGATTGAAAATGAAGTTTATGAAGAGGTGGAAGTGATTAAGGAAGAATATAAGGGAGTAGAGCTTGCAAGGACATTGGAGATACCTCTCCCCAAGCCACCACCATCCATTCTTTCATTCAAGTGGGTAAATTCCTTATACTTAAGCCTTATTATTCCCCTTGAATATGGTTTGATTGAAACGGATGGTCAACTTAAACAAATTTGTGGCTTTAAGAGTAAAAAGGAGATGGTTAGTGGTTGGAAATGCCATTCTAGGTTCACTATGGTTACATGTTCAAAGCTTAATAGCAAGAGTTGGTGTAGAACTAGATTGCTTGGGTCTAGGATGATGTTTGGTCATTTTTTTGAGAATTTACTTTGCTTACCACCCACATGGACTAATGATAATCAACTTGGAGATGGGTATAAAAATAAAGTGTGGGATCCCGGATTGCAAGATGAGGATCAACATTTGGAGCCCATGGTTTGTGAAGAACTCCATCAAAGCTTGGAGATATTGATCTTGAATGATGGAGCTTATTGGAAGTCCAAGCATTGGTGGAAGTTCCAAGATGAGTACAAGCACAAACCACCTTGATGAGGAGCTCCCCATAAGTCCAACTTAAGGACAATAAACAAAAGTGCTAGGTGGGAGGCACCCCACCATGGTAAATTATTTTCATTTTTCTCTTTTGTACATATTGGTAAAAATAATTTAATTTCATGTTTTGATTAGTTTGTTGAGTTTAATTAGTATTTTATCATGTTAAATAAGGTTTTATAGTGCTTTGGTAGCTGTTTGAATGTTTAAGATGCTTGGATTGGTGCAAAAACATAGAAATTTTTTTTGAAAAACAGAGCACCATCCACGCGTACGCGCACTGCACGCGTACGCGTGCATCAAGCATTTTCGATCATCCACGCGCGCGCGCCATGCACACGTACGCGTGGATTGAGAAGTTCCACCTTCCATACATCAACCCGAGAGTTAGGCCTGCACTGTGCGATAATTGGGCCTAAGGCACAAAACCACTCGCACGTACACGCACATGACGCATATGCGCCACTCTCAGAATAATCCATCGATGTGGATGCACCCTATACGCGTACGCGTCGCATCCATTGCACCACCATCCGCGCGCGCGCGCCATGCCTGCGTACGCGCGAATGTCCTTCCTTCACTACATTTCTTTTCTTCTCCCCTTCCCATTTCTTTCTTCCTCCTTTCTTCTTCCCTCCTTCTACCCCTTATCCAACACTCCCAAACACCATTGATAACCATTTATTTTAGTTAACTAATTAGTTAGTTAGTTTAATTTTCTTTTATTTTTCTCTTTTTTATTGTAAGTGTTGGATTGTTAATTTTGTTTACTATTAATTACTGCTGAGTATTAAAAAGGGATGTTATCTTAACATCATTATGTTTATAATCATTGTTGGACTCTTTAATTGAGGTTATAATTTGCTACTTGGTTTTGACTTTTTCATGCTCACCTTTTAAGAATGCCAAGTGATGAGAATTGCCTTTGAGCTTGTAACTCTTCTTGAATTACATGATTTGGCCACCATGTGATTTGAGCCTTATTCTGTGATTAGGCAACCTCTTGATGGATGATGTTGTGCATTTACCTTAATGCATTGTATTCCATAATTATGTGCATCCAAATGCTTTTAGCTTGAATGCTTTCATGCTTCTTTAGTGCTTGTTTTACCTTACAAGTTCACTTAAAGCATCTCAATCATACTAGGATAAGTGAAGTGCATGCTTCTTTTGTGACATCATTTTTAGGTTAATGTGTGTTCTAAACCGCGCAATTTAGAATTCACACACCTATTTGTCATTCATGTCACACTAATTCACTCACTCATTCCTAGTGATTTACCTCATTCTAACAATGTATGCTTCCTTGCTTTTGTTTTCTCATCTTATGGTGTTATACTTTTGTTTTTCATGAATGATGCACCACAAGCAATAACGGAAGCAAGACAAAGAACACGCAGCACCGGTTGACCTACCAGCTGAAGGTAGCAATCCGGAGAGTCGCCGTACCCCCTTTCTCATCTTTGAATGCACCGAGGACGGTGCCAACTTTTAAGTGTGGGGAGGTCGTCTGACCGGTCGGTGATTTTGGGTGACAAATTTCTAAATCTAACACTTTTGCATTTCATTTTAGGTTTTTAGGATTCTTACTTGCATTTTCTTAAATTTTGCATATATATACACAATAAGCTTAGTCAAAATAATGAAATTTTTCAAGGGTTTCTATCTATAGGGCACCAATTGATTTGAGTGAAAACTTTTCATAGAACTTGCTTGAATTATATATATTGTGGATCATGTTTTTGAGCTAAGAACAAAAGCAAGTGAGATTTGAGCCTAATGGTGTGGTTACATCTTATAACCACTTATTTTTCCTTCTTGTGTGCATTATTCTCTTTCTATGATTGTAATCTTTGATTTGCTTGATTCTTTATGTCCATTACTTTGTGTATTCATGCATTTATATGATTGAGGCCATCATTTCATTTAGCTTACTTACCCAAAAAAATCCTTACCTGTTATCTTCCATTGTTAGCCGAATTTGAGCCTACGATTAACCTACTTTGTTCTTTATTTTAGCACATTACAAGCCTCAAAGCGAAAAACAATAAAAGTCCTTATTTGGATCTTTGATTAGCTTAGGCTAGTGTGTGAGTATCATTCAAGTGTGGAAAATCTTGGGACATTGGGTGAATAAAAGGGTAGTTTTGTGTTTTGTTGTAAATATTAGAAATTGGGTACATAGTCATGTATTGATTAAACATATAGACCTTATGCATTAATGCTCTTGTATATAGAAAGAAAAATGAGAAAAACAAAAGAAAAAGAAAAAGAAACAAAAAGAAGAGCATGAAAAAAAAGGGAGAAAGAAGAAAAAATATAGAAAAAAAAAGAAAGAAAAAGAAGAAAAAGAAAGAAATAAAAAGGGGACAAAATGCCCCAAAGCAAAGTGAAGCAATAAAATCAATGCATATGTATTGTGAAATGAAAAGAAAACGCATGAGTATGTGAAAAAGTGAAGAATAGGTAGTTAGGTTAACTTTGAAATTGTATAGGATGTCATAGGCTAGGTGGGAAGTCTAAACTTATCAAAGATTCAAATTCCAAGCTCACTTAACCATATATGTATCCTACCTTGACCCTAGCCCCATTACAACCAATGAAAAGACCTCATGATAATTGTATGCATGCATGAAATAAATGTTGATTGTTAGATGGAAAACAAATCTTAGAAAGCATGATTAGGGGAGAATTAAGTGAATCAACCCTAAACACTTGAGCGAATAGAGTGCAAACACTACCGGTGAGGGTTCGATTGCTCAATTACATGTTTCCACCTATAAGTGTCACTTTTCACGCAAGTTTGTGAAAATATTTAATAGCTCAATTCAATTGTGGTTTGGCATGGTTGTTAAAAGGCCCTTGTGCTCATATATGTATTCTTGGAAATTGATTTATTTTTACCAAGCAATTGCATTCATTTAGATAGTTGCATATAGGTAGATTGCATTTAGTTAGTTTCCATTGAATAAATGCCATACCCTTTACTTCATTCTTAGTTTAAGCATGAGGACATGCTTGGTTTAAGTGTGGGGACATTGATAAACCCCATTTGTAGGGTTTATCTTGTATTGATTTTAGGGGATTTTATCACCTTTTACCCACATTTATTCAATGAATTAGCATGATTTTGTGATTGTCTCCTTATTTGTACCTAGATGTAAAAACATGCTTTTTAGGCCTTTAACTTGATGATTTTAATCTCCCTTTGATTCTACTAGATGGCTTGATGTGTTTGTTAGTAATTTCATATTGAAAAGGCTAGGAATGGATTAAAGGAGTGAAGAGGAAAGCATGCAAAGTGGAGAAGATCATGAAAAGCCAAAGATTTGAACTCGCCCATGGACGCGCGCGCGCACTTGGAGCTTACGCGCACCTTGCGAAATGGCCCATGGACGCGTACGCGTGCTGTTCGCGTATGCATCGATGCTGATACTTGATTTTTAATTGAATTTGCACCCAACGAATTCTGAGGAGTTGTGGGGCCCAATTCCAACCAACTTTGGCACCTAAATTTCTATTTAAAGCCAAGCATTGAAGAGTAAAGGGGAATACATTCACTTTTGATCATTTTTACACATTAGGATTAGTTTAGAGATAGTTTTAGAGAGAGAAGCTCTCACTTCTCTCTAGGATTAGGATTAGGATTAGGTTTAGTTCTTAGATCTAGGTTTTAATCTTTGCTTTCATCTACTTCTACCTTTCAATTCCTTGTTGTTACATTCATTCTTCTTCTATTCTTTTGTTGTAATTTCCTTTATGTTGTTCTCAAACTTTGTTGTAGATCTACTCTTGTCTCTTCTCTTTTCTTTCAATTCAATTAGAGGTAATTCATAATAATTGTTTTCCTTTTAATTGTTGTCATTGATTTCTTGCAATAATTGTTGTTAGATTTTATTCTTGTTGATTGATTTACTATGCTTTATTCATTTGCCTTCCAAGTGTTTGATAAAATGCTTGGTATGATTTTAGAGTAGAATTTTATGCTCTTAGCTTGGAAAGGTAACTTAGGACTTTTTGAGTTGCTAATGTCCAAATAATTGACGATTGGGATCCATTGACTCTAGTTCTCACTAATTGAATTAGTGGAGAGTTAGGACTTATGGACTAGGATTGATATAGCTCATTTGACTTTCCTTTACTAGTTAGAGGATGATTTAATGGGATTAATCCTTGCCGATTCTCATATTGTGGTTAGTGATTAGGATAGAGATCCTTGACCATCAACCCTTGCCAAGATCTTTTTAGCCATTAGTTTACTTTCTTGCCATTTATCTTTCATGTTTCTTATCAAAAACCCCAAAATAACTCATAACCAATAACAAGACACTTTATTGTAATTCTTAGGGAGAACGACCCGATGTTTAATACTTCGGTTTATAGATTTTAGGGGTTTGTTACTTGTGACAAACAAATTTTTGTATGAAAGGATTCGTGTTGGTTTAGAAACTATACTTGCAATGAGACTTCATTAGTGAATTTCTAAACCGTCAACAATCCAATCATCAGCAATCCACGCCCCCCACTGTAAAACCCGGTTAATTAATGGCTAATTAACCTATAAATGAGAATTTATTTTAGAAAGCCAAAAATGTGATTTTTATGGCTAAATATGATAGAGGAGATTGAGACGATAATTTCGATACCAATTTTGTAGAAATCAGACCAAGATTGGACCGAACGGGCAAATCGGGCCAACCGGATCCATATTGGGCCCTTGGCCCAACATAACTAAACCCTAAAACCCTCATTTCAGCACCCTCTCCCCTCTCTAAGACACTAAACACTCTGAAATAGAGGCCAAGAGGGGGAAGAACACTCTCTCAAGTTCTATCTCTCCTTTGATTTTCAAACCACCATAACTTTTGATCTAGAGCTCTGATTGCCGCACCATTTGCAGCCATGCGTTCACCGTGAAGAGCTCTACAAAACCCACTACTTTATTCTTGAGGTAAGCCACGAAATCATTTCAGTTTTTTATCCCTAAATTTCGAATTTCATGGGTGAAAATGTTGAGATTTTGGGTTCTTTGATTTTGTAGGACCCAACTCTCTTAAAGGAGAGGCTTAATCTTGTCTCTTTGAACCTTGGGTGTGGTAAGATTCTCAACCCTAGTATAATTTGTTGTTTTATGATGCTTGGATATTGAGATGTTGTGTTTGGGTATGATGATTGTGGGTTAGGTAGTGTGTATGTGAATATTGGAGCTTGATTGGGATATTGGAAAGCTTGAATAAGGATTTTGGTGTACAAAAATGTGTTCATGGAGGTGTTGAGACCTTGAGCGCTTGTGGACAAGTGGTTTGGAAGCGCTCCGTTTGAGCGTGGTAAATCGGCTAAGGTATGGTCTCGGTTTCCTGTATCTAAATTGTAATGTGGTGTGAAAACTTAGGCTAGAGGCCCTAAGATAGGCATTGAATTGTTGATGTTGTTGAATGGTTGAGGTATATGATGTGGTCATATATGTGATTATGAATATTGATGCCTTGATGGTGTGATATATGAGAAAATGCATGTTGTGATATATGCTTGATGAATGATTGAGGTTGAATTGTGGGTGAAACCATGTTGATGGTGAGTATGATATTGATTATGTATAATGATGGTTGATTGGAAATAGTATTATTGGAATTTGGGTTGAGGAAGGATGTATGACATGTTAATATGTTTGTCTTTTAGACATTTGATTAAGAAGTGTTAAAATGGTTGGATGGTGGTTTTGTGAATTGTGGTAAAGTATTAATGTGTGAGTTGAGGAGGCTTGATGTTGATTTTGGTATATTTTGATTGATTTCAAAAAGGGTTGAAATTGGCATGTTTTGGTTGATTTTGAAAATGGTTGAAAATGGCTTGTTTTGAAAATGGCACTTTGTGGTTTTGTATGAAAATATGATTTTGGGCATACTTTGACGGGACATAACTTGGACTCCGAATCCCCATTTTGTGCCAAACTTGTTTAGAAATGAAACTGGATCTGTGATGTTCATGCCGTTCAAAAAACGAACGAAAAATGATTTGAAATGAAGAAGTTATGTTCGTCGGAAGATTGGGGGTTGAATCTGTGAATTCTGTAGCTTTTAACTTAGAAAATTTTTTAGCAGAATACCCCTCACCTATAGGCGTGCTTGACGCGTACGCGTCGTTTTTCCGAAACGTATCATCCACGCGTGCGCGTCGATGTGCTACATCCAATGCCCAGCTAATTTTCTGAGAGTTGTGCCAGAATTATGCCAATTTTGTGCGTGGGGCACAAACGCACCCATGCGTACGCGTGGATGATGCATATGCGTGATTTGGCTATTTTTCCATCCACGCGTGCGCGTGAACGACGCATACGCATCAAAGAACTTTGAGGTCATCCACGTGTGCACGTGGAGGACGCGTACGCGTGGCTCTGTTTTCATGCCAAAGTTAATTTTTGAGTTTTAAAAGCCAAATTTCATACTTATAAGCCTCCGATCTCACCCCTTATGTCTTAAATCATTATGATATGCCTAGCAACGAGAAAGGAGCTAGGGGATGTGGTAACTTGCGAATGAAGCAAGGGGAAAAGTTATGATCAATGATGATCAAAGATGATTATATGAGATACGGAGGATGGCAGTGTAAGTGCTGTGTGTGCCATGAGCCGAAGGGCTGTGTTTATTGATAAATTGGCTGGTTCTAGATTGAACTATGAGCTGGATGGCTGAGTTATTGCCGAGTTACGGCAGAGCCATTATCGATTACGGCCGAGTATAAATGCATATATGCTATTGAATGAAATGTGAATGTTGCACTTCCACTATCTGAGGTACGAGTTTCTCTGGGTGAAAGCAGTGGCTAGCCACCATGTGCTCCGGGTGGAGACTCGATACTCTGCTGACCCTATGTCGTAAGTGTGGCCAAACACTGTGAAAGTTTCGGATGAGCTCGCCCCCGTGAATATATACACACCAGTGAGGGTGTTGGATATGGATCATGATTATGATCACGATTATGTTGAGTATAACTCGAGTTGGGGATGCACGATAGAGGGACAGTCCAATGGTTAGCTACCAAGACTTGTCGGGTTGGCTATATAACCGATAGATGATATTATCAGCCATTAGGGACAGGCATTCATTATATGCATACTATGTGAATTGTTTGAGATTGCCTATTTGACTGCATATTACTTGCTAATTGTCTAAATGCCTTATCCGTTTCCTATTTGTATATCTCTTGTGTGATATAACTGTGTTTGCCATTTTTATATTCCTGTTGGTGGTTGGAAGGTCTGAAGAATTTGGAAAGAGAAGTATTAGTTAGACTGAAGAATCTTTAGTCAGTTGCCATTTACGGCTTAGCCTATCTATAAGCTTTGATTTATCCCGTGGAAGTTCTAGGATTACCTTTGGCTTTCCCAGGACATTACATGTTAGATATGTGGGTATTGTTACCATACGGAGAACCTCCGGTTCTCATCCATGCAGATTTTGTGGTTTTCAGATGCAGGATGTGAGGCTTCTCGCTGAAGCATGCAGGAGACTTCTGGATTGGCGAAGATCCTTGTTCTCGGGACTCTATTTTGGTTTACATGTTTTTTTGCTTAGATACTTTATCTCCACTTATAATATAAACTGTGATGACTCCTCTTAGAGGGGATTTTGGAGAATTGGTTTTATGTATTTGTGTCCCTTTGAGTTTCCTTGGGGTTTCTTATTTTATTTATATGTATATATTGTTATGCTCGGACCGGTTATCTTCGCCACCGGATTTTGAGTTTTGATATTCTTGTTTTTGGCACTCCTTCGTATATATATATAATCTCGCGTTGGCTTATTCCTTTATTCATTACGTTATCGATCGGAGTGTTGCGCTTTCGGGTTACGATTTTGTTTTACCCCTTTTTCTTTAAAGGCTCCTAGTTATAATCAATCCTTCATACTACTATACATACTAAATTTTAATTTTTAGAGGTCGTAATACCTTGCCATCTCTGAATTATGACTTAAGCATAAGACTCTGTATGGTAGGGTGTTACACCCACCACTATCGCCTCTATCTTCTCCGTCATTATTATCATCCTCATCATCACCTCCATCTTCTTCTATCAGAGCCTCTTCTTCCTCAAATTCTAATTCTTTACCGTCATCCCTTTCCTCCGACCCTCCTCAACAAAATTTCCTTTACTCAGAATTCACCAACAAAATCCTCCTAGAATTTCCCCTTGCTCTTTGCTATGTTCTCTCCTTCGCCACTGTAACTGCCGCATCGACGTTTCTGTTTCTAGGATTTTGTCGAAATGATTTTGTCAACAGGCCAGTAACACTAACGACCACGCTTTTCTCGATCAAAAGAATTCTAGAATCGTTGGATTTGGATGGCAAAAACTATCTTGATGAGATCTTTGGGGGCAAGTCTTACCACGTTCAATCCACTCTACACTTAAAGTTGTACCTGTATACCGCCAGCCATTCTGGAAGAGTAGTTTTATATGATTATGGAACCTGGAATAACCCAATAATATTTATGATTTTGAGTATTTTGCTTCAATTTATGTTTGTTTATTTTGTTAATTTTACTTATTCTGAGGTACTGAAACCTGATTCTGAGTTGCTGGTTTTTTATGTTTGTAACATTCTAAGTAGTCACAATTTTTCATTTCTAATCAAATTTTATCAAGTACTCTTCTTCCTCTTTGTTTCCTGAAACCCTAGAAATTTGTTTCTACAGAATTGGTTTGCTGGGTTTAGATTCTGAGTATTTGTTCTAAAAATTGTTGTTGATTATTTTTTTATTTTGAATTTTATTAGTTTAGAAATAATTGAATTTAAATATTTGAAATTGTATAATAAATTTTTAATGATTTTATTGTATATTTAATTAAACCAGTTTAACTTCGATTCTACCCCATTAAACCATTAAATCACTGAACCGGTCACTTGACCGGTTTGATTCTCGCAACTTTGGTATTTTGTGAATAGATCCGAACCAATCCAAACTAATTAAATTTAGGTTGGATAAGTTTGGATAATTGAATACCCATTTAAAAATGAAATTTATGAAAGATTGAAATAAAATAGAAAAAGCTAAAAAATCTTCTAAATAATAATAATAATAATAATACATTATCAATTCAAACTTAAATAATTATCATAATTTACAATATATTTGTGTTGAGAAATAAAATTGTATATATATTATTAAATTTTACTTTTTTAATTAATATTAAACTAATCGGGTTTGTTCGGATTTTGCAACTCCAGAACCAATACCCAAACCAATTAAGGCTGGGTTTACACTACAAGAAAAGCAACCTCTTGCCACGCTTTTAAAGCATGCCAAAAAGTTAAAAAAAGAGTAGTGACAACTCGCTACACTTTTTGAACTATTAGCACGCTTTTGAAAGGATTACATCCACGAGCGTGCCAGTTGCTCTATCACTACGCTTTTGTTGATCTATTGGCATGGCTTATCTTTTTCCACGCTTTTATCTATTGCTATGCTTAAAAATGTGGCCATATATATAACCCTATAGACACACTTTTAAAGCGTGTCCTTTGGTGGACATACAACCATGCTTCGAAACCATGCCAATAGTTAAAGATGTGGCTAGCTTTTGAAGCATGCTAATTGTTCAATTATGGCCACATTTATTGAGTGTGGCTATCGTGCACTACTGTACAAATATGGCCATATTTTTTAAGCATGGATATAAGTTAAAATATTAAGATTGGTTTATGTCTTCTTATTAGCATCTAAACATTCAACTAAATTATATATTCATGTGCATCTGTTCCCAAGTATATGTGTGCCTTTATATTTGTTTGTTCATTATTTTGAGACACTAGAAAAAAGAAAGAAATTGTAGTAAAATAGGAAGAGAATAATTTTGATGCACACTAATATAGTAGCAGATACCAATAGGAAGAGAATAATTTTGATGCACACTAATATATTATGGACATTATTATACAAATAAGTTCAATTCCTTAATCCAATGGGAGCTTTTGTCTTTTCTTGAGTTAGTGGATCAGAAATGCTACATTCATAATAACTCCAGCATTTGTCTGTCTTTCTTTGTAAGATCCCCAAGTAAAAATATACAAGGGGCCACAAATGATGATAGTTCCTCCCAATATACCGTTCTCATTCAAAAAAATAATAAGAAATATAATATAATTCCAAAATGCCACTTTTTAATGCCAAAGAACAAAAATGCATCAAGAACTTGAAGTGATAGCAGCAACATATACCTTCCCAAGTAAAGAGGACTACCAAGAAAAATTAGGGATAGAAAGGTATAACATGCAGGTTGAAGGGAGCTAAAGAGGGCAATCATAATTGGTCCCCAAAATCTGGTTGCACCATGTTATTAATCCATAAGCAAGGGCAGATAATTCCCTATGAAAGAAAAAAGATGAGAAAATATTTGTCACACCTTCTTATTGAAAACATATTAAAAATTTATTACTTACTCCTCCTTGACATTAATCCCATTTTAACTTTTTCTACTACATTCATGATTTTTATGTTTGAACTCAATTTTTATTTAGATACATTGAAACAAGTTGAATAGTTCTAAAAATGGTAATAACTAATAAGGGATGTTGAAAATTACCAAAAACTTTTAGAGACTCACAGCGTAAAGAACAACAAGTATTTCTGACAACATCAAAATCCAGTCCATTAAACCATCAGACATGAACATTGATATTATCACCATTAATCTAACTCCAAAAATGTATGAATATGCTGTGAGATATGTTTGTGGGATACTTTTTCAGTAATTGTGACTGAGATATGATGCATAGTAACATATTAAAAATGGCAACAACTTTGCATGTAACAAAAAAACCTGTCATCAAATAATGAAATGTATAAGTTCATAAATTTGATGAGTCCTCAAAAAGATATATATAAGGATAGGTACTAAAATGGCTAGAGAAGCAGCCATGGACAAGCAGTGCCCTATTATGCATATAACCTAAGATTGAATTGATCTAATCCTATATACTTCAACCCATCAATTAACATTCCAGATGCATTTTGTGATCCATGTTGTAGTCCTGCTTTTGAATTTCCTATAGCAACTGGACCACGATATACAACTATTTATGAAGCACGGACACTTTGTTTAATTGCCGTGTCGGACACAACGCACGGAGACACTCGTCCAATGTAAAATCTGGTTAATTAATGGATAATTAACCCATAAATTAAAATATATTCTAGAAAGTGAGAAAATGAGATTTTTATGGTTTAATGTGATAGAGAAATTTAAAACGAGAATTTCGACACTAATTTTAAAGAAATCGGCCCAAGATTGGGCCGAACGGGCCAAACCGGACCAACCGGACCCAAATGGGCCCAATGGCCCAGCCAAGCCCCTCTCAATTAAGAGAGCTCAGCTCTCTTCCCTCCCAAAACAACACACACACGCAGAACACAAAGAGAGGGAAAGGGAGAGAAACATAAACCCTTGTGATGAGTCCATATTTTCTGATATATTTTGCCTTGATTTGGACAGATTCTAGCACATGAACTCACACTTAAGCACTCAAATAGCATACTTTTGTGTTTGATCTCTAATTTGAACATAAATGTGAAAACATGCAATTTTGTGCTTTGATAGAGCGAATTAATTCCACTTTTATGTCATTCGATGCCGTGATATGGTTTGTGAGTGATTTCAGGCCTTGAAGGCAAGAATGGATGGCCAAAAGTGGTAGAAAGCATGTACAAGAGAGAAAACATGAAGAAAACAAGGAAAAGCACATACAGCAAGGTGTGCATGCGCACAGCCCTGCGTGCGTACGCACAAGCCAGGATTTCCATGTGTGCGTGCGCACAAGTATCCGTGTGTATGCACAGGTTGATTTTTCAGCTGAGTGTGCAGACGCACACATCTATGCGTATCACAGGTCCCTACACGTGATTTTGTTAATGAGACGCGTGCTATGCATTTTTTGAGGGCTTTTGGCCCAAATTTTGAAGGCTTAGAGCTGAATTTGGAGTGCTATATAAGGGGGATTCAACACTTAGTAAAAGGAGCTCACTTAGATAGTTTTAGAGAGTAATTAGGAGTAGGAGTAGAAGTAGTGTAGCATTACTCTCTTAAGGTTTATTTATTTTAATTCTCATCTCCATTGTAGCATTTTATAGCAAGCTTTAATTTTGGATGTTGATCAACTCTTTTGTAAGTACTCTTCATTTCCTCTTTAATTATATTGTCTTTATTTTCATTTCCTCTTGGTTCAAGTGCTTTGTTTATACTTGCAATTTTGAGTTCTTGGAGTTTTGAACCATATCCTCAACATGAACCTCAACCACACTCACAAGCCTCTTTTCACCAAACATCTTCACATGACCCCAATCCATATCCACCATACCAACCTCCTTTTGAACTATATGAGCTATACCTGGAACCACAATTCCAAGATTACTACTCCCAAGAACCACCTCAATATACACCACCATACCTTTACCAAGAAGAACCACCTTCCTATTATGAACCCTTTCTCCAAGACAATGAACCCTTTTATTCACCCCAATCCTCAATGGATGAAATTCTTAGCCTTATACTTCAAGGGCAAGGAGAAATGCAAAGGGAGACACTAGAATTTATTACTACCTTGCGTTTTAACCTCCCAATGCTTGAGCACTCAAAGCACTCCCATGGTCACATGTGGAGAATTAATTAAAAAGCATAGCATGAAGGAGAGATTGGAAACTCTTGTGGAAAATGAGGGATGTTATTTTGTATTAGAGCAATTGGAGGAGCCTATGATCATTGAAGAAGTGGAAGAAGTGGTTGAAGACTTAGGAGATGCGAAACCTCCACGGGAAGCTAAAATCATAGAAAATTCCTCCAAGAAGATTGAATTTGATGTTGAGGAGGAAAGTGCACAACCTCCAAAACAATTATTGAATGAAAACTTGGAAGGAATAGAGCAAGAGTTGAGTTTCCTTGGTGATGAAGACCATGCATCCAACCTTCTTGGTGGTGAATCCATTGAATTTGAAGAACCTTCTCCCAATGAGATAGAAAGCATTGTGGAGGTAGATTTCTCTCAACCTCCCATTTATGATTTGAGTGATGGAGAAGAGTTGGATGAAAATGATGAACAAAGGATTAAAAGTGAAGAAGTTTGTGAAGAGGTGGAGGTAACCAAGGAAGAACACAAAGGAGTAAAGCTTGCTAGCACATTAGAGATATCTCTCGCCAAGCCACCACCATCCATTCTTTCATTCAAGTGGGTAAATTCCTTATACTTAAGCTTTATTATTCCCCTTGAATATGGATTGCTTGAGACAGATGGTCAACTTAGACATATTTGTGGCTTTAAGAGTAAAAAGGAGATGGTTAGTGGTTGGAAATGCCATTCTAGGTTCACTATGGTTACACGTTCAAAGCTTAATTGCAATGGTTGGTGTAGAACTAGATTGCTTGGGTCCAGGATATTGTTTGGTTGCTTACATGGGAATTCTAAGGCTATACCACCCGGATGGACTAATAATAATGATCAACTTCAAAACAGGTGTAAAAATAAAATGTGGGATCCCGAATCACAAGACGAGGACCAACTTTGGGAGCCCCAAGCTTGTGAAGAACTCCATCAACACTTGGTGCAACAAATAAGAAATCTTGGGGCACAATGGAGAACCAAGCATTGGTGGATGTCCCAAGATGAGTTCAAGCTCAAGCCACCTTGAGAGGAGCTCCCCATAAGTCCAACTTAAGGACAATAAACAAAAGTGCTAGGTGGGAGGCACCCTGATAAACCACTATTTCATGATAAATCTTGTGCTTAAATTGGATGATTTTATCAAATCTTCACCTACTTATTCATATGAATCTGCATGGTTTTACAATTCCTTCCTTAGAATATGATATATGAGAAAACATGTTTCCTATGCATTAAAATAATCAAATTTAATTATCCTTTATTACCATTCGATGCCATGATTTGTATGTTGAGTACTTTCAGGTTTTATAGGGCAGGAATGACTTAAAGGATGGAAAGGAAACATACAAAAATGGAAGGAAAGCACAAATTGGAGTCCTTGGAGAGACTGGCAGTGACGCGTCCGCAGGGACGACGCGAACGCGTGGTTCGCGCAAAAGAGAATCGACGCGAGCGCATGGATGATGCGAACGCGTGACTTGCAAAACACAACTAACGCGGACACATGACTGACGCGACCGCGTAGAAGAGCAAAGCCTCAAATGACGCGACCGCGTGACCCACGCAGACGCGTGACGTGCGCGATCTGCAGAATCTGTAGAAGTCGGCCGCAGTAACTTCTGGGCCTCTTTTGGCCTAGATCCAAGCCCAGAGAATATAGATTAGAGGTTATGAAGTGGGGGAATGCATCCATTGAGAGAGAGATCTCCAGTTATTCACTTTTCATAGCTTAGATGTAGTTTTTAGAGAGAGATGTTCTCTCATCTCTCTTAGGTTTTAGGATTAGGATTTCTTGTTATTTCAATTTAGCATTCCGACTCTTTATCAGGTTCAATATTCCTTTTTATTATTTTCTCAATTTAATTTATGAACTCTTCCATGTTACATTTGATATCTTTATTAGTGCAACTTGAGGTATTTCAGAATTGTGATTACTTTCCTTTATTTATATAAATAATTTAGATTTTTCCCTTTTGGCTTTAATTGATCAATTAGAGACTCTTGAGTTATCAAACTCATCATGATTGATAATTGTTATTTTCGCTAATCGAATCACATTCCAATAACTCTAGTCTTTCCTTAGGAATTGACTAGGACCTGAGGATCAAACTGATTAGTTGGTGCACGAAATCGTGATCACTACAACTTCGCACAACTAACCAGCAAGTGCACTGGGTCGTCCAAGTAATACCTTACGTGAGTAAGGGTCGATCCCACGGAGATTGTTGCTATGAAGCAAGCTATGGTCATCTTGTAAATCTTAGTCAGGCAGACTCAAATGTATGATAGTGATGAACGAAAATAACATAAAAGGTAAAGATAGAGATACTTATGTAATTCATTGGTAGGAACTTCAGTTAAGCGCATGAAGATGCCTTCCCTTCCGTCTCTCTGCTTTCCTACTGTCTTCATCCAATCCTTCTTACTCCTTTCCATGGCAAGCTTATGCAAGGGTTTCACCGTTGTCAGTGGCTACCTCCCATCCTCTCATTGGAAATGTTCAACGCACCCTGTCACGGCACGGCTATCCATCTGTCGGTTCTCAATCAGGCCGGAATAGAATCCAGTGATTCTTTTGCGTCTGTCACTAATGCCCCGCCCTCAGGAGTTTGAAGCACGTCACAGTCATTCAATCATTGAATCCTACTCAGAATACCACAGACAAGGTTAGACCTTCCGGATTCTCTTGAATACCGCCATCAGTTCTCGCCTATACCACGAAGACTCTGATCTCACGGAATGGTTAGCTCGTTTGTCAGGCGAGCACTCGGTTGTCAGGTGATCAACCATGCATCGTGCAATCAGGAATCCAAGAGACATTCACTAAAGTCTTGGTTGCTTGTAGAACAAAAGTGGTTGTCAGTCACCTTGTTCATGAGTGAGAATGATGATGAGTGTCACGGATCATCACATTCATCAAGTTGAAGAACAAGTGATATCTTAGAACAAGAACAAGCGGAATTGAATGGAAGAACAATAGTAATTGCATTAATACTCGAGGTACAGCAGAGCTCCACACCTTAATCTATGGTGTGTAGAAACTCCACCGTTGAAAATACATAAGCATAAGGTCTAGGCATGGCCGAATGGCCAGCCTCCCAATGATCTAAGATAGCATAAAACGAAGATAGCTACCCAAGTCTGCAGATACAATAGTAAAAGGTCCTACTTATAGATAACTAGTAGCCTAAGGTGTACAAAGATGAGTAAATGACATAAAAATCCACTTCCGGGCCCACTTGGTGTGTGCTTGGGCTGAGCAATGAAGCATTTTCGTGTAGAGACTCTCCTTGGAGTTAAACGCCAGCTTTTATGCCAGTTTGGGCGTTTAACTCCCATTTAGGTGCCAGTTCCGGCGTTTAACGCTGGAATTTCTTGAGGTGACTTTGAACGCCGGTTTGGGCCATCAAATCTTGGGCAAAGTATGGACTATCATATATTGCTGGAAAGCCCAGGATGTCTACTTTCCAACGCCGTTGAGAGCGCGCCAATTGGGCTTCTGTAGCTCCAAAAAATTCACTTCGAGTGCAGGGAGGTCAGAATCCAACAGCATCTGCAGTCCTTTTGAGTCTCTGGATCAGATTTTTGCTCAGATCCCTCAATTTCAGCCAGAAAATACCTGAAATCACAGAAAAACACACAAACTCATAGTAAAGTCCAGAAAAGTAAATTTTAATTAAAAACTAATAAAAATATACTAAAAACTAACTAAAAGATACTAAAAACATACTAAAAACAATGCCAAAAAGCGTACAAATTATCCGCTCATCACAACACCAAACTTAAATTGTTGCTTGTCCCCAAGCAACTGAAAATCAAATAAGATAAAAAGAAGAGAATATGCAATGATCTCCAAAAACATCTATGAAGATCAGTATTAATTAGATGAGCGGGGCTTTTAGCTTTTTGCCTCTGAATAGTTTTGGCATCTCACTCTATCCTTTGAAATTCAGAATGATTGGCTTCTTTAGGAACTCAGAATCCAGATAGTGTTATTGATTCTCCTAGTTAAGTATGATGATTCTTGAACACAGCTACTTTATGAGTCTTGGCCGTGGCCCAAAGCACTCTGTCTTCCAGTATTACCACCGGATACATACATGCCACAGACACATAATTGGGTGAACCTTTTCAGATTGTGACTCAGCTTTGCTAAAGTCCCCAATTAGAGGTGTCCAGGGTTCTTAAGCACACTCTTATTGCCTTGGATCACAACTTTATTCTTTCTTTTTTTTTTCTTTCTATTTTTTTTTCGTTTTTCTTCTTCTCTTTTTTTTTTCGCTTGCTTTCTTTTTTTTTTTGTATTCACTGCTTTTTCTTGCTTCAAGAATCATTTTTATGATTTTTCAGATCCTCAGTAACATGTCTCCTTTTTCATCATTCTTTCAAGAGCCAACATTCATGAACCACAAATTCAAAAGACATATGCACTGTTTAAGCATACATTCAGAGAACAGAAGTAATGCCACCACATCAAAATAATTAAACTATTATAAAATTCAGAATTCATGCAATTCTTTCCTTTTCAATTAAGCACGTTTTTATTCAAGAAAGGTGATGGATTCATAGGACATTCATAACTTTAAGGCATAGACACTAAGACACTAATGATCATAAGACACAAACATAGACAAACATAAGCACTAAAATTCGAAAAACAGAAGAATAAAGAACAAGGAAATTAAAGAACGGGTCCACCTTAGTGATGGCGGCTCTTTCTTCCTCTTAAAGATCCTATGGAGTGCTTGAGCTCCTCAATGTCTCTTCCTTGTCTTTGTTGCTCCTCTCTCATGATTCTTTGATCTTCTCTAATTTCATGGAGGAGAATGGAGTGTTCTTGGTGCTCCACCCTTAGTTGTCCCATAGTGGAACTTAGTTCTCCTAGGGAGGTGTTTACTTGCTCCCAATAGTCTTGTGGAGGAAAGTGCATCCCTTGAGGCATCTCAGGGATCTCTTGATGAGAGGGGTCTCTTGTGTACTCCATCCTTTTCTTGGTGATGGGCTTGTCCTCATCAATGGGGGTATCTCCTTCTATGTCAACTCCAACTGAATAACAGAGGTGACAAATGAGATGAGGAAAGGCTAGCCTTGCCAAGGTGGAAGGCTTGTCCGCCACTTAGTAGAGTTCTTGGGCTATAACCTCATGAACTTCCACTTCTTCTCCAATCATGATGCTATGAATCATGATGGCTCAGTCTAGAGTAACTTCGGACCGGTTGCTAGTGGGAATGATTGAGCGTTGAATGAACTCTAACCATCCTCTAGCCATGGGCTTGAGGTCATGCCTTCTCAATTGAACCGGCTTGCCTCTTGAATCTCTCTTCCATTGTGCGCCCTCTTCACATATAACTGTGAGGACTTGGTCCAACCTTTGATCAAAGTTGACCCTTCTTGTGTAAGGATGTTCATCTCCTTGCATCATAGGCAAGTTGAACGCCAACCTTACACTTTCCGGACTAAAATCCAAGTATTTCCCCGAACCATAGTAAGATAATTCTTTGGATCCGGGTTCATACTTTGATCATGGTTCTTTGTGATCCATGCATTGGCATAGAACTCTTGAACCATCAAGATTCCGACTTGTTGACTGGGGTTGGTAAGTACTTCCCAACCTCTTCTTCGGATCTCATGGCGGATCTCCGGATATTCACCCTTTTTGAGTGAAAAGGGGACCTCGGGGATCACCTTCTTCAAGGCCACAACTTCATAGAAGTGGTCTTGATGCACCCTTGAGATGAATCTATCCATCTCCCATGACTCAGAGGTGGAAGCTTTTGCCTTCCCTTTCCTCTTTCTAGAGGTTTCTCCGGCCTTGGATGCCATAAATGGTTATGGAAAACGAAAAAGCAACGCTTTTACCTGACCAAACTTAAAAGGTTTGCTCGTCCTCGAGCAAAAGAAGAAAGAAGAGAGTAGAAGAAGAAGAAATGAGGGAGAAGGGAATGGCTTAGTGTATTCGGCCAAAGAAGGGGGAGAAGTGGTGTTTAGGTTGTGTGAAAATGAAGAAGTGAAGAAGGGTATTTATAGGAGAGAGGGGAGAAGGAGTTCGGCCATGTATGGGTGGGTTTGGGAGGGAAAGTGGTTTGAATTTGAAGGGTGAGGTTGGTGGGGATTTATGAAGGAGGATGTGAGTGGTGAAGAGAAAGATGGGATTTGATAGGTGAGGGGTTTTTTGGGGAAGAGGTATTGAGGTGATTGGTGAATGGGGGAAGAAGAGAGAGGGTGGTGGTGGGGTAGGTGGGGGTCCTGTGGGGTCCACAGATCCTGTGGTGTCAAGGAAAAGTTATCCCTGCACCAAAAGTTGCTCAAAATCACGTTTTGAGCTATTTCTGGCGTTAAACGCCGGGCTGGTGCCCATTCCTGGCATTTAACGCCAGGTTCTTGCCCTTTTCTGGCGTTTAACGCCAGTCTGGTGCCCCTTTCTGGCGTTAACGCCCAGAATGGTGCCAGACTGGGCGTTAAACGCCCAACTGCTAGGCTTACTGGCGTTTGAACGCCAGCAACATCTTCCTCCATGGTGTGCTGTTTTTCTTCCTATTTTTCATTTTGTTTTTGCTTTTTTTCATTGATTTTGTAACTTCTTATGATCATCAACCTACAAAAAAAACATAAAATAACAAAAGAAAATATATAAAATATAATCATTGGGTTGCCTCCCAACAAGCGCTTCTTTAATGTCAGTAGCTTGACAGATGGCTCTCATTGAGCCTCACAGATACTCAGAGCAATGTGGGAACCTCCCAACACCAAACTTAGAGTTTGAATGTGGGGGTTCAACACCAAACTTAGAGTTTGGTTGTGGCCTCCCAACACCAAACTTAGAGTTTGACTTTGGGGGCTCTATTTGTCTCTGATTTGAGGGAAGCTCTTCAAGCTTCATCTCCATGGTGACAGAGGGATATCCTTGAGCCTTAAACACAAAGGATTCTTCATTCACTTGAATGATTAGTTCACCTCTATCAACATCAATCACAGCCTTTGCTGTGGCTAGGAAGGGTCTGCCAAGGATGATGGTTTCATCCATGCACTTCCCAGTCTCTAGGACTATGAAATCAGTAGGGATGTAATGGTCTTCAACTTTTACCAAAACATTCTCTACAAGTCCATGAGCTTGTTTTCTTGAGTTGTCTGCCATCTCCAATGAGATTCTTGCAGCTTGTACCTCAAAGATCCCTAGCTTCTCCATTACAGAGAGAGGCATGAGGTTCACACTTGACCCTAAGTCACACAGGGCCTTCTTGAAGGTCATGGTGCCTATGGTACAAGGTATGGAAAACTTCCCAGGATCTTGTCTCTTTTGAGGTAATTTCTGCCTAGACAAGTCATCCAGTTCTTTGGTGAGCAAGGGAGATTCATCTTCCCAAGCCTCATTTCCAAATAACTTGTCATTTAGCTTCATGATTGCTCCAAGATATTTAGCAACTTGTTCTTCAGTGACATACTCATCCTCTTCAGAGGAAGAATACTCATCAGAGCTCATGAATGGCAGAATCAAGTCCAATGGAATCTCTATGGTCTCATTTTGAGCCTCAGATTCCCATGGTTCCTCATTGGGGAACTCAGAGGAGGTTGGTGCACGCCCATTGAGGTCTTCCTCAGTGGCGTCCACCTCCTCTCTTTCCTCTCCATATTCGGCCATGGTTATGGCTTTGCACTCTCCTTTTGGATTTTCTTCTGTATTACTTGGGAGAGTGCTAGGAGGGAGTTCAGTAACTTTCTTGCTCAGCTGACCCACTTGTCCTTCCAAATTTCTGATGGAGGACCTTGTTTCATTCATGAAACTTTGAGTGGTTTTGATTAGATCAGAGACCATTGTTGCTAAGTCAGAGGTATTCTGCTTAGAACTCTCTGTCTGTTGCTGAGAAGATGATGGAAAAGGCTTGTTATTGCCAAGCCTGTTTCTTCCACCATTATTGTTATTGAAACCTTTGTTGAGGTCTCTCTTGATTCTTCCATGAGAAATTTGGGTGATTTCTCCATGAAGAATTATAGGTGTTTCCATAGGGTTCTCCTAGGTAATTCACCTCTTCCATTGAAGGGTTCTCAGGATCATAAGCTTCTTCCTCAGATGAAGCTTCCTTAGTACTGCCAGGTGCATTTTGCATTCCAGACAGACTTTGAGAAATCAAATTGACTTGTTGAGTCAATATCTTGTTCTGAGCCAGTATGGCATTCAGAGTGTCAATCTCAAGAACTCCTTTCTTCTGACTAGTCCCATTGTTCACAGGATTTCTTTCAGAAGTGTACATGAATTGGTTATTTGCAACCATTTCAATTAGCTCTTGAGCCTCTGTAGGCGTCTTCTTCAAATGAAGAGATCCTCCAGCAGAGCTATCCAAAGACATCTTGGATAGTTCAGAGAGACCATCATAGAAGATACCTATGATGCTCCATTCAGAAAGCATGTCTGAGGGACATCTTCTGATTAATTGTTTATATCTTTCCCAAGCTTCATAGAGGGATTCTCCATCCTTCTGTCTGAAGGTTTGGACTTCCACTCTAAGCTTACTCCATTTTTGAGGTGGAAAGAACTTTGCCAAGAAGGCATTGACTAGCTTTTCCCAAGAGTCCAGGCTATCTTTAGGTTGTGAGTCCAACCATATTCTAGCTCTGTCTCTTACAGCAAAAGGGAATAGCATCAGTCTGTAGACCTCAGGGTCAACCCCATTAGTCTTGACTGTGTCACAGATTTGCAAGAACTCAGCTAAAAACTGATGAGGATCTTCCATTGGAAGTCCATAGAATTTGCAATTCTGTTGCATTAGAGAAACTAATTGAGGCTTAAGCTCAAAGTTGTTTGCTCCAATGGCAGGGATAGAGATGCTTCTCCCATAGAAGTTGGGAGTAGGTGCAGTAAAGTCACCCAGCACCTTCCTTGCATTGTTGGCATTGGTGTTGTTTTCGGCTGCCATGTGTTCTTCTTCTTTGAAGAATTCGGTCAGGTCCTCTAAAGAGAGTTGTGCCTTGGCTTCTCTTAGCTTTCGCTTCAAGGTTCTCTCAGGTTCAGGGTCAGCTTCAACAAGAATGCCTTTGTCTCTGCTCCTGCTCATATGAAAGAGAAGAGAAAAAGAAAATGTGGAATCCTCTATGTCACAGTATAGAGATTCCTTGAGGTGTCAGAGGAAAAGAAAAATAGAAGAAAAGAAGGTAGAAGAATTCGAACTTGATTAGATAGAGTTCGAATTGTGCATTAAGAAGGAGTAGTACTCCATAAATAGAAGGATGTGGGAGGAGAGGAAGAAGATTTTCGAAAATTCAATTAAAAAGATTTTGAAAACATTTTGAAAAACACTTAATTGATTTTCGAAAATAAAAGTAAGAAAGAAATTAAGTGATTTTTGAAAAAGAAATTGGGATTAGAAATAAAAAAGATTTGATTGAAAACTATTTTGAAAAAGATGAGGTTAAGAAGATATGATTAGTTTTAAAGAGATGTGATTGAGAAGATATGATTTGAAAACAAATTTGAAAAAAAAAAGATTTGATTTTGAAAATTAGTGACTTGCCTAACAAGAAAAGATATGATTCAAACATTAAACATTTCTCAACAGAAAAGGCAACAAATTTGAGATGTTCAATCAAATCATTAATTGTTAGTAAGTATCTTTGAAAAAGGAAAGAAATTGATTTTGAAAACATTTGATTGAAAAGATATGATTTGAAAAAGATTTGATTTTGAAAAACTTTGAAAACTTGAAAAAAAATTGATTTGAAAACAAAATCTTCCCCCTAGCACCATCCTGGCGTTAAACGCCCAGAATGGTATACATTCTGGCGTTTAACGCCCAAAATGCACCCTTTTTGGGCGTTAAACGCCCAACCAGGTACCCTGGCTGGCGTTTAAACGCCAGTCTGTCTTCTTCACTGGGCATTTTGAATGCCCAACTTTTTCTGTATAATTTCTCTGCAGTATGTTCTGAATCTTCAATTCTCTGTATCATTGACTTGAAAAGACACAAATTAAAAATATTTTTGGGTTTTTAATAATCAAAATGCAACAAGAATGAAATAACAATGCATGCAAGACACCAAACTTAGCAGTTTGTATACTACTGACACTAATGTGAATGCATATGAGACACACAAACACTCAAGTCAATTGAATTCAAAGATTAGAACACGAAAATCATCAAGAATTACTTGAAGACCATTAAGACACATGAATGAATGCATGCAATTGACACCAAACTTAAGATGAGACACTAAACTTAAGCAAGAAACATCAAATATTTTTGGTTTTTATGATTTTGTAATTTTTTTGTGTTTTTCGAAAATTAAGTGGAAAAAGGTATCAAAATTCTTAATGAGAATTCCAGGAATCAGTGCAATGCTAGTCTAAGACTCCGGTCCAGGAATTAGACATGGCTTCACAGCCAGCCAAGCTTTCAAAGAAAGCTTCGGTCCAAAACACTAGACATGGCCAAAGGCCAGCCAAGCCTTAGCAGATCACTGCTCCAAAAGCAAGATTGATAAAAATCATCAAGCTCTTGTGATGATAAGTTGAAACCTCGGTCCAATGGAATTAGACATGGCTTCTCAGCCAGCCAGATTTCAACAAATCATCATGAAACTCTAGAATTCATCTTCAAGAATTTCGAAAAAAAAATACCTAATCTAAGCAACAAGATGAACCGTCAGTTGTCCATACACAAACAATCCCCGGCATTGTTACCAAAAGCTTGCTCAAAACTTGAACAATCCCCGGCAACGGCGCCAAAAACTTGGTGCACGAAATCGTGATCACTACAACTTCGCACAACTAACCAGCAAGTGCACTGGGTCGTCCAAGTAATACCTTACGTGAGTAAGGGTCGATCCCACGGAGATTGTTGCTATGAAGCAAGCTATGGTCATCTTGTAAATCTTAGTCAGGCAGACTCAAATGTATGATAGTGATGAACGAAAATAACATAAAAGGTAAAGATAGAGATACTTATGTAATTCATTGGTAGGAACTTCAGATAAGCGCATGAAGATGCCTTCCCTTCCGTCTCTCTGCTTTCCTACTGTCTTCATCCAATCCTTCTTACTCCTTTCCATGGCAAGCTTATGCAAGGGTTTCACCGTTGTCAGTGGCTACCTCCCATCCTCTCATTGGAAATGTTCAACGCACCCTGTCACGGCACGGCTATCCATCTGTCGGTTCTCAATCAGGCCGGAATAGAATCCAGTGATTCTTTTGCGTCTGTCACTAACGCCCCGCCCTCAGGAGTTTGAAGCACGTCACAGTCATTCAATCATTGAATCCTACTCAGAATACCACAGACAAGGTTAGACCTTCCGGATTCTCTTGAATGCCGCCATCAGTTCTCGCCTATACCACGAAGACTCTGATCTCACGGAATGGTTGGCTCGTTTGTCAGGCGAGCACTCGGTTGTCAGGCGATCAACCATGCATTGTGCAATCAGGAATCCAAGAGACATTCACTAAAGCCTTGGTTGCTTGTAGAACAAAAGTGGTTGTCAGTCACCTTGTTCATGAGTGAGAATGATGATGAGTGTCATGGATCATCACATTCATCAAGTTGAAGAACAAGTGATATCTTAGAACAAGAACAAGCGGAATTGAATGGAAGAACAATAGTAATTGCATTAATACTCGAGGTACAGCAGAGCTCCACACCTTAATCTATGGTGTGTAGAAACTCCACCATTGAAAATACATAAGCATAAGGTCTAGGCATGGCCGAATGGCCAGCCTCCCAATGATCTAAGATAGCATAAAACGAAGATAGCTACCCAAGTCTGCAGATACAATAGTAAAAGGTCCTACTTATAGATAACTAGTAGCCTAAGGTGTACAAAGATGAGTAAATGACATAAAAATCCACTTCCGGGCCCACTTGGTGTGTGCTTGGGCTGAGCAATGAAGCATTTTCGTGTAGAGACTCTCCTTGGAGTTAAACGCCAGCTTTTATGCCAGTTTGGGCGTTTAACTCCCATTTAGGTGCCAGTTCCGGCGTTTAACGCTGGAATTTCTTGAGGTGACTTTGAACGCCGGTTTGGGCCATCAAATCTTGGGCAAAGTATGGACTATCATATATTTCTGGAAAGCCCAGGATGTCTACTTTCCAACGCCGTTGAGAGCGTGCCAATTGGGCTTTTGTAGCTCCAGAAAATCCACTTCGAGTGCAGGAAGGTCAGAATCCAACAGCATCTGCAGTCCTTTTGAGTCTCTGGATCAGATTTTTGCTCAGATCCCTCAATTTCAGCCAGAAAATACCTGAAATCACAGAAAAACACACAAACTCATAGTAAAGTCCAGAAAAGTGAATTTTAATTAAAAACTAATAAAAATATACTAAAAACTAACTAAAAGATACTAAAAATATACTAAAAATAATGCCAAAAAGCGTACAAATTATCCGCTCATCATTAGTCCACTTGACCTTCCTTTATTTAGTAAATGTTAACTAAGTGGGATTAAACTCGATTCTCATCACCATTGATAAGGATAATTAGGATAGGACTTTGATGAGCGGATAATTTGTACGCTTTTTGGCATTGTTTTTAGTATGTTTTTGGTAATTTTAGTTGAGTTCTTAGTATATTTTTATTAGTTTTTAGTTAAAATTCACTTTTCTGGACTTTACTATGAGTTTGTGTGTTTTTCTGTGATTTCAGGTATTTTCTGGCTGAAATTGGGGGACCTGAGCAAAAATCTGATCCAGAGACTCAAAAGGACTGCAGATGCTGTTGGATTCTGACCTCCCTGCACTCGAAGTGGATTTGCTGGAGCTACAGAAGCCCAATTGGCGCGCTCTCAACGGCGTTGGAAAGTAGACATCCTGGGCTTTCCAGCAATATATGATAGTCCATACTTTGCCCAAGATTTGATGGCCCAAACCGGCGTTCAAAGTCACCTCAAGAAATTCCAGCGTTAAACGCCGGAACTGGCACCTAAATGGGAGTTAAACGCCCAAACTGGCATAAAAGCTGGCGTTTAACTCCAAGGAGAGTCTCTACACGAAAATGCTTCATTGCTCAGCCCAAGCACACACCAAGTGGGCCCGGAAGTGAATTTTTATGTCATTTACTCATCTTTGTACACCTTAGGCTACTAGTTATCTATAAGTAGGACCTTTTACTATTGTATCTGCAGACTTGGGTAGCTATCTTCGTTTTATGCTATCTTAGATCATTGGGAGGCTGGCCATTCGGCCATGCCTAGACCTTATGCTTATGTATTTTCAATGGTGGAGTTTCTACACACCATAGATTAAGGTGTGGAGCTCTGCTGTACCTCGAGTATTAATGCAATTACTATTGTTCTTCCATTCAATTCCGCTTGTTCTTGTTCTAAGATATCACTTGTTCTTCAACTTGATGAATGTGATGATCCATGACACTCATCATCATTCTCACTCATGAACAAGGTGACTGACAACCACTTTTGTTCTACAAGCAACCAAGGCTTAGTGAATGTCTCTTGGATTCCTGATTGCACGATGCATGGTTGATCGCCTGACAACCGAGTGCTCGCCTGACAAACGAGCCAACCATTCCGTGAGATCAGAGTCTTCGTGGTATAGGCGAGAACTGATGGCGGCATTCAAGAGAATCCGGAAGGTCTAACCTTGTCTGTGGTATTCTGAGTAGGATTCAATGATTGAATGACTGTGACGTGCTTCAAACTCCTGAGGGCGGGGCGTTAGTGACAGACGCAAAAGAATCACTGGATTCTATTCCGGCCTGATTGAGAACCGACAGATGGATAGCCGTACCGTGACAGGGTGCGTTGAACATTTCCAATGAGAGGATGGGAGGTAGCCACTGACAACGGTGAAACCCTTGCATAAGCTTGCCATGGAAAGGAGTAAGAAGGATTGGATGAATACAGTAGGAAAGCAGAGAGACGGAAGGGAAGGCATCTTCATACGCTTATCTGAAGTTCCTACCAATGAATTACATAAGTATCTCTATCCTTATCTTTATGTTATTTTCGTTTATCACCATATCCATTTGAGTCTGCCTGACTGAGATTTACAAGGTGACCATAGCTTGCTTCATACCAACAATCTCCGTGGGATCGACCCTTACTCACGTAAGGTATTACTTGGACGACCCAGTGCACTTGCTGGTTAGTTGTGTGAAGTTGTAGTGATCACAATTTCGCGCACCAAGTTTTTGGCGCCGTTGCCGGGGATTGTTTGTGTATGGACAACTGACGGTTCATCTTGTTGCTTAGATTAGGTATTTTTTTTTCGAAATTCTTGAAGATAAATTCTAGAGTTTCATGATGATTTGTTGAAATCTGGCTGGCTGAGAAGCCATGTCTAATCTCATTGGACCGAGGTTTTAACTTATCATCACAAGAGCTTGTTGATCTTTATCAATCTTGCTTTTGGAGCAGTGACCTGCTAAGGCTTGGCTGGCCCTTGGCCATGTCTAGTGTTTTGGACCGAAGCTTTCTTTGAAAGCTTGGCTGGCTGTGAAGCCATGTCTAATTCCTGGACCGGAGTCTTAGACTAGCATTGCACTGATTCCTGGAATTCTCATTAAGAATTTTGATATCTTTTTCCACTTAATTTTCGAAAAAAAAAACACAAAAAAATCACAAAATCATAAAAACCAAAAATATTTGATGTTTCTTGCTTAAGTCTAGTGTCTCATCTTAAGTTTGGTGTCAATTGCATGCATTCATTCATGTGTCTTAAGGATCTTCAAGTAATTATTGATGATTTCTTACTCTGATCTTTGAATTCTTTTGGCTTGAGTGTTTATGCGTCTCATATAGTGTCAGTAGTATACAAACTGCTAAGTTTGGTGTCTTGCATGCATTGTTATTTGATTTTTGTTGCATTTTGATTATTAAAAAATCCAAAAATATTTTTAAATTTGTGTCTTTTCAAGTCAATGATACAGAGAATTGAAGATTCAAAACATACTGCAGAGGAATTATACAGAAAAGCTGGGCATTCAAAATGCCCAGTGAAGAAGACAGACTGGCGTTTAAACGCCAGCCAGGGTACCTGGTTGGGCGTTTAACGCCCAAAAAGGGTGCATTTTGGGCGTTAAACGCCAGAATGTATACCATTCTGGGCGTTTAACGCCAGGATGGTGCTAGGGGGAAGATTTTGTTTTCAAATCAATTTTTTTTCAAGTTTTCAAAGTTTTTCAAATCAAATCTTTTTCAAATCATATCTTTTCAATCAAATGTTTTCAAAATCAATTTCTTTCCTTTTTCAAAGATACTTACTAACAATTAATGATTTGATTGAACATCTCAAATTTGTTGCCTTTTCTGTTGAGAAAGGTTTAATGTTTGAATCATATCTTTTCTTGTTAGGCAAGTCACTAATTTTCAAAATCAAATCTTTTTTTTTTCAAATTTGTTTTCAAATCATATCTTCTCAATCACATCTCTTTAAAACTAATCATATCTTCTTAACCTCATCTTTTTCAAAATAGTTTTCAATCAAATCTTTTTGATTTCTAATCCCAATTTCTTTTTCAAAAATCACTTGATTTCTTTCTTACTTTTATTTTCGAAAATCAATTAAGTGTTTTTCAAAATGTTTTCAAAATCTTTTTAATTGAATTTTCGAAAATGTTCTTCCTCTCCTCCCACATCCTTCTATTTATGGAGTACTACTCCTTCTTAATGCACAATTCGAACTCTATCTAATTAAGTTCGAATTCTTCTACTTCTTTCTTCTATTTTTCTTTTCCTCTGACACCTCAAGGAATCTCTATACTGTGACATAGAGGATTCCACATTTTCTTCTTCTCTTCTCTTTCATATGAGCAGGAGCAGAGACAAAGGCATTCTTGTTGAAGCTGACCCTGAACCTGAGAGAACCTTGAAGCAAAAGCTAACAGAAGCCAAGGCACCACTCTCTTTAGAGGACCTGACCGAATTCTTCAAAGAAGAAGAACACATGGCAGCCGAAAACAACACCAATGCCAACAATGCAAGGAAGGTGCTGGGTGACTTTACTGCACCTACTCCCAACTTCTATGGGAGAAGCATCTCTATCCCTGCCATTGGAGCAAACAACTTTGAGCTTAAGCCTCAATTAGTTTCTCTAATGCAACAGAATTGCAAATTCCATGGACTTCCAATGGAAGATCCTCATCAGTTTTTAGCTGAGTTCTTGCAAATCTGTGACACAGTCAAGACTAATGGGGTTGCCCCTGAGGTCTACAGACTGATGCTATTCCCTTTTGCTGTAAGAGACAGAGCTAGAATATGGTTAGACTCACAACCTAAAGACAGCCTGGACTCTTGGGAAAAGCTAGTCAATGCCTTCTTGGCAAAGTTCTTTCCACCTCAAAAATGGAGTAAGCTTAGAGTGAAAGTCCAAACCTTCAGACAGAAGGATGGAGAATCCCTCTATGAAGCTTGGGAAAGATACAAACAATTAATCAGAAGATGTCCCTCAGACATGCTTTCTGAATGGAGCATCATAGGTATCTTCTATGATGGTCTCTCTGAACTATCCAAGATGTCTTTGGATAGCTCTGCTGGAGGATCTCTTCATTTGAAGAAGACGCCTACAGAGGCTCAAGAGCTAATTGAAATGGTTGCAAATAACCAATTCATGTACACTTCTGAAAGAAATCCTGTGAACAATGGGACTAGTCAGAAGAAAGGAGTTCTTGAGATTGACACTCTGAATGCCATACTGGCTCAGAACAAGATATTGACTCAACAAGTCAATTTGATTTCTCAAAGTCTGTCTGGAATGCAAAATGCACCTGGCAGTACTAAGGAAGCTTCATCTGAGGAAGAAGCTTATGATCCTGAGAACCCTTCAATGGAAGAGGTGAATTACCTAGGAGAACCCTATGGAAACACCTATAATTCTTCATGGAGAAATCACCCAAATTTCTCATGGAAGAATCAAGAGAGACCTCAACAAGGTTTCAATAACAATAATGGTGGAAGAAACAGGCTTGGCAATAACAAGCCTTTTCCATCATCTTCTCAGCAACAGACAGAGAGTTCTAAGCAGAATACCTCTGACTTAGCAACAATGGTCTCTGATCTAATCAAAACCACTCAAAGTTTCATGAATGAAACAAGGTCCTCCATCAGAAATTTGGAAGGACAAGTGGGTCAGCTGAGCAAGAAAGTTACTGAACTCCCTCCTAGCACTCTCCCAAGTAATACAGAAGAAAATCCAAAAGGAGAGTGCAAAGCCATAACCATGGCCGAATATGGAGAGGAAAGAGAGGAGGTGGACGCTACTGAGGAAGACCTCAATGGGCGTGCACCAACCTCCTCTGAGTTCCCCAATGAGGAACCATGGGAATCTGAGGCTCAAAATGAGACCATAGAGATTCCATTGGACTTACTTCTGCCTTTCATGAGCTCTGATGAGTATTCCTCCTCTGAAGAGGATGAGTATGTCACTGAAGAACAAGTTGCTAAATATCTTGGAGCAATCATGAAGCTAAATGACAAGTTATTTAGAAATGAGACTTGGGAAGATGAATCTCCCTTGCTCACCAAAGAACTGGATGACTTGTCTAGGCAGAAATTACCTCAAAAGAGACAAGATCCTGGGAAGTTTTTCATACCTTGTACCATAGGCACCATGACCTTCAAGAAGGCCCTGTGTGACTTAGGGTCAAGTGTGAACCTCATGCCTCTCTCTGTAATGGAGAAGCTAGGGATCTTTGAGGTACAAGCTGCAAGAATCTCATTGGAGATGGCAGACAACTCAAGAAAACAAGCTCATGGACTTGTAGAGAATGTTTTGGTAAAAGTTGAAGACCATTACATCCCTACTGATTTCATAGTCCTAGAGACTGGGAAGTGCATGGATGAATCCATCATCCTTGGCAGACCCTTCCTAGCCACAGCAAAGGCTGTGATTGATGTTGATAGAGGTGAACTAATCATTCAAGTGAATGAAGAATCCTTTGTGTTTAAGGCTCAAGGATATCCCTCTGTCACCATGGAGATGAAGCTTGAAGAGCTTCCCTCAAATCAGAGACAAATAGAGCCCCCAAAGTCAAACTCTAAGTTTGGTGTTGGGAGGCCACAACCAAACTCTAAGTTTGGTGTTGAACCCCCACATTCAAACTCTAAGTTTGGTGTTGGGAGGTTCCCACATTGCTCTGATCATTTGTAAGGCTCAATGAGAGCCATCTGTCAAGCTACTGACATTAAAGAAGCGCTTGTTGGGAGGCAACCCAATGCTTATATTTTATATATTTTCTTTTGTTATGTTTTTTTGTAGGTTGATGATCATAAGAAGTTACAAAATCAATGAAAAAAGCAAAAACAAAATGAAAAACAGGAAGAAAAACAGCACACCCTGGAGGAAGATGTTGCTGGCGTTCAAACGCCAGTAAGCCTAGCAGTTAGGCGTTTAACGCCCAGTCTGGCACCATTCTGGGCGTTTAACGCCAGAAAGGGGCACCAGACTGGCGTTAAACGCCAGAAAAGGGCAAGAACCTGGCGTTAAACGCCAGGAATGGGCATCAGCCCGGCGTTTAACGCCAGAAATAGCTCAAAACGTGATTTTGAGCAACTTTTGGTGCAGGGATGACTTTTCCTTGACACCACAGGATCTGTGGACCCCACAGGACCCCCACCTACCCCACCACCACCCTCTCTCTTCTTCCCCCATTCACCAATCACCTCAATACCTCTTCCCCAAAAACCCCTCACCTATCAAATCCCATCTTTCTCTTCACCACTCACATCCATCCTTCATAAATCCCCACCAACCTCACCCTTCAAATTCAAACCACTTTCCCTCCCAAACCCACCCATACATGGCCGAACTCCATCTCCCCTCTCTCCTATAAATACCCTTCTTCACTTCTTCATTTTCACACAACCTAAACACCACTTCTCCCCTTCTTTGGCCGAATACACTAAGCCATTCCCTTTTCCCTCATTTCTTCTTCTTCTACTCTCTTCTTTCTTCTTTTGCTCGAGGACGAGCAAACCTTTTAAGTTTGGTGTGGTAAAAGCGTTGCTTTTTCGTTTTCCATAACCATTTATGGCATCCAAGGCCGGAGAAACCTCTAGAAAGAGGAAAGGGAAGGCAAAAGCTTCCACCTCCGAGTCATGGGAGATGGATAGATTCATCTCAAGGGTGCATCAAGACCACTTCTATGAAGTTGTGGCCTTAAAGAAGGTGATCCCCGAGGTCCCCTTTTCACTCAAAAAGGGTGAATATCCGGAGATCCGCCATGAGATCCGAAGAAGAGGTTGGGAAGTACTTACCAACCCCATTCAACAAGTCGGAATCTTGATGGTTCAAGAGTTCTATGCCAATGCATGGATCACAAAGAACCATGATCAAAGTATGAACCCGGATCCAAAGAATTATCTTACTATGGTTCGGGGGAAATACTTGGATTTTAGTCCGGAAAGTGTAAGGTTGGCGTTCAACTTGCCTATGATGCAAGGAGATGAACATCCTTACACAAGAAGGGTCAACTTTGATCAAAGGTTGGACCAAGTCCTCACAGTTATATGTGAAGAGGGCGCACAATGGAAGAGAGATTCAAGAGGCAAGCCGGTTCAATTGAGAAGGCATGACCTCAAGCCCATGGCTAGAGGATGGTTAGAGTTCATTCAACGCTCAATCATTCCCACTAGCAACCGGTCCGAAGTTACTCTAGACCGAGCCATCATGATTCATAGCATCATGATTGGAGAAGAAGTGGAAGTTCATGAGGTTATAGCCCAAGAACTCTATAAAGTGGCGGACAAGCCTTCCACCTTGGCAAGGCTAGCCTTTCCTCATCTCATTTGTCACCTCTGTTATTCAGTTGGAGTTGACATAGAAGGAGATACCCCCATTGATGAGGACAAGCCCATCACCAAGAAAAGGATGGAGTACACAAGAGACCCCTCTCATCAAGAGATCCCTGAGATGCCTCAAGGGATGCACTTTCCTCCACAAGACTATTGGGAGCAAGTAAACACCTCCCTAGGAGAACTAAGTTCCAACATGGGACAACTAAGGGTGGAGCACCAAGAACACTCCATTCTCCTCCATGAAATTAGAGAAGATCAAAGAATCATGAGAGAGGAGCAACAAAGACAAGGAAGAGACATTGAGGAGCTCAAGAACTCCATAAGACCTTCAAGAAGAAGAACAAGCCGCCATCACTAAGGTGGACCCGTTCTTTAATTTCCTTGTTCTTTATTCTTCTGTTTTTCGAATTTTAGTGCTTATGTTTGTCTATGTTTGTGTCTTATGATCATTAGTGTCTTAGTGTCTATGCCTTAAAGCTATGAATATGAATCCATCACCTTTCTTAAATGAAAACTGTTTTTATCACAAAAGAACAAGAAGTACAGGATTTCAAATTCATCTTTAAAACTAGCTTAATTAGTTTGATGTGGTGACAATACTTGTTGTTTTCTGAATGTATGCTTAAACAGTGCATATGTCTTTTGAATTTGTGGTTCATGAATGTTAAAATTGTTGGCTCTTGAAAGAATGATGAAAAAGGAGACATGTTACTGAGGATCTGAAAAATCATAAAAATGATTCTTGAAGCAAGAAAAAGCAGTGAATACAAAAAAAAAAGAGAAAAAGAAGGAGAAAAACGAAAAAAAAGGAAAAAAGAAAGAAAAAGAAAGAAATAAAGTTGTGATCCAAGGCAATAAGAGTGTGCTTAAGAACCCTGGACACCTCTAATTGGGGACTCTAGCAAAGCTGAGTCACAATCTGAAAAGGTTCACCCAATTATGTGTCTGTGGCATGTATGTATCCGGTGGTAATACTGGAAGACAGAGTGCTTTGGGCCACGGCCAAGACTCATAAAGTAGCTGTGTTCAAGAATCATCATACTTAACTAAGAGAATCAATAACACTATCTGGATTCTGAGTTCCTAAAGAAACCAATCATTCTGAACCTCAGAGGATAAAGTGAGATGCCAAAACTGTTCGGAGGCAAAAAGCTACTAGTCCCGCTCATCTAATTTGGAGCTAAGTTTCATTGATAATTTGGAGTCTATAGTATATTCTCTTCTTTTTATCTTATTTGATTTTCAGTTGCTTGAGGACAAGCAACAATTTAAGTTTGGTGTTGTGATGAGCGGATAATTTGTACGCTTTTTGGCATTGTTTTTAGTATGTTTTTGGTAGTTTTAGTTGAGTTCTTAGTATATTTTTATTAGTTTTTAGTTAAAATTCACTTTTCTGGACTTTACTATGAGTTTGTGTATTTTTCTGTGATTTCAGGTATTTTCTGGCTGAAATTGAGGGACCTGAGCAAAAATCTGATCCAGAGACTCAAAAGGACTGCAGATGCTGTTGGATTCTGACCTCCCTGCACTCGAAGTGGATTTTCTGGAGCTACAGAAGCCCAATTGGCGCGCTCTCAACGGCGTTGGAAAGTAGACATCCTGGGCTTTCCAGCAATATATGATAGTCCATACTTTGCCCAAGATTTGATGGCCCAAACCGGCGTTCAAAGTCACCTCAAGAAATTCCAGCGTTAAACGCCGGAACTGGCACCTAAATGGGAGTTAAACGCCCAAACTGGCATAAAAGCTGGCGTTTAACTCCAAGGAGAGTCTCTACACGAAAATGCTTCATTGCTCAGCCCAAGCACACACCAAGTGGGCCCGGAAGTGGATTTTTATGTCATTTACTCATCTTTGTACACCTTAGGCTACTAGTTATCTATAAGTAGGACCTTTTACTATTGTATCTGTAGACTTTGGTAGCTATCTTCGTTTTATGCTATCTTAGATCATTGGGAGGCTGGCCATTCGGCCATGCCTAGACCTTATGCTTATGTATTTTCAACGGTGGAGTTTCTACACACCATAGATTAAGGTGTGGAGCTCTGCTGTACCTCGAGTATTAATGCAATTACTATTGTTCTTCTATTCAATTCCGCTTGTTCTTTGTCCAAGATATCACTTGTTCTTCAACTTGATGAATGTGATGATCCGTGACACTCATCATCATTCTCACTCATGAACAAGGTGACTGACAACCACTCTTGTTCTACAAGCATATGAGGCTTAGTGAATATCTCTTGGATTCCTGATTGCACGATGCATGGTTGATCGCCTGACAACTGAGTGCTCGCCTGACAAACGAGCCAACCATTCCGTGAGATCAGAGTCTTCGTGGTATAGGCGAGAACTGATGGCGGCATTCAAGAGAATCCGGAAGGTCTAACCTTGTCTGTGGTATTCTGAGTAGGATTCAATGATTGAATGACTGTGACGTGCTTCAAACTCCTGAGGGCGGGGCGTTAGTGACAGACGCAAAAGAATCACTGGATTCTATTCCGGCCTGATTGAGAACCGACAGATGGATAGCCGTGCCGTGACAGGGTGCGTTGAACATTTCCAATGAGAGGATGGGAGGTAGCCACTGACAACGGTGAAACCCTTGCATAAGCTTGCCATGGAAAGGAGTAAGAAGGATTGGATGAAGACAGTAGGAAAGCAGAGAGATGGAAGGGAAGGCATCTTCATACGCTTATCTGAAGTTCCTACCAATGAATTACATAAGTATCTCTATCCTTATCTTTATGTTATTTTCGTTTATCACCATATCCATTTGAGTCTGCCTGACTGAGATTTACAAGGTGACCATAGCTTGCTTCATACCAACAATCTCCGTGGGATCGACCCTTACTCACGTAAGGTATTACTTGGACGACCCAGTGCACTTGCTGGTTAGTTGTGTGAAGTTGTAGTGATCACAATTTCGCGCACCAGACTTCCGAATTGTCATACCTTGCCAAGAGTTTATTTTATAGTTATTTATTTATTTTACTTGTTAATTAAATTACTTGTTCCTTACTTTCAAAACCCCCAATTTACAAAACTCATAACCAATAATAAGAACATACCTCCCTGCAGTTCCTTGAGAAGATGACCCGAGGTTTAAATACTTCGGTTATCAATTTATTTAGGGGTTTGTTACTTGTGACAACCAAAACGTTTGTAGGAAAGGACTTTTGTTGGTTTAGAAGCTATACTTGCAATGGGAATTTATTCTGAATTCTAGACTACGCAAAAGTTCTCTCTTCAAAATGGCACCATTGCCAGGGAATTGCAAACGTGTGCCTTATTATTGGTTATTGTAAATATTTTTCTTTTACTTGTTCATTTGTTTTTGTTTTTCCTTCTTATTTTTGATAGCTACTATGAATTCTCACCCCTCTCGCTTTGAGTTTGGTTCTAATTTTTTTGAATGGAACAGAAGCTATAACAGGAATATGCATCGCGGTCTAAGCAATCAAAGATGGATGGAGCCAAAAGGGTATGATCAACCCTTTAGGCAACAACACCCTCCTAGATATCATGGACAGAGACCATTCTACAATGCATACCAAACTGATAGATATGGTGGACCCCCTTGTAATTACCAACAAGCCCCACCCTATGCTCAGAGACCACCCTCTCAACATAGCTTTGAACCACCATACTCACAAGCTTCTTTTCACCATTCGCCACCGTACGATCCTTATCCACCCCAACGCCAGTCCAATTACTCCCAAGAAACACCACTCCCCTATGCACCAGGCCCATATCCATCAAACCAAGAATCACAGGTTTGCTTCAAAGAATCAGTAGACCAATTTCATGCAACCCTTCATCAACTGGAGCAAGCAATAAATCAATTATCTTCCAGATGTTCGGACACTCAACAAACTCCCATGGCTTCATGTGGAGAATCTAATGTAGAACGTAGCATGAAGAAGACACTAGAAGCTCCAGTGGACAGCATAGAGCATAACTTCGTACTGGAACAAGTAGAGGACGCTGTCATTGTAGAAGAAGAAGAGTTGGTTGAAGATTTAGGAGATGCCGAACCTCCACAGGAACCCAGAGTTATGGAGAATTCCGTCGAAGACGTTACAATTAATGCTAAGGAGGATAGTGCACAACCCCCAAGGCAAGAATCTTATGAGGAATTGAACGGAATAACCCAAGACGCATGTTTCCTTGATGATGATAGTCACCGGTCAAGTTTGCCTAGTAATGAACTTGCATCCGCAAGTGACTTCTTTGAAATGGAAGAATCTTCCCCAAGTGAATACGAAGATGATGCAGAGGTAGACTTTTCTCAACCTCCCAATTATGACTCAAGTGATGAGGAAGATATGGAAGACTTTGACCAAGACATGGTTGGAATTGAAGAAGTTTGCAAAGAAGTGGAGGAATTCACAGAAGACCACAAGGGAGTAGAGCTTGCAGAACCACTGGAAACACCTATCCTAAGGCCATTACCACCCAATACAAGCTTCAAGTGGGTACAATCCTTAACCTTTATCTTTACTTTTCCACTAGAATATGGTTTGCTTGAAACAGATGGCCAGCTTAGAGCTCTCTGCGGCTTTAAGAGTAAGAGGGAAATGGCTCGTACTCAGAGCTGGTGCACAAGGTTCAATAAGGTTTCACGCTTCAACTCGAAGTGCACGGATTGGTATTACGTTCAATCGAATGGATCTCGGAAAATGTTTGGTCATCTTGGTGAGAATCTAATTTCTAAACCGCCCGGATGGAAAAATATAGATCAAAACGAAGGCGGATTCAAAAGCAAAGTTTGGGATCCTAGAATCTATTCTGACATTCGTCACCCCGGGAGCCTGAGAACCCATTTGAAGCTGCTCAAAAGCTTCACTTGCCTAGTTTGGGACCCCGGAGGCTGTTGGCATTCCAAACATTGATGGAGATTTCTGGATGAATTTAAGCATAAGCCACCATAACAGGAAGCTCATCCAATGTCCAACTTAAGGACTTTAATTAAAAGTGCAAGGTGGGAGACAACCCACCATGGTATGGTCGTTTCTTTTTCAACTTTTATTTCGTACTATTTAATTTTATGTTATATTGAACCTGGAATTTTTGTATGACATTCATTGCATTTTGCATTCTGCATGCTGCATCCCAAAAAAAAAAGAGAGTGAGCAAGCGACGCGACAGCATCAATGACGCGTCCGCGTCGTAGGTGTCTTAGAAACAAGAAGAAAAGGAACAGAGAGTCACGCGAAAGTGTGGCTGGAGGCATGCCTTTGGCACAAACTAATCCACGCGACCGCATGGACGACGCAATCGCGTCATTAACGAAATAGCCTCCCCACGCGTCCGCGTCACCCACGCGACCGTGTGGCCCTGTAAATCGACGTATAAGGGTGTATGGCTGAAAGTTGAGCTGGAATTGGGCTGGACTCGTGCTAGCAGCACAAGCCCTACCATGCGAACGCGTGCCCTACGCGTCCACATCGTTCTTTAAACAAGGCCATCCACACGATCGCGTGACCCAAAGTTTTGGCAAAATGAGCTTTTCACCAGAGAGTTGCGCGGCCGCGAGGCTGCACTCGCGCTGAAGGCACGAACCACTTCATGCAAACGCGTGACTCACGCATTTGCCTCACTTCATCGAAGCGCTATCCACGCGACCGCGTGCTCCACGCGCTCACGTCGCCTGCGCCGCACAGCTTATCCACATCAGCCAAAATATCTTATCTTTTCTCCCCCAATCCTAATTTTTACTTCTCCCTTCTTATTTCTTTCTTTTATTTCTTTCTTCCTCCTTTCTTACTTTCTTTTTCTTTTTCCATTGCTGTTAAAATTCTCTTATTCAACTATTGCATCTTTTCTTGAATTATTCTGGTGCTTCATGACTTGTTTTATTCTGATTGGGTATTATTATTCATAAGTCAATGCTAATTTTTATAAAACTGATATTCCTTTTGCATTGATATACACTTATACTATCTTGCATTACCCACATTCTCTTCCCTGTTATTGCAACTTTTGCACCGTTGATATGCCATTTGCTTCCACTATTTTCTCACTTACATGTTGTAGCTACCATGTATACGAGACCTTTATTATTTGGCATTTTATTTATGCTTTTATTTTTATTTCTGGGTTACTTTTCTTCCTTTTCCTCTTCTTTCAGGATGGCCACCAAGAGGGGAAAGGAAGAACTTCCATATGGGGAGACATGCAAGTCAATCGGCACAATTTGTAGAGAAAGGTATCAGTTGGAGCAGCCCGTCCACTTGCACATCTTAGCATGCACCGAGGACGGTGCAATCTTTAAGTGTGGGGAGGTCGATACCGATCTCCATGGGTTAATTATTCTCCTCTCAACACCAATGTCCTATTTTCTTTGTTTGTTCATTGTTGCATTTGCATATTTGATTGCATGTTTGTTTGATTTTATGCATTTAGTCACTACTTGGTTGAAGTAATATTTTCTTTTTCAAGAAACTTTTTATAGCATTTCACTAATTTGAATTAAAATTTTTATTGAACTTGTTTAAAGAAATCTTATTTTGGAACATGGTTTAGAGCTCGAACACACAAAACCAGTGAGATTTTGAGCCTATTTGAATTGGTTGCATTCTATCAACCAATATTTTATTTTTGGTGTGTGTTTTTCTCTCTAAAATTGTGATCTTTGTCTTGCTTAATTCTATATTTCCATTATTTGATGTATGCATGCACTTATATGATTGAGGCCTTGTTTCACTGAGCTTACATACCCATATGGCCTTACCTTTTATTATCCTTTGCAAACCAATGTTGAGCCTATTTTACCCCTTTGTTCTTTACTTTATCTCATCACTAACTCTAAGAAGAAAACAATAATGTCCTTAATTTGAATCCTTGATTAGCTTAGACTAGTGAGAGTGCTCATGAATTAAGTGTGGGGAAAGTGGGTTTGGAAACGTTTGGTTTGGGAATTGAGTATGTTAGAATTTGTGTGAAAATATGAAAAATGTTAAGAACATGTTTATGCATTCAATACTTTAATCATATGCATTGAAAAAAAAATTATTAAGAAACGAAAAATAGAAAAAAAAAATGAAAGAAAAAAAAGAGAGTAGAAAAATAAAAAGGGGACAAAATGCCCCAAAGTAAATGGTGATAGCAATGCACATGTACTATACTCAAAACTTGGAATGCATAAATATGTAGTAAACGTAGTTAATGGGTAGTTATTGATTTTATATTATGATTACATGGATTGTCCTAAGTTAGGTGAAAAGTTTAAAGTTAATTAAGGATTCAGATTTTTGTCCACTTGGCCAAATACAATCCTACCTTGATCCTAACCCCATTACAACCCTTAAAAGACCTCTTGATTTGTGTATTGGTGCATTAAATTTTTGTTGATTGTTAGATGAAGAGCAAGCTATAGAAAGCAAGATTAGTAGAGAATTGAGAGAATTGACCCTAGACACTTGAGAGTTAGAATGATATACACAACCAGTAAGGGTTCAGTGCTTAATTCTATGTTCCCTGCTTTCATGAGCTATCTTCTTCTTGCAAGTCATTTGTATTGTATTTTGTGATTTGAATTAGTGAAATCCAGTTCATAATTGTTCTTGAAAGATTTATTTACTTTTTAACCAAGTAGGTAGAAATATTTTGCATGTAATTGCATTCATATAGATAGGTTGCATTGCATACTCTCTATCATTCCTCTTCACTTCTTTATAGCTTCTCTTGAGCTTAGCATGAGGACATGCTAATGTTTAAGTGTGGGGAGGTTGATAAACCACTTTTTATTTCATGATAAATCTTGTGCTTAAATTGGATGATTTTATCAACTATTCACCTACTTATTCATATGAATCTGCATGGTTTTACAATTCCTTCCTTAGAATATGATATATGAGAAAACATGTTTCCTATGCTTTAAAATAATCAAATTTAATTATCCTTTATTACCATTCGATGCCATGATTTGTGTGTTGAGTACTTTCAGGTTTTATAGGGCAGGAATGACTTAAAGGATGGAAAAAAAACATACAAAAATAGAAGGAAAGCACAAATTAGAGTCCTTGGAGAGACTGGCATTGACGCGTCTGCATGGACGACGCGAACGCGTGGTTCGCGCAAAAGAGAATCGACGCGAGCGCATGGATGATGCGAACGCGTGACTTGTGAAACACAACTGATGCGGACGCATGACTGACGCGACCGCGTAGAAGAGCAAAGCCCCAAATGACGCGACCGCGTGACGTGCGCGATCTGCAGAATCTATAGAAGTCGGCCCCAGCGACTTCTGGGCCTCTTTTGGCCCAGATCCAAGCCCAGAGAACACAGATTAGAGGTTATGAAGTGGGGGAATGCATCCATTGAGAGAGATCTCCAGTTATTCACTTTTCATAGTTTAGATGTAGTTTTTAGAGAGAGAGGTTCTCTCTTCTCTCTTAGGTTTTAGGATTAGGATTTCTTGTTATTTCAATTTAGCATTCCGACTCTTTATCAGGTTCAATATTCCTTTTTATTATTTTCTCAATTTAATTTATGAACTCTTCCATGTTATATTTGATATCTTTATTAGTGCAACTTGAGGTATTTCAGAATTGTGATTACTTTCCTTTATTTATATAAATAATTTAGATTTTTCTCTTTTGGCTTTAATTGATCAATTGGAGACTCTTGAGTTATCAAACTCATTGTGATTGATAATTGTTATTTTTGCTAATCGAATCGCATTCCAATAACTCTAGTCTTTCCTTAGGAATTGACTAGGACCTGAGGATCAAACTGATTAGTCCACTTGACCTTCTTTTATTTAGTAAAGGTTAACTAAGTGGGATTAAACTCGATTCTCATCACCATTGATAAGGATAATTAGGATAGGACTTCTGAATTATCATACCTTACCAAAAGTTTATTTTATAGTTATTTATTTATTTTACTTGTTAATTAAATTACTTGTTCCTTACTTTCAAAACCCCCAATTTACAAAACTCATCACCAATAATAAGAACATACCTCCCTACAGTTCCTTGAGAAGATGACCCGAGGTTTAAATACTTCGGTTATCAATTTATTTAGGGGTTTGTTACTTGTGACAACCAAAACGTTTGTAAGAAAGGACTTTTGTTGGTTCAGAAGCTATACTTGCAACGGGAATTTATTCTGAATTCTAGACCATGCAAAAGTTCTCTCTTCACACCCCACCATGGTAAATTCTTTTCATTTTTCTCTTTTGTAAATATTGGTAGAATTAGTTTAATTTCATGTTTTGTTTAGTTAATTGAGTATATTTGGTAATATAATATGTTAAATAAGGTTTTATGGTGTTTTGGTATCTGTTTGGAGGTTTGGAACGCTTGGATTGGTGCAAAAACATAGAAAAATTTTTGAAAAACAGAGCACCATCCATGCGTACGCGTACGGTACGCGTACGCGTGCCCAAGCTTTTCGGCCATTCCGCGCGCAAGCGTACATGACGCGTCCGCGTGGATGCAGAAGTTCCACCCCCAGCCAATGACCCGAGAGTTGCGCCTGAACTGTGCAAACTTTGTGCCTGAGGCACAAACATCAACCCGCGCGTAAGCGCGATAGACACATGTGCGCCCCATCTCTAGTTCACCAGGCACGCGTACGCGTTCCTTGCGCGTACGCGTCACGGCCATTCCACTACCATCCGCGCGCGCGGCATGCGCGCGTACGTGGTGGACAAAATTGTGATCATCAACAATGGCTCCAAAGACTTGGTGCTCTCAAACATAAATCACACTTTGTCACAACTTCGCACAACTAACCAGCAAGTGTACTGTGTCGTCCAAGTAATACCTTATGTGAGTAAGAGTCGATCCCACAGAGATTGTTGGTATAAAGCAAGCTATGGTCATCTTGTAAATCCTAGTCAGGCGGATTTAACTAATTTAAGAGATTATTGGTTTTTTCGAATAATAATAATAAATAAATAGAAAATAGTTACTTATATAATTCAATGGTGGGAATTTCAGATAGGTGCATGGAGATGATGTGTTCCTTTTGAATCTCTGCTTTCCTATTGCTTTTATCCAATCTTTGTCACTCTTTTCTATGGCAAGCTGTATGTAGGGCATCACCGTTGTCAATGGCTACATCCCATCCTCTCAGTGAAAATGGTCCAAATGCTCTGTCACAGCACGGCTAATCATCTGTCGGTTCTCGATCATGTTGGAATAGAATCCCTTGATTCTTTTGCGTTTGTCATCACGCCCAGCAATCGCGAGTTTGAAGCTCGTCACAGTCATTCAATCCCGGAATCCTACTCGGAATACCACAGACAAGGTTAGACTTTCCGGATTCCCATGAATGCCGCCATCAATTCTAGCTTATACCACGAAGATTCTGATTAAGGAATCCAAGAGATATGCGCCCGGTCTAAGGTAGAACGGAAGTGGTTGTCAGTCACGCGTTCATAGGTGAGAATGATGATGAATGTCACGGATCATCACATTCATCAAGTTGAAGTGCAACGAATATCTTAGAATAAGAATAAGTCGAATTGAATAGAAAATAGTAGTAATTGCATTGAATCTTGAGGTACAGCAGAGCTCCACACCCTTAATCTATGGTGTGTAGAAACTCCACCGTTGAAAATACATAAGTGATGAAGGTCCAGGCATGGCCGAATGGCCAACCCCCAATGTCTAAGATCGCATAAACTGATCAAAGATCTCTAATACAAAAGTAAAACGTCCTATTTATACTAGACTAGCTACTAGGGTTTACAGAAGTAAGTAATTGATGCGGAAATCCACTTCCGGGGCCCACTTGGTGTGTGCTTGGGCTGAGCATGATCTTTACACGAGCTGAGGCTTCTCTTGGAGTTGAACACCAAGTTGTAACGTGTTTTGGGCATTCAACTCTGGTTCGTGATGTGTTTCTGGCGTTTGACTCCAGAATGCAGCATGGAAGTGGCGTTGAGCGCCAGTTTACATCGTCTAATTACGAATAAAGTATGGACTATTATATATTTCTGGAAAGCTCTGGATGTCTACTTTCCAACGACGTTGAGAGCGTGCCATTTGAAGTTTTGTAGCTCCAGAAATTTCATTTTGAGTGCAGGAAGGTCAGATTCTAACAGCATCAGCAGTCCTTTGTCAGCCTCCTATCAGAGTTTTGCCCAGGTCCCTCAATTTCAGCCAGAAAATACCTGAAATCATAGAAAAACACACAAACTCATAGTAAAGTTCAGAAATGTGAATTTAGCATAAAAACTAATGAAAACATCCCTAAAAGTAACTAGATCATACTAAAAACTACCTAAAAACAATGCCAAAAAGCGTATAAATTATCCGCTCATCACAACACCAAACTTAAATTGTTGCTTGTCCCCAAGCAACTGAAAATCAATTAGGATAAAAAGAAGAAAATATACTATAAATCCCAAAATATCAATGAATATTAGTTCTAATTAGATGAGCGGGACTTGTAGCTTTTTGCTTCTGAACAGTTTTGGTATCTCACTTTTTCCTTTGATGTTTAGAATGATTGGCATCTCTAGGAACTTAGAATTTCAGATAGTATTATTGATTCTCCTAGTTAAGTATGTTGATTCTTGAACACAGCTACTTTTATGAGTCTTGACCGTGGCCCTAAGCACTTTGTTTTCCAGTATTACCACCAGATACATAAATTCCACGGACACATAACTGGGTGAACCTTTTCAGATTGTGACTCAGCTTTGTTAAAGTCCCCAGTTAGAGGTGTCCAGAGCTTTTAAGCACACTCTTTTTTGCTTTGGATCACGACTTTAACCACTCAATCTCAAGCTTTTCACTTGGACCTGCATGCCACAAGCAGATGGTTAGGGACAACTTGATTTAGCCGCTTAGGCCTGGATTTTATTTCCTTGGGCCCTCCTATCCATTGATGCTCAAAGCCTTGGATCCTTTTTACCCTTGCATTTTTGGTTTTAAGGGCTATTGGCTTTTTCTGCTTGCTTTTTTTTCTTTTTCTTTCTATTTGTTTTTCGCCACTTTTCTTTTTTTTTTGCAAGCTTTTGCTTTTTCATTGCTTTTTCTTGCTTCAAGAATCAATTTCATGATTTTTCAGATTGTCAATAATATTCTCTTTGTTCATCATTCTTTCAAGACCCAACAATTTTAACATTCATAAACAACAAGATCAAAATTATGCACTATTCAAGCATTTATTCAGAAAACAAAAAGTATTGTCACCACATCAATATAATTGAACTAAATTCAAGGATAATTTCGAAACTCATGTACTTTTTGTTCTTTTGAATTAGAAACATTTTTCATTTAAGAGAGATGAAGGATTTATGGAATTATTCATAGCCTTAAGACATAGTTACTAAATACTAATGATCATAAAGCAGAGACACAAAACATAGATAAATATGTAACATAAAAAACCAAAAAACAGAGAGATAAGAACAAGAAAGTTAAGGAATGAGTCCACCTTAGTGAGGGTGGCACCTTTTGAAGGTCCAATGGTGCTTTTTGAGCTCCTTTATATCTCTTCCTTGCTTCTGTTGCATGATCCCTAGTGATTTTGGTGTTCCTATCCTTAGTTGCTTCCAATAATTATGTGGAGAACATGTATCCCCTGAGGTATCTCAGAGATTTCTTGATGAGGAAATTCCTCATGCTCTCTTGATGTGCAGTCAAATGCTCTTCTACTGAGCTTTGGACCCTTGAGATGAATCTCTCCATCTCTATGACTCGGAGGTGGAAAGATTTTTCGTCTTCCCTTTTCTCTTTTTTTTTTTGAGGTTTCTCTGGCCTTAGGTGCCATCAATAGTTATAGAAAAGCAAAAAGCTATGCTTTTACCACACCAAACTTAGAATGTTGCTCGCCCTCGAGCAAAAGAAGAAATAATAGAAGAAGAAGAAGAAGAAGATATGGAGGAGAGGGAGAGAGGTGTGTATTCGGCTATGTAGGGTGGGTTTGGGTAGGAAAGAGATGATGGATGTGAGTGGTGAAGAGGTAATGGGGAAGAAAGATTGAGGTGATTGGTGAAGGGTTTTTGGGGAAAAGTGTTTATAGGGAAGAGAGGATGAATATGAAGAAGATGAGAGAGGGTGAGTTGAGGTAGGTGGGGATCCTGTGGGATCCACAAATCCTGAGATGATCCTGTGGGGTCCACAGATCCTGAGGTGTCAAAGATTTACATCCTTGCACCAATTAGGCATGTACAATGCCTTTGCATGCAATTCTGGCGTTTAAACGCCGAAGTGATGCATGTTCTGGGTGTTCAACGCCCATGTGCAGCATGTTTCTGGTGTTGAACGCCAGTTCCATGCTTGTTTCTGGCGTTCAACGCCAGATCCATGCTCTGTTCTGGCGTTGAACGCCAGCAGATGCTCCTTACTGGCGTTTAAACGCTAGTAAGTCCTTCCTCCAGGGTGTGATTTTTCTTCTGCTGTTTTTGATTCTGTTTTTAATTTTAATATTTTTTCGTGACTCCACATGATCATGTACCTAATAAAACATAAAAGAACAATAAAATAAAAAAATAAAATTAGATAAATAAAAATTGGGTTGCCTCCCAATAAGCGCTTCTTTAATGTTAATAGCTTGACAGTGAGCTCTCATGGAGCTTCACAGATGTTCAGAGCATTGTTGGGACCTCCCAACACCAAACTTAGAGTTTGAATGTGGGGGTTCAACACCAAACTTAGAGTTTGGTTGTGGCCTCCCAACACCAAACTTAGAGTTTGACTGTGGGGGCTCTGTTTGACTCTGCATTGAGAGAAGCTGTTCATGCTTCCTCTCATTACCAAATAACTTGGCATTTAGCTTCATGATGGCTCCTAGATATTGAGCAACTTGCTCTCCAGTTATATCTTCATCCTCTTCAGAGGAAGAATAGTCTTCAGAGCTCATGAATGGCAGAAGGAGGTTTAATGGAATCTCTATGGTCTCTATATGAGCCTCAGATTCCTTTGGGTCCTCAATAGGGAACTCCTTCTTGGTTGGGAGACGTCCCATGAGGTCTTCCTTATTGGGATTCACGTCCTCCCCTTCCTCTTTGCATTCAACCATATTGACTATATCAATGGCCTTGCACTCTCTCTTTGGATTCTCTTCTGTATTGCTTGGGAGAATACTAGGAGGAGTTTCAGTGACTTTCTTACTCAGCTGGCCTACTTGTGCCTCCAAATTTCTAATGGAGGACCTTGTTTCACTCATGAAACTTAAAGTGGCTTTAGACAAATCAGAGACTATGTTTGATAAGTTAGAGGTGCTCTGTTCAGAATTCTCTGTCTGTTGCTGAGAAGATGATGGAAAAGTCTTGCTATTGCTAAACCTATTTCTTCCACCATTATTAAAGCCTAGTTGAGGCCTTTGTTGATCCTTCCATGAGAAATTTGGGTGATTTCTCCATGATGAGTTATAGGTGTTTCCATAAGATTCACCCATGTAATTTACCTCTGCCATTGCAGGGTTTTCAAGATCATAAGCTTCTTCTTCAGAAGATGCCTCTTTAGTAATGTTGGATGCATTTTGCCATCCATTCAGACTTTGAGAAATCATGTTGACTTGCTGAGTCAACATTTTTTTCTGAGCCAATATGGCATTCAGAGCATCAATTTCAAGAACTCCCTTCCTTTGAGGCGTCCCATTATTCACGGAATTTCTCTCAGAAGTGTACATGAACTGGTTATTTGCAACCATGTCAATAAGTTCTTAAGCTTCTGCAGGCGTTTTCTTTAATTGAATGGATCCACTTGTAGAATGGTCCAGTGACATCTTAGAGAACTCAGATAGACCATAATAAAATATATCTATCATGGTCCATTCTGAAAACATGTTAGAAGGATATCTTTTGGTCATCTGCTTGTATCTTTCCCAAGCTTCATAGAGGGATTCACCATATTTTTATTTGAAGGTCTAAACATCCACTCTAAGCTTGCTCAACTTTTGAAGAGGAAAGAACTTAGCCAAGAAGGCCGTGACCAGCTTATCCCAAGAGTCCAGGCTATCTTTAGGTTGAGAGTCTAACCATGCTCTAGCTCTGTCTCTTACAGCAAAAGGAAAAAGCATGAGCCTGTAGACTTCAGGATCTACTCCATTATCTTAGCAGTCTCATAGATCTGTAAGAACTCAGTCAAAAACTGATAGGGATCTTCTGATGGAAGTCCATGAAACTTGCAGTTTTGTTACATTAGAGCAACTAATTGAGGTTTCAGCTCAAAATTGTTTGCTCCAATGGCAGGAATTGAGACACTTCTTCCATCAAACTTGGAAGTAGGTGTAGTATAATCATCAAGCATTAGGGGTGTGCATGGTTCAGTTTTTCTATAAACTGAACTGAAACTGCACTAAACCATTTTAAATGGTTTAAAACTGAACCAAACTGCTTTGTCACATATGAAACTGGTTCTAAACCAGTTTATAATACAGTGCACCAGTTTAAACCAGTTCATAAAAATAAAACTGGTTTTAATTGAAAAAACCAGTTTAAACTGGTTTATAGGCTAAAACTAGTTTTCACACTCTCCTTCTTTCTTTCCCTCTCTCTCTCCCCTCTCTCCCCACTCTCTCTCTCTCCTCTCCATCCCTCCTCCTTCTCTCTCTCCCTCCTTCCCTCTCTCTCTCCCTCCCCTTCTCTCTCCCTCTCTCTATCTCTCTCTCTTCCTCTCTCTCTCTCTCCTTTTCCTCTTCTGCTCTCTCTCTCTCTTCTTCCCTCACTCTCTCCTTCTCCCCTCTCTCTCCTTTCTCTCTTTTATCTCTCTCTTCTCCTCTCCCTCTCTCTCCTTTCTCTCTTTCTTTCTCTATCTTCTTCTCTCCCTTTCTCCCCCTCCTTTCTCTCTCTTCCTCCTCTCTATTTTCCTTTTCCCTCTCTCTCCCCTTCCCCTCTTTCTCCCCTCCCCTCTCTTTGTCTTCCTCTCTCTCTCCCTCTCTCCCTCTCTCTTTCTCTCTCCCTTTTCTCCCTCTCTATCCCTTTCTCTCATTCTCTCTCTCTCTCCCCTATCCCTCTTCCTCTCTCTCTCTCCTTTTATCTTCCCATCTCTCTCTCTTTCTCCTCCCTCTCTC